>NW_008238452.1:3486449-3497536 GCF_000691975.1 Corvus brachyrhynchos | reverse complement strand
CCACAATCTGAATTTGTAAAATAAGTTGTGTTTTTAACAGAATTTTATATTAAGTGTTTGATCCATAAGCATGAGGAGATAAATATCAGTATTTCTCAGACTCAGAAGGCTAATTTTAAGTCTTTGTTTTATGCACCCAGATGTTTTGGATTTACTGGGTCTGCACTGAAAACTGTGGGTGAATTTGGCCCAGAAACTACATGCTTGATCATCAAAAGTTGTGTTATCTAATGAGAAAGAAAATTTTCATGATAGATGGAATAGTCCCTGAGCTGTCCAGTGGTTCCCAAAGTAGCACACAGGAGAACTGCTGGTCTTGGCTTTCCTTTTCATTTCAAGTTAACAGGAAAAGAACAAATGTGTGGAGATAAAGGCTGTATCCTCCAAGGAAGTTCTTTGATCCTGTCGTGGCTATCTCAGTGTAACTCCTTACGAGGACACTTGTATTCCAGGATGAAGATTCCCCTTTTTTCTGTGTACAAAATACAAGCAGAAGAGAGTAAGGAGCATTAATCCTGGAATTCAAGTGTCCCAACAGGATTAGCATAGCCATTAATGTCTCTGTAGACAAACCTGAGAGGAGAGAGAGAGTTAAAGCAATCTGTATTCTCTTAATTTTCTTTTTAAAGCTCAAAACACTCACTGCCATGCCCGAGGCTAAGTTCAGAGTTGAGGGATGCTTCATTGTGAGTGTTTTTCTGTACCTGCCATTCATTGCCCCTTCGGTATCACAAAGAGGTATCACACCCAAAATCTGCAGCAGGCTGTTCACCTGTCCCAGTCACAGGCGCTGCTGGGAGGGAGTGTTTGCTCTCAGGTGGGGTAAGACGAGATCTGTGCTGCCTCACTTCCAGAGCTCGGGGTTATGTAGCATGTACAGTCATTCCCAACTTGCTTTTTTTGTTTTGCTCATCAGTGCAGACGTGTTCTTAAGGACAGAAATCACTGTGGCCTGAATAAGAGGGAAGCTGCTGACAGCTTTACTGCTCTTTTTTAATTGCTGTTATTCTCTGCGAGCAGTGTGGCTTTTCCAAAAGTAGTTCTGTGGAATTCAGTGGAATTCTGAAAATCATATCCTGAGTGTTAAAAAGGTGCTCTATTTTATTGGTAAATGTTTCTTACTTTTTTTTTCCCCTCTCAAAATTATGCTAATGGGGAATTTACTGTTCACTTTTTGAGCATTTACTACTCTGAAGTAGTCCCCACTCTGCTTCGTAGTTGACATTCTAATTTGAACACAAGTACTAGGTTTTTAGGAATACTGGATTTTTAACAGTAACAGCTTGAATTTTAAATTATTTTTCCAAACACACATACAGGCAAAAGAATATCCCTGCTTTATAAAGAATTGGCAGAATAGACCTCAATTGTCAGTCATGGGAGCATTCTGAAACCTGTGTGACAAATTCAGTTATATTGAGGGCGTGATATTTTTCCCAGGTTTTCATGTTTTAAGGATTCTTCTGAAGCTGATTCTATTTGTAATCCATACACCATGTATGGAGCACTGTCCTTTATTCTTTATTACACTCTGCAGGCTGTTGATTACATGTACCTTTTGAGTCTATCCTCTGGCATCCTGGAGCATAAACAAAGCTGCAGACACTATGTTTTCCTCTCCCAGCAGCATGATGTGTTGTGAATTAACCAAGTAGCCTTGGGTTCTACTTGAGTTTCCCCATTGTTGGAAAAGCAATTTATTCCTTTAATGAGACCGGAGATTAAAGATTGAATTAAAGGGAAAGTGTGGGTTGATACAAAAACCAGTTAATAAATAAGTTAAATTACTGGTCTTTTCAGTTTTAATAGCCAATGAGGTGTTTGCTTTCTTTTCACAGTGCTTAATTGTTGGGAATGATTGCTTTTTTATGGTTATAACATCTAAGGAATACTGTGCCCTTAGTTTTTCATAACTGAGAAACCACTGAACTAAAAAAGTAGGCAGCTCCAGAAGTGGGAATGTGTGATTTAGGAAAGATCATGTGAAGATCCTGTGGTTTAGAAAAGATCAAGCTGTGAGGAGGAGAAACCACCCATTTTTCTAGAGTAGTATAAAAAGATTCACCGCAGGAGGGATATTTTGAAGCCATATCTAACTGTTCAGTGAGCCTCTTTAGCTGTTAGGCATACAGCCACATGGAAATTTAAACTGGGAAACCAAACACAGCTCCCAGATGCATCCTAGAAACAATTAGATGTTGGCTAATGGACCTTATTTCTGTCTCACTCCTGTCTACTGCGCTTATCCTTTGCCACCCTGCACTTTTTCATATCCTGAAGGGAGTTTTATCTCACGGCGGGGTGCTTTATCTTCTGTTACATGGGTGCCTACCCCTTGCAGCTCCTCGGGGAACATGTGTCTTTTCCCCTTCCTCTTCCCTGCACCTCGCTCCTTAGGAGAGGGACAGTTCAGAGCCAGCTGCTCTTATCAGAAATTCACACAGTACCTGGCAGTAGAAGGGCAAAGCCTTTGAAGTTGTGTGTAGGAAGGAGCAAGGACCCTCTTGGGACTCTGGTGTGTGTTTCCTAGGCATGGCCACAGGCTCTGAAGTCATGGATAGCGGGAGGGAGCCCCTTTTAGCCCCAGGTGTGTGGGCAAGAAGTCAGCCCGCAGGTGGAGGAAGCTGTGGCACTTCTGAGCCATCTGGCACAGGTTAGGCATGCTCATGGGTTTCGCTCCTCTTAGTCCCTTCTAGAGGTACAGCAGAGAATCAGCCATGGCCCAGGCCTCCTTTGTAGTTGCAGAGGAAGTTGCTGGCTGGAGATAAGGCTTCTGAAGATCCGGCCCGAGTCAGACTGGATGTCTGGCACTAGGCTGCAGCTGCGCGAGGAAGTCCTTCGTCATCAGAGTGAAATGAAACGCAGGTCAGAGACTATGGGGTCAGAAGACAAAAATTGCTAAGTTAGCTTGAAATTCCAGGTCAAAAGTTTCTCCTCCTTTCATTAAACATAGCAAAAGGCATTTCTGATTGCCAGGGATACTGATAATCTAGAGATCCAGATCCTTTTGTACTAGGCTTTGCACTGCTGCCTGTGCTCTGAAGAACTTTCTTGGGATTGAGACTGGTACATTACAACATTATTCCCTGGGGTTTTGTGCAAGAAAATGGACATATTTTAAAGAAAAAAAAAGTACTGAAAACCATGGTATTGCAATTTTTTTACTCTCTTTTAAAATTATTTTACCTAATAAAAAATTAATTGATCATATGCAGGGTGAGCAAAACCCTGTATGTTGCAGAGCCCACTGTCTCATAACTGAAACCATCCTGGAAAGGAAAGGGGGATGTTCTCCTTGAGACCATTCTCCTTCTCCCTCTTCACTGTGCTCTTCTAGATTTGTCTCCCTCTCAGTGGCTTCTCTTCTTCACCTTCTGTCCTCTCCTTGCCCAGGAGTTACCTCAGGGACATGAGCATTTGCCCTTATTGGAGTTTCAACCATTTTTTAGCCTCTTTTCCCCACTCCCCTGCAAAATTGACTTGCTGTTGGTCTGTAAACCACCACCAGGTTGTGTTTGTCTCTTGAATGGTTCAGTTTACTGGCTTCAAAGATCTGAATGACTTGGCTTTCTGAATCATGTGGCTGACATATCCTCTTCAGATTTTTGTTAGCAGTCCAAATAACAAATAATAATAGTAAGATGCATTTGCAGTCAAAGTACAGCATGTTATTTTTTGGAGGCACTCTCACCGCTGCCATTCTGTCTCATTGTGTACAACACTGTATTTTTTTCACGTTTAAATGTTTTGGTTCCATCTAAATTAAAGCATACAACAGCCTTCTCTCTCAGACAGTGGTCTTTTTTAATGATGTTTAGCCACGTACATTGGTTCATCCCTTTGAATTTACCTTTCCAATTTACTATTACCTGTCCTTGTTTGTCTGTGAAGTAACTTCTTGATGAGACTGCAACCCAGTGGCGGCTTGCCAATATTTTCTTAGTTTTTCTCGGAACATTCAGTTTAGGAAGCGGACTAATTAGCACGTAAACATTGTTTAGCAGAAGAACTCCAATTAGCACTGTTTGGCCTCAGCGATAAACAAAGTTTAGATGCACGTCAGTGTTTGTCCTAACAGTTTATAAAGTCCATTTTGTGGTCCTAGGGGACAGCACACAGCAGATACATTAAATAGTCACTGCAATCGAGGCCATGAGAAAAAGCTTGCTGTGTCAACCTTAATAGGCTGTGCATGATACATTAGTGAGCTACTTTGGAAGCTTTCCATTAATCTTAATTATTCTGAAATACTAACTAAATCTTTACAAATATGTCTTTTTCTTGTTATTGTCTGTCTGCTACCATAGGAAAAAAAAATACGACACACTCTTCAGTCCTTGTAAACAAATGGAATTTAGGTTTTCAATGTGTATTTTTGTGTTGTCACTATATTTTTTCCATGTTTTGTTAAAGCCTAAAACTAAGCTAGATTCTTATCAGTACAAGCATAGGCAAGCTTCTTTTCCCCAAGAAAATAGCTATCCTCATTTTGGCATGATAAAATTAATACTGATAAATAGGTGAGATAAGCTTGGACTACCCTTATGGTAGTATTGCAGGTAGCCAAGTGTAGGAGCATGCACTTTGTGGTTCTAAGGGAGGGATGCTTGTCCAGCCATGGTGGGCTTATCTGTAAGAAACTGAAGACTAGAAGGTGGTTGAAGTGTAAAATAATCATTCCTCCTTCCCTGTTCCACATGCCTTAGTTGCAGTTTGGTTGGCTTTTTTTCTGGTTGTCCTGTAAATTCCTTGAACCTGTATATGAGCAGAGGAATTGGAGAGAGTGAATAACTTCATGTGCCCATCTCTTGTGTTGGGACTTTTAATTTATTATATAGGCAACTGGCCCAGAGGTTGAGTCCAGTAGTGATATCTTTAGATCATAGTTCGTATTAGATGACTAAAGTTAATACAAAATATTCTATGTGTACTAAAAATACTTGAACTAATTGGTGTAATCCTAACTCTGCATGAGAGAAGGATGCATGGAAGCAGCTGCTGATGTTTTGCTGGATTAACTCTATTTGTATTCCAGAAATTACTATAACTAGAGGATCACACAAGACAGGTCTATTCTTAGCTGTTTAGTGGCTTCAAAATCTCTCTATTTGCTCCTGACAGCAGTACACAGACCACAGAGGCAGCCCAAAGAAAATCAGAGTTTTCTGCTGGAAATCTTTCCAACCAATTGAAGGGCATTGTTAGAATGTCTAATTCCTATTTCATCAATCAGTTAACTGAAAAATAACAGATGCAAATAAAGGAAAACTGTTTCCTTTCTCCTTTAGACAATGAGATAGATCCAAAACTTCTAGACAGCCATGCAAGGGTGTCTGTTCTTCACTCCAGGGTGCTGGATTGCGTGTATATTACTTGTCATTAAACAGTGCAGGATGGGGAGCTGCCCTTTCTCTCAGCCCTGGGTGGTTAACTGAGAGAGTGAAATTGTCCACTCACCAGGGGAGGGAGGAAGCTAACCCTAACACTTAACTATTTATTGTACTTCAGCGTCACCCATGCTCTGCCGTTGCAGCTTCCTTGTGTATGGAGTCAGTGGATGGCATTCTTGGTAGTCCAGCTGCAAAAGAATCATGTTCCTCAAACTGAATTTTTTTCAGGTTTTTATTACAGTTGGAGAAAATCCTTCCTCCAAAAATAAACATCAGCATTTACTGTTGTTGCTGTAGAGGATGGGATGTGATTGGTGACATGGTTTAAGTTACTTGTTAGCTTTAACTAAACACATTCACATTTTCTGTTTTTTCCCTTTTATGAGTATTTTACTCTAATATATTTTCTAAGTTACTGCATCTCATTCCCTAATGTTCTTCCATTGTCTCCCTCTTTCCCTTTTTCTTTCTCTCATTACTTCTTCACTGACAGGCCAGATTTTGATTTAACAGTTTTGTGGTTGATACTTTACTCAAACACTTGAGGAATTATCAAGTGAATGGTGCCAAGGGCCTTTAGAAAGATTTCCTCCTCGGAAGTTTTTTTGTCTCCTACAAATAGATTCAATAAATTAACTTACAATTACATTAATTAGAAAATAATAGACTCTTCCTACTTGCCGTCATATGAAGATACTTCAGAGGAGTAGCTGTGTATCATTTAAAATTCTTTATTTGGTCTATAGTAGTGGAGTCCTCTATGAGTTTGGCACATCTAAAAAGAAGTCTTTCTTTATATACCATGTGAAAAGGTGCACAGAAATTAATTTCATTTCAGATGTACAAATTTTCTAATTATTCCCATTTACAAACTTAGTTCTCACTTGCAGGGAACTGATAAAGGGTGTCTCATTAACTTCAAATTTGGTCAAAGTTTTTTTTTGTGTTGGGGGTTTTTTGGTTTCTTTCTTCTTCTTTCAATTTACAAGGGACCGCTCTTGGGAAATATTGCAAAGATCAGGTTAAAAATGAGCTGTGATAAAAAAGGTCCCATAAAAGATGGGAGCTGATTGATGGCAAGGTAAATTGATAAAGATTGGTCTCACATTAGAAAGTAAGTTAACTGCGTGATTTTTCTTGAGGTCTGCTGTTCCCTTGGGCCTTGGAAATTTTATTGGGGTTCTAATACAAAATACACCCCTGATTTAATTCCAGCACGTGCCAGGTTAGCGTTGTATACTTCTCCTGCAGGTTTTAAAGAGATTGCAGATGTTTTGTTTTTTGTTACACTTGCAATCTTAACTGTGGAGCTGTATTCTGGAATATACCTTTGTGAAAAAATAAATGTGTGTAGCAGAAAAAATACAAGCCATTAGTGGAAAGCCTGTGAGCAGTACCTAAAGATACAGATGATTCTCTCCACTAAAATATCTCAGGAGCTTACATTCATACAGTCATGGATGGTGTTTATACATCTAAGAAACAGGTGAAGCAGTGAGCAGCTGCGGCAGCGCAGGCTAAACCGTATGGGAAACTCAGAGCAAACTAAGAATTACACCCAAGTATCTTCAAGTCCAGTAACCAATTTTGCTTAAACTACTCTTTTATGCTTTTTCCCCCTCCCTGTTGGATTTTTTTGAAAAGTCAGCTATAGAACAGGACTCTAGTGAATTGAGCAACAACTCATTTCCTTTGCAATCACCAGGAAATACACTGAGCAATTAAGGGTGGCTGGATGGGAAAAGGGCTTTCATTTCACTGAGACACAAAAGTTCCCAGGCTTTCCTGGCTTTTCAGCAGCCTTCCAGGTGGTCTGACTTGGAGCTAAGTCCCCCATGTTCCGATGTCCATAGTAGCAGCAAATTTGAGGAAACAGCACTGATGTCTTGAAGGATTTAATTTTTTTTTCTCTGTGTTTCATTTTTTAACAGCTCTTTTACAAATCTCAGCTTCTATTTCCTACCTGTTTCTTTATTATCTAGATAAAGAGCAAAGAACTTCCACCAACAGCCTACAGATTCACAGAGAGTAGTTCCTTGTTAAGAAGGAATATCTCCCAGTAATCCTTGAATTCTCAATCTCTGTAAATATTAACAAGTATGGTGCTATGTTTTAAGAGAAGGTGACCATCTGCTGATTCTGTTTTGCATAGAGATCCTCAGTTGCTGTTTTTCTTTCAAATGTTGACCTAGAAATGTAACATTTCCCCACAATGTGAGCTCCATGTGACAGCAAGTTGTAGCTTGTTGAAATGCACTATGCCCACTAGTGTAAAATGAGAGTATCAGTATTTCATGTGGAAACATGACTTTGGCTTGAAACTGATACAACAGATTTACAAGATAAAAAATGTGAAAACTCCAGCAAGTCCTAACAAAATACTCTCTTTAAGTAATGCACACTAAGTAAATATTATTGTTTATTGCAAACATTTTCCCTATTAGAGTCTATTTTTGCTGTTTACTTCTCTAGGATCTGAATAACAAAGCCAATAGTATTTTCTAGGAGACAAAAAAAAAAAAAAATTCTGAGTTTTGTATCTCTTTTAAAAGTTCAGAGTTTCTTTTTTCGTTGCTGATTTATTCAAACTGAAAAAAACTCAATTACAGACATATCCATATCTGATAATGTGGCCTGAACTTCTGGTCCCTTGCCTCTGTGGTTGAAAACTCACTATCTGCTATTAAAAGAGATCTCGCAGTCATAATAGATGCCAAATTTACTGAGCTTTTTTGTTCACTTGCTGATTATACTCTGGATTTATTTATTGTTGAGGGGTTTGTGTGTGTGGTTGTGTGCACGTGTGGATTATCTCAATGTTGTGTCCTTTCCCTCCCTTATTTTAATGTTCATGCCATGGCAGTGTTTTCACCACAATTTGGAATTCTGTTTGAAGTCCCTAGCCAAATACCACTGTTCTAAATGTTAATTCTCGTCTGAACAGCGGTAGAGTTCCTGTGTCCTTCCTCTCCGAGGCTCTTAAGTACACTGTGATCTGTAAGACTCATCACAGGATTAAGGAACAAGAAGTGCTAATCTGGGTTTTACCCCTTCCTGGCTCTGTAGTTTAGGCTGCCTGTAAAAGGAGAGAGCTGACCTGAATTTCTCAGAGGTGTGGGGTGAGGATTAACTGCAGACACAAATTGTTGCATGGGTTCCTGGGAATGTTTCACCAAGATTTTCAAGTGGTGTAAGGTGGTGCAGTTCAGCTGAACTAAGCAGAAGCGTGCATATTGCTACAAAAAATATGTAATTGTTTGAGGGAAATAGATTTGAAATGTTTTTAGCCCTGTAAAATGCACAGGAACAATTTCACTTGTATCTCTCTGCTCAAAATACATACCAGATTTTAAGATTTGCCTGCACCTGTTTTGCCATCCAATCCAATTAGGATTTTCTTTCTAAAAGGGAGCAGTGTAGTTTGTTACCTGGAATTGTAAAAATAGAGATTGGTGCCTTATTCTCCATCAGCAAAATGTGTCATCAGCCTTCAGCATAGAGTTTTGAATGCAGTTCCCAGGAGGCCTCAACTATGTGAGACATCCAAAGGCTCTGATGCCATCAGCTGGAAATCCTGGCCCAGAAAAATGTTTGTGTATTTTAATTTTCCACCTCAGTTTTCAGTAGGTACTCCACTTTACAATATTATTTGTTAGCTGGAGGTAAGTGCAGGAAAATACGACCGCTGTGGAAAGCTCTGTAGCTTTTGTGGAGGTTTGATAGCATTGGACACAGAGAAATCTGTACTCCCAAAGTAGTGTTAATATCATTGAAACACCTGAATTTTGTATAATCTCCTGTTTTAGAGAGCAAAAGAGAGAGAGGGTGCTCTATACATGTGCACATAATAAATGTCAGTCTGGTTTATTCCTTCAGAATTAATGTATGTGGGACTGGAACTTCTGTAAAAGGCATTAGCAGGGTGAATATTCTTGCCAATGCCACATTTGTGTGATTGATGAATGATGTCTCGGTCATGAAGCCCTTGAGGAACAGAGTGCAAATAGCAGAATCTTTTTTTTTTTTTTTTTTTAATACTTACTCTTTCAGAGATTTTACAGGTAAACCTTTAAATAGAGTAGAATTTTTTAAGTGTTGTCTTTTGACCACAGTGTACAGGGTGCTACATTTCCTTCTCATGAGTTCCTGTTTGGGACAGACAAAGCAGATGTTTGGCTTGGAAGCAGGCTTTATTTGGCGTGGTGGCAGGAAGCCCTGAGAGATTTGCTATTGACATTTAATCCCTGATGTTTCTGTAGATTGAAAGAACATTTTTTTTCGTTATTTCTCTTTTTTTTTCCTTTTTTGTTGCTTGCTTGAATCTATGTAAAATGAACTGAACTCATAATACATATTTGGCAAGGGAGCTGGAAACACTGTATTCTGTTTCTTATAATCTTGACAGTCTTAGTCATAAATCCCAGTCCCCTGATGCCTCTGATCACAGTGAGATTTTTTTTTTTGCAGGTGTTTAAAACGTGAAATTAGATGTTTCCCCCAAAGCTGTATGTCTGATCTCCATCACTGCAGCAATCTGACTCAAGGGCCTGTCCTCCAAGTCATTCTGGCTTAGGGAAGTTTCTTCCTGCATCTGGCCCATGCTTTGTGTTAATCTGTACTAATCTGCATTAATATGTATTAATATTAATCTGTTTTAAAATTAGGAGGAAAAAAGAAGGGGGGAAAGCAGCTGAGAAGATAACTGGGCTGCAAAGGCAACCAAGCTGATTTGCATGAAAATACTGGAATGAAGTACTGTTTTAATAAATTCCAATGGTTTTTCTGTAAAACCTCCAGGATGTTTCACACATAAAGTTGTTCTGTAGAGATTTTGCTGCAAAAATCTTAGGTGTTAGAAAAAGAACTTCACCTGTTTTTCCGTTACTTGCATTTTCACACCATGGACTTTTTCTTTTCTGGGTAATAATCTTGGTTTGTGGAGGCCACGAAACTGCCCCTCTGTTTTCTCTCACCTGGGGTTCAGGCGATGATGATCCGAGCATTCCTGTGCTGTGCTGGAAGCAATGGAGTGATGCTCTGTGCATTTATGTGCAGCAGATTTGAATCCTGCAAAAGTAAAGTTACTGGGGAGAAAAGCAAACCCATAGAAAGATTCAGCTAGTGAACTTCATTTTGGGTCAATACCTGGAATACTTCATTTTTAGCGGACTGGATTGAGGTGGTTTCGTCTTCAGAGCTGCTTCAGCTTGAACTATGTCTCAGATGGGAATACGTGAGGGCTGCTTCTATTGTAATAGGAGTGCTTTGGAACCAGAATATAACTACTGCTATTAGGCAGTCAACAAAAATTTTAAATGCCTTTTGTTCTTAAGGGTATTTTTATAAAATCTTAACAACCCGTGGTTTCCCGTTTAATTTGAATATAGCTTAATTCACCAGCTTGCCTTTCAAGATGGTCCTGGATTTACCACCTGAGCCACAACTTCCTTAATGTCATGCCAGAGTAGTTTTAAGGGAAGGATATATTCAAATAATGTGGAAAATGTGTCCAAGAGAATGAGTGTGTGATAGCTCTCGGGTTACAGAGTGCAGCGGAGTCTGCAGGAGAGGGACATGTATTACCCATTAACACTTTACAGAAATGAGTCCTGCAAAAATAGTTACTGACTGGAAAGAGGGGAAAAAAGAAGGCTAATTATTTTTCCTCACTAGTTCTATGTTTCACCCATTCCTTCT
>NW_008238452.1:3483049-3486419 GCF_000691975.1 Corvus brachyrhynchos | reverse complement strand
TTTTACAGCAGAGTTTATCTGTGTAATTATGTAATTCTGTTATTAGATAGCGACTGTGTGGTTACCACCAGTCATTAAAGTAGTTCTTCCACACCACTTGTAGCCGTCCTTGGGTGGCACTGGAAAACAGAGTGGTTTTTAAAAGCTGTTTTAAGAAATAAAAGAAATGGTGAAGCCACCAAGCATAGAGGGAAGAACAACTGGGAGTGTGAAAAGGTCTTCTTTAGAGCAGAAGGCTTAATGCAGTAAGAAATGTAAGGAATTGAAACATCATAAAGGCCTGAAACAAGATGCTCCTCCTGCCCTCCCACAACTGGAATATTTCTAATTTTGTGCTTTAGTCCCAAGTCTTGTTTTTGTTTAGGTAATCTTTATATCAGGTTGCAGGGTCTGTTCCTGTGCGTAGATTTTCCTAATACTGACAGCCAGAAATGGTTTCCAATCCACTTTTTAGAAGTTTTCTAGGCTACCTGTGAATTAAATGAAACTGCCTCAGGTCCAATAAATCTACTCATTAATGGTATCAGCATTAGGTTTTGGAGCTTTTTGGGTTTCGATTATTCCCACTGCAGTCTCTAGACTGTGGACTCTCACCAGGCCTTTCTGTGCACAGGGAGCTGCCAAAAAATCAGAATAGGAAAGAATTACATGACTCAAGTTGTTGTCGCATTGTTCACGTTGCTGGAGCCTGCCTGTGGGGGGAAAAAAAATATTGAAGGCAGAAAACACTCTTCCATTCCTCAACCAAAAAATGGCTGTGCCAGTATAGAGAACTTCCCTGTCCTTAAGGAATGAGGCAGTCCATTTTTTTCCCCACTGCTGATCAGCTGTCCTAGAACTACCCACACATACCCTGGCTATTTGCCTGTGGCTGGTTTAGTGGGAAGAGGTCTCAGCAGCTCCAGCAACCCAATTCCCTCTGCAAAGAGTACATATCACTTGGCACAGACATGTCTGTTGATCCCCAGAGCAGTTGGGATTGGCCTGGGAGTCTCTGGGAGTGGGGAACATGTGCAGGAGGTGGTGATGTCTAATGGGTGAGGCCTGGTGAGAAAGGGTGGAAATTTGGGGTTTTTTTCTATTGCTCCAGTTGTTTCTGATAGGAAGGTTTTGTGGTAAAATGACTCCAGGGCTTGTGTCTGGGAGCTAAAGGATGGCAAGGATAAGTTTGAAGTAAATTTAAATTATTTTAATCTGATTTTTATTTTAATTTCCTTTTTTCCCATAGTTTAATAAGTTAGCGTGCTCTGATATTTTTATCTACAGCCTTAGCACAAATAGTAATCGTTGCCAATCCTTGTAATTACTATTTTGTGATCCTTTGGGAGCCTGCTGTACCAAGGCATTCTCTTCCCGTTGCTTCGGCACCTGGAAATTCAGGCTCCAATGATATTTTCCAGCAGATGTGACTCTCGGGGCTTGTTTATTTTTAGCTGGGGATTGTGCACCTTGATCTCGGTGGGAAGCTTCCTGTCCTCATTGTCTTTTACAGCCGGTTGTAAAGGCAAGTGGCTTATAATGACCTACCCTTACTTCCCCTCGCTGCTTCCAAAAGACACAGGAATGTCATCATCACATGTTATAATTTACTCAGGGACTTTCCGATGAGGACCTCACAGGTTTAACCTTTCCAAAAGCTGTGTTTGTTTAAGAGGGTAATAGTGTTGGTAGCTTAAATGCTGAGGCTAAGAAGTTACCAGATTGTGTTTGATAAGTTCATTGATCTTTGTCCACTGCACAGTTTTTATTTTGTGGCAAGTGGATCTGTGTTTTTCAGTGATAGACATATTTTGATCACCTGATTCCATTATAATGAAATTTCTGAGGAAAAATATTTTTATTTTTAATGTTACGTATCTATCTTCTCTTAAATGACTTTTAAATAATGGAGAAGAGAACATACAGGAATAGTTTATATTTCTCCATCATAAATGGCAGCAACTACTTTTCTTAGAAACATATTTTAGAACATCCTAAAACTTTAAGCCTTGTGTGTGTGTGTGCTCCTGCACATAGGTGCCTGTGTATACATTGACTGTGTGTGTTTAGACCAATTTAAAAGCCTTGTGTAGCAGATCATAATGAAAAGTTTTTCTCTTTAGTTTGTAGATACTTCCAATATTTATTAAAGGGCGAATTATTCAGCAAGAAAGGGCTCTGATCCCAGGATCAGGACTTTCTGTAGCCCCTGTGAGCGCTGCTGTTGCGATGCTGTTTTGTCAGTTTCCTGTTGTATGAAAAACAGTTTAAGGAGCAGATTTCCATCTATTATATTCTTCAGAAAACAGGCAGGATGATCCAGCTGATGGTTGGGTTTCATATATAGAGGGTTTGGAATAAAGCCCAAGCTTGTGGATTATTTCATCTTTTGCTCATCTAACTTGTTTTGCCATTACAGGGAAAAGAATGTTTGTTTCCTAAATATTCTGTGTGGTAGATAGTGGAAACTCCATGCCCACTACCTTTCTCCCCCAGGAAGTTTTTTTCCCACTAATGATACGCAGATTTTATTTTTGGCACCTAGTTTGAATTTTGGAAGAGGGACATGATACAAGGATCCCCTTTTAGTATTCTTTTGTTAAAACGGAAAAAGAAAACAGACCCATCCTTTTCTTTGCGAGGCGAGCAATTAACAGGAGAGTGCTGCTGCTGTTGGTGCTTGCCATGTGATATTTATTATTGGGTAACATGGCATGCTAATAATCCTATGAGTTGTGCTTTTGGGAAAAGACTTAGAGGCCTTCAGTTCTCCTTGGAATCATTAAAAACCAGAGATTTGTTTTGAACAGTTTGTTTCAAACACCTGTCCCAGGAGCATCTTTAGTGAGCTGTTAGGATTCCCAGTGTACTCTGAGAATATCCTGGAAAGTTCTGATGCTTTCCTAATTGCTGCTTCACAATCATCACCAAATCAGACCTCCCCAAAACATCTGTAATACTTTTTGTTAGAGCAGAAGATTGTACAGAAGCTTCTCTTGTTGCAGAATAATTCTCAGTCAGGCCACTCTTTTCATCCCTAATAGGAGAAGTCCTAAAATGCATTCTCTTATCAGTGGGGCTGCTGCAGAACTTTGGGTTATGTAAAAACAGTCAATCTTCTATACCATGGAAAAAACTGGTAGAAGGACAGGTAGAAGGGACATACTGAATGTGTTGTATATTTTTTTCCACTTACTTTTTACAGTATTAAAATTGGTCAACACTTGTAAAAGTGATAAGATCGTCTGGGGGGACCTGGTAAACTGGTACAGAGATCTGCCTGTTTTGTTCTTAAACCATTTGTGTGCACTCCTGGTACCGAGCCTGAAAAAACCCCTCCCAACATGTACCTACAAAGCTCTGTTGAATGGCACATCCTGACATGTGAAAG
>NW_008238452.1:3472774-3483017 GCF_000691975.1 Corvus brachyrhynchos | reverse complement strand
CCTGCAGCAGAGAGAAGCTGCTTTTGAGGAAAGAAAGAAGATAGGGAGGAGCCTGGGCAGTGGTGAGTGTATGTGGGAGGGTCAGGAAGGCAGGCTGGAGCTAAAAAGACCACATCCGTGTTTTTCCAGGTGTCCCTTTTGTAATATTTCACCATTTTTTTTAGAAGAGGCAGTACATCCAGTCATTCAGAGAACTAAGTGACAAGATGAGAGAGAAGCCAGGCTTGTGCTGTGCTTTCATTAAGTGTTTTACTGCAAGTGGTACCTCATTTTATAATGCTTTCTCAATTACAGGGTCTCCCACACACTCATTGCCCCTCATTTTCTTCCTCATTACTTTATTGCTTTGTTTAATCCTTTATAATGTGTTTAACCCACTCTTAGGGTTGCTTGCAAAGGTCAGGCTGCTCTTGAGATATTTTTGCTTGAAATAAATGAAATGGTTCCAAATTGTCTGTGTTTAGTGTGACCAAAAAAACCCCAAAGCAACCCAATCTTTTAAAGCTTCAGAAATTAGTGACTTCTTCCCTGATCAAACAGGACTTCCAGAATTGGTGCTTGCCTTCTACTTAAAAGATTCAGGAGGCCCCCTCCATGCTTGGAACATATATAAATGATGAAAACAATTAAATGTGTACATATTTTACAAGATTTAACTTGACAAGCCTGAATAAACTAGCTTCTGCCCTGCACCTTTGTTCTTGCCCTAGGACTTTCTGTGTACTTGCGATAGACTTTCAACTCAGTCAGAAAAAATTCTTCATAACCAAAAGACTTGGCATCAGAATTAAAACACAACTGTTTCAGGAATTGCTCATACCTTTCCCATTACTTTGGCAGTATGACAATTACAGGTAGAAAAATTAAGCCACAAAATTCTCCTGAGCCCCCTTTTGCTGCAATTGTTTGGTGTATTTTTACAAAAGGATGTCCTGCAAAATCAGCTTGTTAAGAGCAGAAGTGGAGTTTGTGCTTCAGTAAAAATCTGTTTCTCAGATTAGGTTTGCATCTTTCCCTTGCATTGTTTCAAGGTGAGTTTCAGTTATAAATAATAAATCTGGAATTCTGCACTGGTGCATATCTTGCGGGCTGGGTGTAGTTATTGGTGAGAGCTGCCGTCTTATTATCTCACCAAATTAATTTCCATTTTGATTTATATGATTCCTGGTTAACTGAAATGTATTTGTATGTTTGGATGTTTAAGTTCAAAATATTACTATCACTGATGTCAGAAAGGCAAACACTATGCTGAGAATGTTTAGTGAAACTTTCTCAGTGAAAGCAAATGAGAAATTTTTTTTATGTCAAGTGACCTTGAAAAAGTGTCTTATTTCCCTGGTTTTATTTTGAGAGGTGAGATTTAATTCCATGTTGCTGGCCTTTTGACTTCGGGTTTTTCAGCATGTAGTTCCAATAGCTTGTTTCATTGTGTAGCTTATGGCCCTGTTCAAGGTTCTCTGATCATTAATGCAAATTAATACATTGATGCAATACCCTGGTGTAAAAGAGAAGCCTTGTGACTCTCAATGATATAAAGGTGTTTACATTTGAGTTTACAAGTATTTCAGCTTTCCTCCTTACCCTCCCTGCCAATTTTTCCTGTTAAGCAGACTGATCTTAGTGATTTCCATGTATATACAGCTCTCCAAGTAGCAGAACTATGTATTGTACACATGCACACAAAAATCAAATAATATAATGGTGTAAGGAAGAAGCCTGAGGGTGTCTGTTTTAATTTGTAAGTGAAACTGTAACCTTCCCAGAAGTTATGGTTGCCTTTCTGGTTGTAATCATTTAACAGCTTATTGAAGGATAAAGGGGCTCCACTACCAGAAAAAAAAGGTACATCTGTTATGGAGGGCATTATTTTTGAGTATAAAATGGTAAGTAGCAGTACCTCCTTTATAATTTGGTAGTGCATACTGGAATTTAGGAATGGTAGTTGAGGATATGCAGTATAGCCAAGAAATACTTGAGACTTTACAATCAGCCAGTGCATTACTTTGTTTGTTTTCATGGAATATTGAATGGTGTGGGAATTAATAGGCTTGGGGGTGTGTTGGAAGAAAAACCTTCATTAGAATTGCTGGTAGGGCAGGAATTGTTCCTGTCCCCCAACCTCCATGTTCTCTAAACTCAGGTGTTTTTGTAGCAAGAAAGTTTTTCAAACAGTATTTTTTAGGATATTATAATTCCAAAATTGTCACATGCCTCATCACTTTTAGTGCACAATCTGAGCTGCAAAACTGACAGAGCCATCCAGGTAAAAGCCCATTAAAGAATTCATTTCTGACTTTTTATACATCTATTGTGGTTTTTATTATTTGATGTCAGACTGGGAGATACCCAGTGATTTAAAGGACGTACCAATTTGGAGGAATACATGGCCTTTAAAGAAAAAAGTTGTTGTATGATTGTGGAGAAACCTGAGACGTGAAGTTATATAAGTTGCAAACAGCACAGAGCTCAGTTTACAGCAGAGCTGTGTGTGATGCTTCTACCTCTCACATGACTGTAAATTAGTGTTACCTGTCAACAGGTTGTTATTCTGTCTGTTTGGCCTGTAACTGTTATGGAAGGAACAGGGAAAGGGAGGAAGTCAGCTTTGGTCATGACCCAGAATCTGATGAAGATACTGGAAAGATTTTCGTTGACTTTATTATGCTTGATATCAGATCCTTGGAGTTTGAAAAAAACTCCAGGAAAGGAGAAGAAAAACAGAGGCTTGAAAAAGAATTTGTCATTTGATTGCTGTGTGAAACTATAGGTTAGTTCAGAGCAAGCATTTTAGCCCTGAGTAAAGAGAAATAATTTTGACATTTTTCATAAAAGAAAGCTTTGCTGAATAACTATGACATGGAAAAACTTTGTGTCACGCAGTTTATCAGATTATTTTAAATAATCTCAGGAACAGCAGAGTAGCCAGATTAAGGATTCATCTAGTCTAATTTCTAGTCTCTAGCAGTCAGCAAAAAGTAGATGCCTAAGAAAGAACACAGAATGACTTAAATTCCCAGCTTGCTCCTCCTTGAAAGTACAGAGCACCAGAACCTGTATCAGGAACATACCTGCTTTTTCTCTCCTGTGTGTTAGAGTAACTGACAAAATACACACAACCGAATGGTTTATTGACTGAGAGAACTCCAAAAAAAAGACCCAATGGAAGCTTTTCACTAAGACTTAAAAATATAATTGGACGGCACTGATACAGTTTTAGCATTTGCTAAAATGCGAAGTCACAACCCTAAGTCATTGTTTTACAGCTCTGCCTGTTTTTTCATTATGAACATTGTCTTTGGCTATTTTGTTTTCAAATATTGTCAGATGAGCTCTATTAATAAAGGTGCCCTCAGGGTATTTGCAGCTAGTGAGGTGGTGTTCAGGGTACTGATTCAGCACTTAATAAGAAACTATTTGTTACCTTTTTGTTTGCAGCAGCAACAAGTTTTAACATTAAAGCATGACGGTATCTGATTGCCTACAGGAAAGGGATATAATATTCACTTAGCAGCCAATGAATGAATGATTAAAATCTTAAAAGCATTTAATAAGATTGAAACACAGAGCAGGGCTGTTCTCTGGTGTAAAGTTACAGAAGAGGTTCACTGGGTCAGAGAAAGAGTATGGGAGATTGCATTTTTCTGTTGTTGTTGAAAAAAATTGCAGTGTTACTTCTGCTGTCAAGTCAAGACAGCTCTGAGGGGAAAACCATAGATGAGTGATGGTATGTTAAAAACAGCACAAAACCAAACCAAAGAATTGGTTCCACACCTGTAATATGACAAAAAAAAGCCATTATTATACAAAGATGTGCCCATGGTTTCTATCCTTACCATTAGTTAAAGCTGTAACAATTAGGCTGCTGTAAACAGAATCTGAAATTAAGGTACATACTCAGCTGAAACTGCAGTTCAAGGAGCTAATGAGTTAATTAAGCACTGGGACAGCCTTGATGCCTGTGACAAGCTCTGCAGAGTCTGACAGCTGTCTTGCTTGCTTGTTTATTAATAAACAGGCTGTTTGTTAATGACATCTGAACACTTCAGTAGTTCAATATATTAAAAGTAGGTTTTGATGCTTTGTGCATTTTGAGTTTGGCAACCTCTCCCTGGGAGACGAGAGGTTATAATTGGTTCTTTAAGGACCTTAAGTTGGCCAAAGATTCCTGCTAAACAATTTTTTGTCAGCAGGGAGAGAGCCCAGGGCATGATGTGCCTGGCATCCCAATCACAGTTGGTGCTCAGGTCCCCAGGGTAAGGAGCAGTCTGAGGAATATCACAGATGAAATAGGGAGAAAAGGGCACTTTGGAAAGGTGAAATTATCTCCATTTAATCCTTTATAGCTTGATGAAACTTTGCATCTGCTGAGTAAGTTGTATTGGAAGTCTAGGACGCCAGGACTAGGGAGATGTATCTCTGTATATGAGAAGTGCTAATATTTTCCTGGAATTATTCTACTCCACCTTCATGCTCAGAGGCAGAAAAATGGGGGCAGTACAGTTTGAAGGTTCCTAGGAGCACTGAAAAGCCTTTGGATACCATTGTCTTCATCTGAAAGTGCTATTAAAATTAATTATGTGATAGGTTGGGGGGGGCCTTCCTGACAACTCTAAACTTTTTCATTTTCCTCCGTTTTGGTCTGTCTGCCCTGTAAAACTTGCATTTTTTGTGGAGAAATTGGATTTGGGTGGAATAGGATCTTCTGTTCATTCATTAGTTTTTCTGAATGACTTGATCCAAACTGATAATTGCCTGCAGAGGAGGAGATTACCCACCTCACCAGCCAAAAGAGAGCATCCCTGCACTGGCATCCTGGGCGAGAAGACAACCATGAGCTTTGCAGTCCATTTCTCCTTCCCAAGTTCCATGACTTGATTTTTCAGCTTTAAGAAAATAGCTTACCAAGATAAGAATCTTAATCCTGTCAATAAGATAACAACCAAAAAGGAAAAAAAAAAGGGAGAAAAGGAAAGGGGAGGCTGGGCTGACAGGTTTCTCTAACTCAGAAGTCTGTGAGGTGTTGGAAAGATGTTTTCCCTTGTTCCTGTCTGTCTCCCCGGCCCTCACTCACCCTGAGGACAGCATCACTGCTCTCCCTCATGCCATCAGCATTGGTGGCGGCAGCCAGTCTGACCTGGAAAGGAGCCGAGGCTCCGGAGAGCTCCCTTCAGACCCGGAAATGTCAGGAATTCCCTCCCTTGTCCCGCTCTGTTTATTCAGGGCGCCGAGTGCCGGCTTCACCTCATGGCACTGGCAGGAGGCAGCTGGAGGCTTTTCCACAGCGGTGCCTGTGGCTGGGGCTGGCACAGCTTTGTGCACGCGATGCTCTGTGTGCATCTGTCAGGGAGGGAAGGACTTTAAAGCTTCTCTTTAAAGTACAGCACAAATCAGAGGAGGGCAGTGGAAAGTGGCAGAAGCTGATGTCCCCTCCTGGGCTGATTCGAGAGACAGGTCTATGCCTAAAGGTGTGTGAAGTCCAGTGATGTGGGCCCCAGACAGTCTCATCTGGACTGGTCTTGGAAGGTGACTTCTTTCACTGGAAAACATTAATTTATATTACCTGTGCAGAAGAATTTTGTTGACATAGGTTCCACCCTGGAGGTGACCGGGATTTAGTACTGGATGCAGTGATGCAGTACCTCTTGCTTTAGGAGTCCTTGGTGTGAAATGAGGCATCATTGTACTTTTCTTGGGTCCCGTGCAGTTATTTACACAAGGTCCAGTTTTTTCTGGTAGATGGAAAAGCACAACCATGGCTTGTAATGTTGAATTCTTAGTGATAAGCCTACCCTTAAAACCAAAAGTTTTTCATTTGCCTCTAACTTCATCAAGAATATTCTCAGTACTATGGACTTTATTCTCAATAACTCTGTTTTAGAATAAAATGAGTTTGTTTTACCAGTATTAATAGGTAAAGAATCTCCATCCATGTTTTGGGAAGATAAATATGCATACCTATCTGGATGTCAGATGACATCATTGGAAAATGGGGAAAAATAGTTTGAATACTGTTGAGGAACATAATTTCAGATGAGTTGCGTGAAAGAGACTGTGGTGGGAAATGTCAATCAGGACAGGAAGACCAGGATGTCATGCAGATATGGGAAGAGGGTTGGGATTGGGCCAGAGGGAGTGAAGAGTGGGATTTTTAGGATGGTAGGAACCAAGGGTGTGTTTCATGGAATAACAGGTCAGAGAATAGGGGGAAAATGGATGTGGATTTGAAGGACCTGAGCAGATGAGTTGGATGAATTCAGAAGGACAAGAGGAGGACTGAAAGGAGAAGGAAGAGGCTGAATGAGCAAAGGGAAACTGCAGCAAGGACACAAATACAAGAGGAAAGACTTGGAGATATAAATGTTGATGGAAAATGGAAAGATGAAAGTATTATATTTTTATATTTTCTATCGGAAGAAAATTTCCAGGTTATATGTGGGAAGGAAGTAGAGGCAAGGAGGAGCATGAAATGAAAAGTTGGTAAAACAGGATTTTGGGAGTTCTTTGTACTAAAGTGGGAGAAACAAAGCTGACTTAGCTAGGATTGTGGAAAAACTAAAGGGAAGATGAACTTGCAGTGGAGGGCATCAGCTGGATCTTGAGGCTTCCAGCCCAGATGATCCATAGCACAAGAACAGGAGCAGAGGAAATGGGTGTTGGTTTATTGGGAACATGCAAACACCATGCCAGGTGTTTGGTTGTCAATGTGTCAGTGAGTATAGATAGTGTTTCTTGAGTCACTGTTTAGAAAATTGTTGCTCTGAAAAAGCCTCAGCCATGTTGTCCTCTTACAAAAGTTATTCCTGTCCTAACATGCTGTAAGTTGGCAGGAGAAGGTGTGACTGTTCCTGCACTGTCTGGAATTTGGACAGTTTTTGGCTGTAACCTCTCAAGTAAAGGTAACAATAACAAGAAGTCATTGCCTTATTGTTTCTTTTTTCAACTATAAATTACAGACTTTGGGTTGTACTGTCAGGAATTTAGAGCTGGAAGCAAGTTTCTGCCACCTTGTTCCATTTATGTTTTAAATCTTACTTGATGAGTAATAGAAAGAACAGGCATTCAAAGTGAAGCAGGATTGAGGGAGAGAGATTTTTAGAATTCACAGCAGGACTGTACTGGGGCAAGAAGAAATGCAGGTTAATAGAGTTCAAGGAGTTGTGCTCAGAACCTTGCCATTGCATAAACCAACAAAATCAGGAAAATTTTTGTTGGAATTTCTTTGGTCCAGTCTACTGCTGAAGTCCAAACTACCTGTCTTTATTGTGGAGCTGGAGCTGCTTATGATTGCTCTATGGCAGTGTTATACAAGTTTCTAAAACTCAGGAATTGCTTGAGGCCTAGGAGGATTAAAAAGCTGCACAATGATAAGACTAGAAGTGAAAAACTCTATGCTAGTTCTAATTTGAACACAGAATTGCTACAAAGCTTCTGATAAACCACTCGAAGTCTGCTCTCTGCAATTTGCACACCTGTAAAACTCTGATGTGCCTTGTTTCACAGGCATGTGAAATTATGTTAATGTTAACATTAATAACAGTATTTTGAAGATGCAGAGTCATAAATGATTAGTCTTATCATCTGATACTGCTTCATGCCATCCTTATTCCAGGATTTTTATGCATAATGTTGGTGACTGTAGCTAAGTGCAGGAGAGTTAACAGGAATACCATGGAAAAGGAAACAGTTTGTTTTATTCTTGCACAGTCCTGTCTGCAACTTTTACATGTTCTTATTTTGTTTCACTTGTGGGGAAGCTTGCCAGACAGAAAATGAGACAAGCTGTTGATGCCCCATCCCTGGAAGTGTCGAAGGCCAGGCTGGATGAGGCTCTGGGCAACCTGGTCTAGTGAATGCCGTCCCTCCCTATGGCAGGGGTCGGAACTAGGTGATCTTTAAGGTCCCTTTCAACTCAAGGCATATCTGTGATTCTATAAAATTCAGCTGCAAATCAGCAGGTTGAGAAAGGCTGCAGCCTTGAGCCCTTGTCAGTGCTAGAATTTAAGGCATGGATCTGTCTGGGTGCTGGGTTTGGGGGCAGCATGAGAAAGCAGAGCAGCAAGTGGTCCTCAGGTGGTTTCTAGAAGTGCGAATATTGGGGGTTTTACCTTTTTGCCTTCCTGCTTCTCCCTCAGAGGAAACATTTTCTGCTGATTTTTCTTCCCAGTAATGATGCATTTCTGTGTGTTCTGTGTGAAGTTGCAAATGAAAGTGAAATTATTATTTTTTTTTTTTGTCAAGGGTCTGGCTTTCACACTCCCTCCCTCTCCAAGTCCAGGCCTGCAGTCTGTCCTCTGCATATCTGATTAATTTTAGTTCCTCCAGGGATGTGTTTGTATAACCTTTTAATACCAGGGACCTGGGTGACCTTGGCATAACACCATGAATCATATATGGGAAATGTAAAGTTAGCAAAAAGAAATGAAGTAAGCGTAGTAACGGTCAGAAAAGTAATTGTACAAATCTCATCTTAGGCAGCAGATAGACTTCCTGTGTATATTTTGAGTTGTCTCTGCTGAATTTCCTGACAAAAAGTGAACCCACAGGGATCTTAATTGGCTCTCAAAACCCAAGCTGATTTTGCAGGCTGATAATTAGTGTGTTTCTGTGAGCATATTTATATACATGTTGAAAACAGACCATATCTAATTTAGATCCTATTGAGAGACACAAGACAGGGACATCCACGGTGTGATTTCTGTTATATTTATTTATACAGATTTCTAAAACTCATTTAGCATGCATTCTGCACTCTGGACTCCTGACACATAAATCTACATGTGTATCACTAATTCATTATTATTATCTTGTATAAAGGCCTGCTCAGCACATCTTAAATCAGAGCTGCACAGCACCCAACAGTAAAATCAACAAGTCTGTAGCCACATAAATCTCTCCAGCCTCTGTCCATCTCCTCTTTGCAGTTCAATTGCACTTTAAGCACAAGATCATGTGTGGCACATCCTGGATTGCAGGCATTCAAGAGTGAGTTATTCCCAAAACAATTTTTTGAAAATTGCTTTTCCTGAAAGGACTCTTCTTTTTGTTTCTTCCCCCTTGCCCTCCAGCTGATGAAACTTTATTAGCAGCTGTGCTGAAGGTGTCCCAGAAAATTGCCTGAGCTGTAGTCATTTCTCTAGGTAGTATAGGTATTTTATATAATATTATATTATTAATTCAGTATGACGTGACTTCACTGTAGGTAAAACTCTCAAAAGTACTTTCCTCAGTCTTTTTCGGAGTGGAGGGCCTGACTTGTCACTGGAAATATGAAAGAATCACATATTTGAGACTCACACTTCGAAAGCACCTTGAAAAATCTTATTGCAATGCAATATGAAATCCAAATACACCTTCCCTCACTGACTTAGCTATTTGTGTTTTATGATTTATTCTAGTTAAGCAAACTGTGGTCGTGATTCCAAAGATCCCTGCTGGCTTTCTGGTGGAATGCTTTAGAGAAAACAGATATAAAATAGCAGAAAATACTATTGGTTGTCACATTTTTTCCCCCTGCCTTTGCCTCCCTCCAGGTGAGAAGTTCATTTTCTTTGACAAGGCTATGTAGAACATTTCCTGCATGTCACATCCAATATTCACTTGAATTTAAATGATTAATAAGTTGTTATTTTAATATGTCAACAGAATTTTTTTAAATTAGAAAGCAAGTAAAAGTACCAACATCTACAGGATCCTTAAAAAGCTGCTTATACTTTTCTTCCTTTCTCCAAAAAGACATGCAAGGGCATGGAAAGATCTAGAAGCAATTGCACTTGATTTTGATTGGAGAACATTTTTTCAAGCAACTGATTACTGCTCTGAAGTTATCAATAATTAACTGTTACTTTGATTAGTGGGAAAACAGGCCCATTACTTAATTTGAAACAAGTAGTTCCACCTCTGGTTCAGATGCATTTGAGAGCCTTTTTCTTCTGGCATTGCCTGTTGCAGTCTCACCTTCTCTGAAGTGTCTTCTGTTTTGTTTTATGTGGAAAAGGTGTCTTGGTTTGAAAAGACAGTTGTCCGCCAAGGAAGGCGGGAACCATCCTTGCAATAGACAACAGGATCCCCTTCCCTCTGAATTATTATAATGAAATTAAGGGGCTTTCAGGCAAAGATATGGGACAAGGAATAACAGTTCTTTACAAGTATGTATAACAAGGCAAACAAACAACAAGCAGAGCCAGCAGCCAGCACCAGCCTCTCTGGGCCGTGGGCCCTTTCCCCTCGGCTGCAGCTCCCACCA
>NW_008238452.1:3460587-3472592 GCF_000691975.1 Corvus brachyrhynchos | reverse complement strand
CTGGGAGATGCGCCCTCTGGGAAGGGGAGGGGGTCAGGGTCCCCGGTTTTTCCCTTGAGGCACCCCAATAGATGGTGAGGGTCCTTTACAGTCAGATCGGGTGTTAATAAGGTCCCAGTTCAGCAACTGTGCTAAAGGAGCAAAGCTCCACTCTTGGTAGGAGAGGACAGCAGGAGACAGAGCCCCGCGGTGGTAGTGAATTCTTCCCACAGTGACTGCAGCCTGTCTCCCCTCCGATGCCAACAGAGAGAGAAGGAGAGGACCTGCACCCAGCCCTTCACCTCCCTGCCAAAAATCTCCTGGTATCTTTGCTCTTCCAAAGAGAAAATCCCCCCAGGTAAGAGGGTAACCAGCTGCACCCTTCCCCCATGCTGGCCATTTCTCTCTTAAGGACCAGTCAGTATTGTCTCTTAGCAACAGATGGGACAAAATTCCATGAGAGGAAGAAAGGAAAGGAAAAATCCTAATCCCCAACAAAAGGTTTTCAAAGTTGCAGTCTAAAGTCTTAGGCCTTGGTTAACTGAAGTGCTTAAGGAAAGTGTTTTAAGTCCATTATTTTAAAGGTGGTTATTCACTGGCTTTCAGACATGGACTGTACAGAAAAACAGTTCAGTCTCCTTAGTTAAGAGCAGGCAGTAGCTTCCCTGATCTCTGTCTGCTGATTTATTCTGGAAACCAGAATAGCAAGTGTGTGTCTTGCCCGCTGGGAATCCAAACATTTTGAGGAAAAGAATGTGGGTTTTTGTGTCTGACAAATAAAATGAAGACACACTTTTATGGCTCAGAGATGAAACTGTTAAAATGAAAAACCTGAGTGCAAAGGTAAAGATGTAACAGTTGTTAATTGTATTTACAAAGTAGAACTTGTTCTGTCCTCTATAATCTACATAATATTTAAAACAGAGCCAACTCTGTTTTGCCAAACTTTTGTGGCTTCCAGGCGCCTTAAGATGTTCCCTTGTACACAGAGAGAGGTGATTACTGAAGTTCATCATAGGTACAAAAAGAGGAGAAGGAATTGCTGTGTTGTGTCAGGTGATGTGAGGGGACATCATTGGTAACTGGCCAAAAGTACTTTTTCTTTTTTTTTTTTTCTTTTCCAGAGGAGGAGGAGATGTTGCAGAATTTTTTTCTGCATGCATTTCTTCTGCCATGGAGATCTATTTACATCTGGGTTTTTTTGCAAATATCTATATTGCCTTAATTGCTTGTTTTTTCACTTCATTTAGGCACACTTTTATAGCCAGAAATCATTTTAAAAGATGGTTCTGTAAGAAATAATTTCAAAACATTTGATGTGTGAGACTTTGACTTGATACAATGAAGCATAAAATGTTTTGTTGAAATGTCTACCTGTTTGTTGGAATAATTTTGTCAGCACAGTCATGCTGCTTCTCCTTCATGTGATACCAGCTCTTTCTCATTATCTCAGAAGCAACAGCACAAGAAGGGCCCTGCTCTTGCATTCCTACAGCTCCCTGCCTTCCTCCTGGATGTGACTGTGCGGGGAGTGGGCTGTAGGAGGGATGGGATGCTCTACAGAGCTGGCTCTCATTTCTCATTGGTAGTTTTCCCTTATGTGAATGATGGGAGGTAATCCTTGATTTTCCTTCCTCTGGACGAATCTCAGATTTTGAACTATCCCTCAATTTTATGTAATACCTTAATTTTATGCTATATGATTGCCTCCTTGGCAATAAAATCTTTCATACTCTATTGAACTGTACTCATATCCATTTCTTTTCCTTTGGAAGTCCGTGTGTTTTCATCTCATAATTGTCACTCATTATCTAGGCCCTGCTGCAGGAGGAACCTCATATTTCTGAGAAATATATGGAGCCAGTTGACAGCTAAGGCACCCCAACACAGTTAGCAGAGAGAGCTCTGGCCTTGCTTAGGCACGAGTGTGAGAGCCTACGTGTAACTGGAAACATTCGTTTTCCTTCTGTTTGTGAAACTGGGGGAGGCTTATTGCCAAGAGAGGAGCATCAAACAATGCTGTAATGTCTTTTGATGTTTCTCTCTTGGTCTTAAATCATGCTCTGATGTTAATTAGTTTGGTGGGGTGGGTTTGGTTTTTTTTAATCATTTAATGATTCAAGTATATATAAAATAATTTTCTTTGCCTACACCAAAATATTGCAGACTGGTGAGATGCTACTTGAGGTTAGAGAGGCTGTGTGAAAGCCAGGGTTTTACACAAGAACTCGGTCAGTAACAGGCAGAACACGTATCAGTAGAAATTCTTTAGCAGCTTTAGGGTCTGCAGTACCAAGTGTTGATAGGAGCTGAAAAGTTCTTTCAGTAGGTCCTAGAGAGCTGGGAGCCACCCAAGGCAAAAGGTTAAGAGGTGGCACAGGGTTTGTAAAGCCCTACCAGCAAATATCTCTGCTCTGTAACTTGGGTTTGCTGTGAATCTTTCAGTATTTCTTTCTTGACACAATTTTTTTCCCATCCTCGGAGCACCCTTTGTTTTCACAGAGTTTTAGACTTTCTGTAACCTTACACAGAGTGTTTGTGTTCAGTAGAATTTCCTTAAAGTAGCCATTATAGATAATGACCTTTAAGCAAAGAAGAATGGTCATTCCAGAGGATTGGACATAGTAATTTGAATAAAATGAGGAAAAACCCTTATGACAGCTTCATTATATACATTTATCTTATAACTACACAAAATAAAATTGTATTCATTGTACTTCTGGACTATCATCATCCATATTTTCATATAGAACATACCAAACAATTTAAAATATTGCACCTGCTTAATATCTGTTGTTACATTAGCATTTTGCCACTAGTCAGGTCTTTTAAATAGTGTTTGTTCTTGGTTATGCTGTTTATTATATATTATAATTCAATATCCAGAGGCCAGAATAATTTTGTAGGATAAGTGTTAAGGGATACACAAATAAGGTAATTTTATTGGTGTAAAAGTACATAATGCTAAATGGTTCTGGGTTTTCTTACATATTTACCTTGGGTTTGTAATGGTGTTGATGAGGGTAAAAAGAAATGTTCCAACAGTGAAGAGCAAAAAAGGATTCATCTAAGCTAACCAAACTGGTTTTTTATTTTCTGTGAGGTTGGAACAGGTTGACCAGGAACTGGTGTATACTCCATCCCTGGAAGTGCTCAAGGCCAGGTCGGATGGGGCTTGGAGCAACCTGGTCTGAGGAAGGTGTCCTTCCCCATGGCAGGGTGGTTGGAACTAAATGGTCTTTTAGGTCCCTTCCATCTCAAACTGTAATTCTGTTATTTCCTTTATTGTCTTTTGCACTTTTGTAGTCAATTACAAGTTTAAAGGCATAAATAATTTTATTTAGGTATCTCTTTTAATGAAAAAAAGGAAGAATTATAGCTTGAACTATCAATGGTGTGTGCAGTGATTAACTTCAGGACAAGTATCTGTGTGGAACCCCAATTCACTGAGGTTCATTATCAGACACTTAAAATATTCATGGCCATGACATAAGTCTGACTTACCCTCCTCTTAAACAAGAAAGAAGAAAAGAAAACACTGGAATATTCTAAAGAGAAGTTTCTTTAGGCCTGGTCTCACGTGGTTATGCCATTGCTTCTCACCAACAGAGAGACAAAGACCCTAAACTTCAGGTAGAAGTCTTTCATCAAAGTGAGTACATTCCTGAGAAATATTTTTTGGGTGTAGCAAAGTTACCGATTTTATTTCTGTGGCAGTCTATCAAGGAAAACCATTACCATCATTAATCAGTTTAATATGTCAAGATCAAGTGTCTAGATGCTCTATTTGGCAGGCACAGCATTTTGCCTGCACAGGGAGATTATGAATTTTGAGTTCTGCCCTTTTTAAAGGCTTCAGAAGCTTTTGCCTGTGTAACATTCTGAGACTGGAAGAGAAGTGCCCTAAGTATAGCTAATTATTTACTTACCTCATCAAAGGTAAGCAATACTTCTCTTTGGGGTGAGTATGTGACTCACTGCACTTATCTGTATCTGTTACCTTTCCCCTCACTGCCTATGACCTCTTAAATATTTTAAGTAGAGATAGTGGAATGTGAACACGCTTCTGGAGCTATCAGCCAGAATGCCAGTTTGCTGGGAAAAGAAATTAAATATATCTTAAAAGAAGCCAGTCAGCTGATTCTGAAATTATTGTCTTAGCTGACAAGGTAGGATGGCACACACACACACAGCCTGCCTCAGTGAAGCTGAGGTCCTAGATGCTTTTTAGAATTATAGGTGATCTAGATAGTGCTGTCTGTACTTAAAGTTGTCCAACTCTTTGTCAAATTGATCAGTTACAGGAATCTTTATACATGATGATTCTTTGACTGTTGGTACCATTGCCTGCTTCAACATTTCTTTATGTCAACTAAAACCACTTCTGTTTTTTAAGTTTTAAGAAAAACTAACAGGAGATTATCTCTTACCACAGCCAATGGTTTTGCCCAAACCTAATGTTGTTGGGTTTTTTTACTGGGGTTTGGTTTAGAAACTCTCTCACCCCTTACGCACTAGAGGGGAGACTTCAAGCTTTTGTTATGTGTGTACCTTTTCTTACTTTTATGAAAGATCTGTCCAGATTTGGGCAGATTTTACTTCTAGTAAACTTTGATTTCTACACATGACAGAGTTTGACAGCTAAATTAAACAGCTGTCATTAGGTGTGATCCATTCTGGCGTGGCTGACACTTTGGTTTTCTCACCCCTATCACTCAGAGGGCTGAAAGATGAGAGTGGGGCACCTAGAGGTGAAGGAGAAGAGTGGAGAGTGACAACATCCCTGTAGCTGGGTATCAGGTGGCTAAACAAATTGGAGAGAACTGATGTAGAAGTCAAAACTGGGAAAATCAAGCAGATGGATCTTGTAAGGGGTACTTTAAATGTCACAGAGAATCTAGATTACTCTGCACACTTATGAAATCAAAACAGAGCTGTGAAACCCAAAGGCATGGTATAATTTTCATTTTTCTCTGCTGAGTGGCCCACCTAACAGAGTGCTACTGCTGTATCAGTTCCGGTGGTAGATGTCTGTACTGATATTTCACATAAAAAACTGTATTATTCCAGATGGTGGAGGGGTTTTCTGCTATGCTTTCTTTTCTAAAATGTCAGATGGGAAAAATTCCCATAAATAATGTTGTTTTCACCCAAACAATGTTCGTAGTAGGAATGGTTTTCCTTTCTCATTGAATAAAGCAAGTTGGGTAATTCTGGAAAATATTGACCTAGTTCTTTCATGTACAAAAAAAAAAAAGGCAGAGGGAAAACCACAGAAGTGAACAATACAGCTAATTCCACATGGATCTCCTTTTGTATTTTTATATATGAAATAGCATTATGGGCAATAGTAAATAGGCTTTTAATGTGCTAGGAATTTAGCCTCAGGTATTTGGCTGCCCTCCCAAGTCCTCCTTCTACTGCTCTGTCAAACCATACAAGGGTAACCCGTCACTGTATGCTGTGTGTGGATGATAGTAGAGACTTCGGGGTGACATGTTCAGGCAGTAGGGAAGGTTGGGCATATTCCCTGGAGGAGCTCTAGGATGTGCTTATCAAAGGAATTTAAAGAATAGGCATTGCTACTGTGTTCAGTCTTTCAGAATAATTTTCAGCGAAATATTAGCAAATAGTTTTCATGCTCAAAAAATTATCAAGAATAATTTCTAAGCTTGTTTGACCTGGATTGAAAAAGATAGCTTTTTGAAGATGCTGCTTAGTTAAAAAAAAATAATAATCAGCTTTTTTATGAATAATCAATGTTTCTGATTGGTTTCTTTTAACAGAAATTAGTGTTTTCTTTGGTAACCAATTGGGGTTTTTACAAGAGACACCTGGTTCATGGGAGGACATACTTTGGTTTGGAAATGCTCTTGTTGTGCTTGCAGAACATGTTTCCACCAAAGTTTATGGTATCCAGGCAGAGCTCCAGGGAGACACTATATGACTGTTTCTGAGTCTTTAACTTGCTTTTCTGACCCAAAAATTTTTAGCCTGAAGTTTTTTGCAGAAAATGGAGGGATGCAAAATCATTGCAGCTCTAGCTGCCAGTGTTTATTCCCATTCACCATCAAGCTGCAGTGCTGATTGGGGCAGATCCTTCCAAGAACTGCTTTTGTGTGTGAATCCTATTGACATCTTTCACTTACCTTAATGGAAAATACTCTCTCTTTCTTCTTTCTGACATGTTCCATTACCTTCTTTCTCCTCTGTTTTTCCCACTTTCTTCTCATTCCTTCCTCCGTGGTCTGGCTCCAGCTCCAGCTCCAGGTGCTTTTCCTCTGTGCTAGAAATAATTAGTGCTGGTTTAGTTTTTAGCTGCAGTTCCTCGGTAAGGAAGCTCTTTACCTGGACTTTAATTCCCTGGAGCAGAGTAGAGCCATCTGTAATCCTTGGGTGTTGATCACTGTGGGTTAGAGATAATTTCCGAATTCTGGAATTCCCTGCTGGCCAGGAGGACTCAATGACGGGATAATGAGTAAGATTCAACCACCCAAGTTTCAGGATTTTGAGGTTATATAAACTTGCCGATTCATATGATGAGAAAGCCACTGGCCACTGTTTAATTTCTGGGATCAGCCTCTGCTGCTGTAAATATTAGCAGAGTGCCAGGAGACGACAGAGGAACTGCACTGGTTTACAGCAGTACGCTGGGGCTCTAATGTCTTAATAAATGTGAGTGTGCATTGCTGCAGTGATTCTCCCTTTGCTGGACTCATCAGTGAAGAATTTGGAAAGGTAATGGGAGGGTACTGTGAATATAATTCAGAGAAGGCTCTGAAAAAAGATATTGCTAATCTGATTCATAGAACTGACTGTGAGCACACCAGCTGAGCTTGATGCATAAAAACACAGTATGTGTGATATGTAAGCTATGTGTGTTATTAAATCTCATTGAAATGGTGGCTGCTGTAGAAGAGATTTTTGTCTTCCAAAAAAAAACCTCCCATGCATGATTCAGTTTCCTATTAGAAGAACAAAATTTGTAGAGATTAACAGCTACTTTTCTGCTTCATACATTTATAAATATTTCCTGAGTGATATTCTCTCATCAGTTATAAATGGTATTTGAATAGCTTTCTTCTGAGTTAATTCTCAGGTTTTTAGAGCACACTGTTAATTCAGACTCGTTTGGAGAGATTTTTTAAAAGTGGAGTGGGTATTTTAAGAGTGTTAGAAAACAGGATTTGGAAATCTGGTCAGGTCTTCAATTCCATGGTTTTCTCTAAATATTTTACAGCTGTTTGTAGCCTCTTGTAGCTGATTTTCATTAGTTTTATTGCTTCAGTCCATTCCTGCCAAGTTTGCTGCAGACTCTGGTGTTGGTGGGGTGGATTTGCAGGCAAAGATTCTGTGCAAGGACCTTGTCAGTCCAGTTCCTGCCTCTGGTTCCTGATGGGACCAACTCCTCATTAAACTCCCCTAGGAGCACTGCAGAATGAACTGCATGTACATTGCCCTGCAAATAATACATTGTAATTAATGTAAAATGACTCACAGAGAATAATTTTCTTTGATAATCATACCATTATTTAACAATAATTCCTGTGGGTTTGCTTTTAAGTAACTTCTCGTAAGGAGTGTATGTGCCCACAGGTACTGTTTAAAAGCTAGCTGGGTAATTAAACATTTTTGCTTTAATTGTTACCTCTTACAGCTGCTTCACTGAAATTAATAAGAAAGAAAACTTGGAGAAGAAACCAGCAGGAAATAAGAAAATACAAATAGGAAGTTAAAGGAACTGTCTCTGATACAGCTTGCAGTGCGTCAAGTTTCATTTCAGCAATATGAATAGTAACATCAGCTAGTAACAGATAGTAGCATCCATTAGTATACAGTAATGAATTGAAATTTAGAAGACTTCTTTTTATTTTATTCCAGGTTTGTCAAGTGGTAATTCAAAAACAAGTGAGAAATCGTCCTTCATTTTGATAAATTCAGTGCAGTTTTGCAGTGATTATTGTAAAGGTGATGGGAAATTTTTTTCTTTTATCTTTGCTCTCCTCCAGTCAGTTTTCTGTCTCATTGGCACAGACAGGGCAGGCAGGGATGTGGCTTGTTTCTGTCTGCCTGGCTGAGCTGTTTTGTGGATACAGAACTGAGAGGAGCTCCTCCTGGGCAGGAGGGGGAAATGGACACTTCATGATGAAATCTCAGCAATTTATAAACAGGTGAAGCGTCGTGCTTGAGAGAACACGTAGAGCTCCCTGAACTCCTGGAGATAAAGTGTGTCCCTGTCGTTGATTGGCATTTTTGGCAGGCAGAGGACCACGGATGCTCACCCAGCAGAGCCCTGCAGTTATGCACAGCTGTGGCCAAACAGGCTTTTGTCCATCCTAGGACTGCATTGACGTAAGGAAATACAATATCAAGGACTGTGCAACTCTGCATTATATTCAAGGACTGGGAGGATTTTTCCTATGAGCAGGGTGGGATGAAAAAGCAATATTAACTGGGAGATTCATTTCCACCCCCTCAACCCCCCTGAAGTTTTTGTCTGTGGATGTTTGTGCTCTCAGAGGGGCCAAAAGCTGTCATATTGGCTAATAAATCTTCCAGGAATTTTGGAACCCTGTGAGTTATGGAACACTCTTGTTGGGCTGTATGCAGGCATACCAGAAGTGAGTGTAAAACCTGCAGAGATTTTGAGTGCTGCTGTTGGAGACTGACTGTGCTGCTAAGCAGGTCTCCAACACAGACCCCAGGGCCCATCTGTGTAGATTATTGTGGTATGGCAATTTTTTTATTCCCTTACCTTTGAGTGCTGGCAGTTCTGAAGTTGCAGTTTAAGACTGGAGGGTTTCTGAGCTTTTAAAGTGTTGCTTTTGAGACATCAGCCTGTGAAAAAGAGATGTTAAGTGTGTTTGCAAAGGGGGGATTTGAGTTGTGTATCAACAACTGAATTTTAACTTGCCTTGAGCAGATAAAAAGTCATAGTGTCATCAAAATCTGACAGTCACAATCCCTAACTGTGTCCAGGGAGCAAGTTATTTCCACTTACATTTTAGTTGTCTTCATTTTTTTTTTGGTTTAAAATGGGGTTTGATTCATTGTTAGCACCGTTTGTGACCATTTTGATGGTGCTCATCATGAGAGGGGATGAATTTCCCGGCACAGATTTTCCATAGAATAATTTTTGCATGCATATGCTATTGGTACAAAAAGATTATATCTTTGCATCCCCAGAAAGAATCCTAACTCTGATTTTTCCATCAGAGCAACTTGAGTAAAATGAAATTCTGTTTCCTCCTGCGTATTCTGGCCTTCAGCCAAAGCATGGCTTTATGAATTCAGCAACTTGAAGAATGAATATAATTTTGAAAGCTAAATAATACGTGGGAGGAAATGTTGGTAGTTGTGAAGCTCTTATGTTAGAAATGTAGCTACATGAAGTAGGGTTTTTTTTCTCTTAAATTCCTTTGATAAATCCTAACCCTAGAGCCGAAGAGTTGTCTCCATTCAAAGGGCAATTCGTATTTCCTCTTGGTTAGAGGGCAGCTTTGAGTACTGATGGCTCTGTGAAGTAAGTTAGAGTAATTTAAATTTTAAATGTCTCAATGCGGTTCCTGCAATTTGCAAATGCTTCGGGAAGTTCCAGATCAATAGAAAATAGAGGTGGGTGTCTCCTTACAAGCCGCATTGCCCTCGGGCAGCATCAAGCTCTGGGCACACCATTCCTGAGCTGCATCCTGAGCTGGGCTATTGTCTTTCTTAAATGATACGTCAAGAGGAGTAATCAGATAGTTATGTTAAATTGACTATGGTTTGAATCTTCCTCTAAACAGTGATTAGAGCCCAAGATAAAGCTGGTGGTTCAAAGTGACTCCCAAGCAAGTCACTTAAGCTTTCAGGATCAAACGCTGCTAGATTCTGGGAAGACCTTAGCATGAACACTGAAGATATTTCCTGTTTCCAAGTTGCAAGTGAGCAGTAACTCACCACTGGAGTTTGGTAGGAAAAACACAATGTTTCTTTTAAATGATGGGGCAATCGAGTATTTTATCTAATATATTGCAGTTCCCCGGTGCTGAAGGGTGGGATTCTGTGACTCTGGCAAGCAGCAGCTTCTTACTCTATTAGCTGAGAAAATGTACAGCTCGGTATGGCAAGAACTTATTTATGCTTTGAAATTGCTTATGGTTTCCAAAATCTGCCTTCCATAAGGAGAATGGACTTGTTCAGTTAGGAAACTCACACCTATTTGGACACTTGTAAACTGAAGGAGAGTAAACCTCCCTCAACACTTCACAAGGAAGTTTGGCTGACGGAAAAAATTCACCTCAGGAGCTCAACATGGTTTCTTTTGGGCCTTTCTGCCCAGCAGCTTCATAGCTGGCACATAAATGCAGCTTTCCAGGCAGCCAAGTATTAATAAATCATAGTCGGTTTATATATGTAAAAGTTGTTGAAACTATGCAAATTAACTGTTAAACATACTCTTTCAGGAGGAAAACCCAATTTCTGTGAATTATACTACAAGTGAATGCAGTCTAAAATGAGATACATTGCTGACTGTATCAAAGGAGCATAAACAAGTGTTTAAAAGGTGAGAGGAGAACACTTTACCAGCATGGTTTTACACCTCAGGAGACTTACTAAGGAAATAAACTAAATATTTATAACAAGAAGGGAAGGAAATAAGCAATGATAATATTAAACAGCCGAGCAGGGCAATGATCTGTCAATCTTGGCAAATAAATCATCTGTAAGTAGATCATCATAAAGCTCACAACAGAGGGAAAAGCAAAACACAGGGAGAGCTGTAAATGAATATGGACCCAGAAAATAAAAATTGGTAAAGGCAGCTGAATTTTTACTGTGGAGTCATTAGAAAAGTGTAATTAAGGAGGAAAAAAAAAAAGGGGGGAAAAAAAAAAAGCAGAAATTAAAGATGGCCTGAACTACTGTAGTAATTAATGTTTCCGTGCTTTTTTCTGTTGGTGGAAAAGTCTTCTCCTGTGCTGTTTCAGGCAGGATAAAGGGATGAGTTGAAGTTCAGTGGAACAGAAGGTCATATGCTGACCAAATTTAATCCTGACCATAACTCAACTAAACCCTTATTTGAAATACCTCCCCCAGGGTTTTATAATCTAGGTTGTACTCACAGATTAGACATATTTGAGTCTGTCCATCAGGACTGGTACTGGAGCACCTTGAAATGACAGGGTATGTTAAGGGAAGTAATTGGCTCATTGAGGTTTTTGGTCAAGGTGTAGCTTTGTTGATTGAAGTACACCTTGACAGGATGAATACTCATTTATGCAGACAAGTAGAGGTGCAATCTTTCATCCCTGCTGTTTGGAGCCACTGTTCATTTAAATGGGAAACAGTGGGAGATAAAAAAGGTAACTCAGGTGGAACATGCTTTATATTACTTAACGAAAACCACAGCTGGGTTGTTTTCCAACAGACACTCATGGGCAAAAAAAAGGGGGGAAAAGAAGAGAAAAAAGAGAAGGTGATTTAAAAACCAAATAGACTTAATGAGAACCACAGTAATTTTCAACCCTGATAATATGATGCACAACCAGGCATCTTCTCTTTGCACGGCAGTAAGATGGGAATGAACAGGGTGTCCAGAAGGAAGCAGTGCAATACCTCAACGAGGCAGCAGCTGCATTTGGCCAGCATGAAGAAGATGTAGGTGTTGATAATCTACAATTTAAAACTGATGTAGGAGTCTTCCACTGAAATTCTGTTTCCACCTTAACAGTTGGATGTGAAAGCTGGAAATCCACCAAAGGTACAGACAGACGTCTAAAAGCTTTTGAAATTAAATGCCTTGGGGAAATAGTAGGTATTAAATGGAATGAATTTATAACAAATACTGAGATTCGTCAGGGAGTTGAACAAGACTTAATCTCCTAAATTATCCAGAAATGAAGATGGAAATATCTAGGATATGTGGTAAGAATGAAGCCGGCAAAATAATTCCTCCATTGGAAAGTGCTTAGAACCAGAAACATCACAGGTGGCTTCACAAAGTGGGGGACAGTCAAGGAGAAAACCAGATGGACAACAATCAG
>NW_008238452.1:3455641-3460532 GCF_000691975.1 Corvus brachyrhynchos | reverse complement strand
GTGGCACCAAAGGTTTTCATCTAATATTTTACATCTGTGAGGGTCTATAAATGCTTGGCAGAATGATTCAGGACTTTTATCAGCACCGCTCTAGTCCCAGTGAGCAGAAAGGATGTATTTTAACCCCAGAGTTCCAGCTCTCTCTGTCGCTTGCAACTGGCAGCTGCAGTGAGCTCTGTAATTTATGTAAACTCTGTACCACCCACAAGTCTCTAAGATCAACACACAAAGTGGTTTCTGCCGGTATGAGGGAGAAAACCACCAGGTTGTCTTCCTGCATCCGGGTGGAGGAAGTCAGTGATTGTCTGCTTGCAATAATAAGAGGAGGCATGTCTGTGGGGCCTTTTCTCCAGGCAGAGTGTCTTGGCTTCTGACCCAGCCAGTGCACCGCTGTTCTTAATTAGCTGTGTCTTGACTCCATTAATATCCTGGCATGCATCTGTCTGGGATTCTGGAGTCAAGTGTGCAGTTCTTCAGTGTTACCCGGACTTTCTCAGTCTGTGGAACCGTGTCACCTGCTCTGTGGCACCAGCTGCAGCCTTGGTGACCACATCTGGCTGTTCCCAAAGTCTTTTTGCTCATCTGGACCCAAGAAAGTTCCTTAACTGCTTAAAGACTCACGTTGCATGTCTACTTCTAGATGTTCTATGTCAGATAGTGCTTTGCTATGTGAGCATCACTTTGTGGGTGCTGGTTAGAGGCTTCTTACCCACCTGCTTCTCTTTTCCTCCTCAATTTATAATTTAAACACAGGTTAAGAGTGCACCTTTTGAAAGGAGGAAGGGGCATCATTGGTGTTCAGGCATGTACCCATAGCAAAGGAGTTGGAAGGAGATGATCTTTAAGGTCGTTTCCAACCCAGTCTGTGATTCTTCCACTACTGTGTAGTGAGTTAAAACTCATAGTGTATTTTCTGGTTGTTCTGTATCAAAAGCATGGTTGGCATTCGATGAACAGAGGCATCCTGTGCTGTTTGTTCTGCTCAGCAGGCTCCTGCCTGGCCACCAGCTATGCCCTTGGCAGAGAGAAGGTACCCTTGGGAACACCTGGCAGCCTTGGGGAGAGATCCAAGTTTGCCTTAGTCGGTCTCAAATGGGCTTGGCACCTGCATTGTACCCAATATATGTTAGCTGTGAGTGGGCAGAGGAGGGCTGTGTCTCCCAAAGAGGGGGGGTTAAACCGGGATTTGTTTTTTTCGCTCCCTGGAATATAAGCCTCAAGATGGGCTTTTAAAAGGCAAAATCACCTTGGTTTCCAATTTCAAGTACAAATGAGTGGTATTTAGTGTATTGTGGCTTTATTCTCTCTCTGAGTTGAATGATTTTCCTTTAGCTTACAGTTATTGTGATCAATATCTACTTTATTGCTTAAAATGGTCATCCAGAACCACAGTAGTAAAATAAGATCTCTCAAATAATGAAAACCAGAAATTTATTTTTTTTCAGCCGCAGCGTTGGCAGTAATGACGGAAAGTCATTGATTTCCTTTTGAAAGTGTTTCTGAATTGTTTCCTTGATGTTGCCTACCTCTCTTCTGATTTCTTTCTTTAGAAGCAGCTGCTTTCACATACCTGGTTTGTTCCAGGAACATTTCTTTTACACTTTGTTTATTTGTAGTTTGTTACAGACAGGTCCTAAAGTTTGGTCACAGGCCAGGAAAAGTCATGAAGATTTTTGTGGTAGGGTAGTCACTGAAGTAACCAGGTGCAAGGAATAGAGAAACTGGTATTACAAAAGGTTATGTAAAATGGATCGTGCATCTTGTCTGCAGCACGTTTTAACTTCTTGTCACACACTGAAGTATTCGGTCTTGAGAAGTGTTCAGAGCATGTCCTGTGGATGAATCGTAGGAAAACAGAAAGTAGGAGATGAAAAGCTATTACAAGGCAGGTCCAGATGGAGCTGACCTGCTGTCAGTTTTTGTCATTTGAAGCTAAGTTGTGTCTCAGAAAAAACATCTCATTGCATGCTGGTAATTTAATCAGAGCACTGGTAATATAAAGGTAAAGCTTATGTATGGAAAAGAATGTATTATGTGGTAGATTATTGTTGCAGTGTTAGAAAGCTTCTGAGGCGAACTGTGCTATTTTGGCAGGAGTTCAAAATTCTCTTTCCTACAAGGAACAGGTTTGGTGGTTTGTTTTTTCTCTAACATGTCATTTTGAGGTTACATGGTAACATCTGTCAGAGCTATGCTAACCTTTGTCATCCAGCTGTTATAATTGCGGTATTTTCCTTCCTTTTCCTTCTCTTTCCTCTCCTTTCTGCTTTCCCTTTCTCCTCCCTCAGAAAAGAAAAAAAAAAGGTAAAAAACCCAACAACGAAAACCACCTCCTTTTATACTGAAACTTCAGGTGGAATGAAGTGGTTATAAAAGCATCTGTCAACACAGGAATGGTTTGCCAAGCCAAGTATTTGGGTTGGAAGTCATGCCTTCCCAACTGCTTGAAAACAGGAAGTATCTCTGTTAAGTGATGGATAGCTCTACTTTGCTGAGAGGAAGAAAAGGCTTTTTTTCTTTTTTTTCTTTCTTTTTTTTCCTCTGGGCCAACAAATGAGTTCTGCAGTTGTTCCATGTATCTATGGAAAGACTCTTACGGAAATGTGGATATGGGTGCACACATCTGTGTGTATGAGAGTGTGTATATATATATATATTTGTGTGTGTGTATGAATATACAAGCTAAAAAAAATTACAAAACTCAAAACCAACAATATACTTTGTACATGATCAGTCTCTGTCAGAAGCCAGCCCAGGCACATCTTATCCCAGTGATTCCTGTAAAGCTCTCAAAATCTGTCAGAAACAGCCTGCAGGATTGCAACGGCTCCTGGGTGATTAATTGCCAAAAGAGTCTGGTTCCAGGTTCCATTACATGTAATTGTTATCTTTTTCTAAAGGGGTTCTTTTATTAAACTCCCACCTCCCCCTCCCCCCCCCAAAAAAAAAAACCCAACAATTTTTCCAGATAAATGAAATTAAATATTCATCTCTCAAGACATTATGTACAACCCTAATACGACAGGAGCATGGAGGACTCTCTTATGTAAACATACACTGAAGAGGGTGTGTTATGTTGTTTATTAGCTGATGATAGATTTTTTTTTTCCCCCTTCACTTAATTTTAACTTTACTAAAAATCATTTTATTAGAAATGGGGGAGAAAAAGCTTCATGGAGTGGGCAACATCCAGTATCTTTGCATTAAAACCTCACTGTGAGACCCAGCAAATAGCAAAGGACTAGATCATCCCTGCTCCTTGCTAAAATTGCAGGAAAACCGCCAAAAAACTGGGACATCCTCTGTGCCATTGTGGTAAGACTGCTCAGACTAGACATGGGGAGAGGACAAGACCTTGAGTCTGACACCCCCTTTGCAAAGGAAGTTTATGGCTTTAAAATGTGTGGTTGAGTGTCCTGAAGGTAGGGGCAGATTGTGAAGAATAAATTGCCTTTCTGAGGCCATATTGACAAAGCAGGGGGGATTGAGAGCCTGATTCCCTGTTGGTGCCTCGGTGGGTTTAAACACACGTAATTTGGAGCTGAATTTCTGTGATGCCAAAACCTGGAATTGTATCAGTATGGTTGCTTGGGTTTGCACTGCTTTTACTGCATTGAAAACGAGCCGTGTTTCTGACAGGTTTAGACTTTCATAGATGGAGGCCTGGGCAAAGCTTGGCTCCCAATGAGCACTGCAGTGATTTGTGCCAACTGACCAATTTAACTGTTTGAAATATCAGGTGGGAAAAAAAAGCACAGAGATACTGGTTCTGCAGCTGCAGAGTACCTGCCTGCAGATGTTTCTGCCAAGAGAAGTGGTTGAAACTCGGTTTCTTGAGATATTTTAATTCTATCTGAATAAAACTACATAAAAACGTGCCCTGGTATTGTCTGCATGGGCCAAGGAGCACACTGTTCCTCACAGTTGTGTTTGCACGGTCTCATTGCAACGGAACAAGTCTCCTCAAGTCTTCTTTCTCCGTGATTCCCTGTGAATTGGCTGTATTAATCAAACATCAAACTCTGCCAGTGGCAGGATGGTGATGTGCAGTGGTCAGAGCACTGCTGTTAGTCTGATTAAAAAGATGAGAATATTTTGTGGCATCCAGCTCTGTGCAGGTTTGGAAAGCCAAGCCTGGCCTTCCTTAGATGTTTTTGAGGCTCGATATGCTTTCTCATCAACTCTGGAAATTTTTGCTCTCTTGAAGCACTTCAAGTGCTGCCTATTTGTAGTTACTGAAGTTATACTCGTATCTGTTTTGAATCACCATCCTTAGTGGAAATGACTGGTTTGCTGTGAAACATGCAGAAGCGGGGAATGTCATTCCAGCAGGAGATGACAGTGGTTTCTATTGATTCAAGGCAATTCTTTCCCCAGGTTTCATTTTGTAAGGAAAGATGAATTTGCTATTTTCCTGCACACTGGCACACTGTAGGATAAACTGTTTTGCTGTAATAGCAAAGAGACTGATCTGTAGTGCTGGCTGAAGGTGTTAGTTTCTGTGGGTAGCCAGCAAAGAGAGCAGTTCCAGAAGATGCATTGAATTACATGGAGAAGTTTCCCACTGTTGATGTGACAAACTGGAAACAGGTATGGCTTAGTGGTTGAAGGGAAAAGATGAACTAAAGGTGTATACCTGGAGGATAAACAAAAGTAGTAGCTGTTACACAGGCAGGGGCATCTGAGGAACAGATAACGTTCTTGTTTTGGAGATGGTTCGCTCTGCATATCGCTTTGTCTTGCTTTGGACTGGGATCATATCAGCTGTCTCCCAGTTGGAGCTGGTTTGCTGTTTGTATCAAACCACATGTTTGCTCCCTGTCTTTAATTTGTGCTCTGGTGAATGCCTGAGCAGAGGGTTCCTGCTGGGCTGCTGCCGCTCGGTAGCGCG
>NW_008238452.1:3453596-3455626 GCF_000691975.1 Corvus brachyrhynchos | reverse complement strand
CTGTCAAACTATCATGTCCCTTCTTGTCAACTTGCACAACGCTCTGGGTCTTGAGCAAGACTGACACCACAGAAGGGTTGTGCAGCCTGGCTTTTGTAAATCTGTGTAGAAAGTGAAGCCTTTGCATAGGGGACTGCAGCATTTTCTAGGAGCTGGTTTCTAATAATATTTGATAAAACTCTGTTAGCAAATGCATTTTATGAAGTAGTGGATGTACCGTAGGTTACGGAACCTAAGTGCTCCACCCTGAGAGGAGTCGTAGATGTTGTGTAATGACAGCGGAGAGTAATCTGCGCAGATCCTGGGAGATGTACAAGGGTGGTGACCAGCAAAAAAAGTCATCAAAGAGGGGAACTGGTTAGAGGTGTTGGCATGTGCTGACGGTGGTGACAGACATTGGCACAGAAGGAAGAAGGTGGGGAGGTGGAAGAGTGTGAGGAAAGGGGCTCTTGGCAGGAACAAAGCAGTATCGCTTGACTCGGGAGCCTGTAATTACAAGACTCCAGCCTTGTGACACAGTGAATAAGCGTGTCACCTGGAACAGAGGAATTTGGGGGTTGCCTCCCGAAGCAGCTCATGCCAGATGGAGCGGGAATAAAAACCTTGTGGAAGAATAAAATTTAGCTCTCCACTCAACTGCGGTTTTTAAGTCCTTAATAGTGACACTCCAATGTGTCTTTTCCCCTCAGCACCTTCTAATTTCTGTAATTAACCCGTGGTTGTAAAAAAGCCTCCACCAATCTCTCTAGCAAACAGGATGGATTCCAGTACTTGAAACTTTCAAAGATCCTAAAATGCCAGGCGCTTCCTGATCTGTTGGGCTGGGAGCATGACCTGCTCTGGCACAGACCGAGAACAAAAACATCAGGCACTGAGCTGAGCCTCAAAAGCGTAGGAGAAAGCACCTTTATGGGAGCTGCCTTCACTCCTGCCAGCGATAAATGATGGCACAAGAAGGCCTTAACATTTCCCACACTTGCAACGCATCTGTCCTGACATGTGGGCAAAACCATGGAAAGCATCTCACAAACAGCTACTGCTTACCCAGACTACAGGAAGGCTTGGGAGTTTTTAAGTTGTATTTATTTTTTCTAATGTTAGGTTACCCTCTTGCACAGTTCATGTGTGACTTTTTGTTATAAGATCTGATTAAGAATGCTTTTGATGAATTAAGGATGGCTGTGGAGATACATCAGTAGAAAAACTATTTTTTTTTCTTGTCCCACTGAAAGCTTATCAGCTGGTTATGCTTCTGCCAGTATTGTAGTTCTGCATTCCTTGACAGTGTGATTTTTGAAATCGCCAAGTATCCTTTGAGAAAGCTAACTGAAGGTAAATGCATAAAAAAAACAAAAGGGGAAAGAGGAGCAGGGAAATTAGCAAAGCCCTAAGGTTAAATCTGTTCCATTAACAGGAACCACAAATAGTTTTCAAGCTTTACCTGTTTAAGTTTTCTTTCCTGAAATAATTATCTTCATAACTGTGCACAAAATACACGTTTTTGACCTAGCTGTCTTTTCCAGTTATATGTTTTGAGGAAATACTCCATTTTAATTATAAAAAAAATGAAATGTTTCTTTTTGAGAGGGGAGCAGTTTCTCCTTAAAAAACTGTGGTTTTGCTGTTGATGATACTCTGCATTACATGACAATTATCCCACTTTGCTAGTGTTCCCCAGAGGAGCCCTGTATCTGTGTAGCACTCATAACCTTTCAATGCATGAGCACTTAGACCCCTTTCATAATTGTTGTGGTAACAACAACAACAAAAATCACATAAACCTGCAGAAGAATTGCTCAGTGGTACAAAGTATTCTGGTTTGAAAGTATTCTGGTTTCTACCAAAACCCCAATTACTTAATTTTGTGCCCTTCCTGGCCGACATAAATTATGCAACCCTCGCATCTTGACATCAGTGAGTTATGTAGCTCTGTGCACACATCAATTAATTTTGGCCCCATCAACTTCCCACCTTCTGTGTGCTCCTCGCCCCAAATCGGGTTTGCATCTCCCAGCCGCGAGCGGGTCATC
>NW_008238452.1:3404688-3453492 GCF_000691975.1 Corvus brachyrhynchos | reverse complement strand
CCGCCGGAACCCCTCCTCCTCCTCCTCCTCCTCCCGCTCCACAGTGTGGATCCATCCTTGTGCATTGCCAGTGGGTCACCACCTAATCTCAGTGCACCCAGCCCAGGGCAGTGAGGCTGGCCCAGAGGTGACCTTGTTGTCCGTATTGCCCTCCTCTCCATTTTCAAAGTGCACGTTGCAAGATTGAAGCTCCATCTTCTGGAAGAGCCTGTGAAAGTCATGGTGTGCTTGGAGCAGCCACCTCCAAAACCCTACCTGTAGTGAAGCCTGGATCATGCAGCATCCTACTGAGAAAAGCAGTAGCTTCTACGTCTGTACAAAAAGTGGTGTTGAGGAGAAAGCACCCATCCAACTCAGCACTGCTGCCGGCATGCTGGTAAGCATGACCTGGGCCTCGGGGTTGAAGTGACGCCACTGCTGCAGGTATCCACATCCTGTGCCTCAGCAGGCTTCCTTAAGCAACCCAGAAGAGCTCACTTCCTTCCAGTGAGCAAAAACGTCATGAGGGATGTCTTGTTCCCTTACTGCTGACCTCTGCGTGCAGCTCAGTTCTGAATTCTGAATTATTTTGGCCAGAAAGGAAAAGCATCTCCGTGAGAAGCGTGCAGAGACCAAACACCTGAGAGGGCAGTGTGATGTCCTGCAAACGAGAGAGGCCTTAGCTTGCTGTTGCTTTCCGGTTGCGTTCTGAGCAGCTGGCAGCAGAGCAGCTCTGCAGCCCACCCGCAGCCCCTCACCAGGCCTTTGTCCTCCAGTAACACAGGATGGGTCAAGGCCTCACCTCTCCTGCTGATTTTAGCTCCTCGGGAGCATGGAGAGGGGGAGACTGGTGGCTTGCCAAAGGGCCAAGGTGATGACAGCAGAGCAAGGAGCAGTCAGGCTGTGCCCAGGGTTTCCCAGGGTCACCATGTTAGGACGGCTCTCACAGACCAGCTCTCAGTTCAATCTGCTTTTGTCTCCAGGGGCTGGAGGGAGTCTGATTCTTGTCTCAAGTTGAGGTTACAGAATATTTTCTCTCCTTTTTGTCTGTGTTGATGTAATGAGCGAGTGCTGCTGCGACTGACTTGTGCTTTTTTTGTACAGTTACCAGCACATCTGGTCGCCTTGGATAAGGTCCCTGGGCCTGATTGTAGCAAAAAAGTAATGATAGCGTGCTTAAAACTTGGGCCTCCAACTACCACCATATGTAAAATGCAAAGCATTGGGGACAAACTGGAAGAAACACAGATTTTAGTCACTGATCAAAAAAAGTATGTTCATTGTGTTATATCTGCAGTTGTGCTTTTTGTGTCTCGGAACTGAGAGCCAGGCAATGGAGCACTTGCTCCCAGCTGATTGGCAGTGAGCATTTTCCCTGTCCCACCTGCACCACAGCCCTGGTCATTCATCAGTGGGAAGCTAAGCTGGCTGTAGAAAACATTCTAATTACCTGGGTGTCCTGATGAAACCTGCCTTGGTTTGAAAGAGGCACACCACTGTGCTCACGTGAATGTTTCTTTTTTCTTCTAAATAATAGAATTAGCTATGGGCATTTCCTTAAGAGCACACAGAACACAATTGCAGTCTAATTCCTCGCCCTCCAAGCCTAGTCTTGAAACATGCAAATTTCTCTTTCAAGTATGTTGGCAAAAAATGGCAACATCCTGACACACACGCATGATTTAGACGCTGGATTGCACACTGGTCGAGATACCAGTTGTGGAAAACAGCACAGTCTGCTGAGCAAGTATCAGTGGACAGCTTGTTTCTTGTACTCTTGTAGGAATCCAGCACTGGCCACTGCAGGGACAGGGTACTGGGCTGGATATGGATCTGTGCTCTTCCCAGCCTTACTCTATCCTTGCACAACTCCCTGCAGTACCACAGCACAGTGCTTTCTGCTGAGCATTTTCATGTTCTGTTTTAAAAATAACAAGACATCTCTTAACATTCAGGGTACATTTTTCCACTCTGAAGCACCACAACAGTCTTTTTAAAGAAACTCTAGGAAGGGTGTTAACTTGATCAATGCTGTGCAGGAAGGAAAGCTCTTTCCTACTATTTTTTCAGCATGACTTTCACTGACATGATCAGGCTGGGAAAAGACTTATTGGCTGACAGCCCAGGACAGCCATGCAATATCTCTAGTCATCTGGAACTCAAACTAGTCTACCCAAGGGAGAACCATAACATAAAAACAATTTAGGTTACATGCTGAATCTTATAAACATTGTTCAGTTTTTATAAAATAGTTTAAATACTATTTACGTGCATTTGCTGTGCATGGGATTATTGTATTTTCCAAATGTCAAGTAAGAAAGGCTGGGAGGGTTTTTACTTTTTTTACTGTAGATGGTTTTCAAAAATCTTGGAGATTTTTTATAAACATAGGGAAATGAGCTTCCTCCCTTCTCATAAATTTAAGAGCTTGGCTTCTCCTCTCTATCGGATATAATTGTTTTATATATAGATAAAGTTTACTTTTTGACCGTGTCCAGAAAGCTGAAGGGAGCTTCCAGAGGTCCAGTGATCCCTCTCCTGCACACACAGGGCTTTCACCAGACCATATCGGGGAGAGCTTGGCTTCCTCTGCTGAGCCATAAAACCCTTGAGAGCAGAGTTTCCACAGCCTTCCTGATGACCTGCCCTGAGGCTGTGCTTCTCTTCTAGACGTTTTTTCCTCCCATCCAGTCTGAACCCTCCACTCTGCCCTTCGTGGCCACTGTCCCCTCTTACGTTGTCTGTCACTGTTTGCTCTGTCACCCTCCCACCTCCAATATAATCTGAGTAACCCTGAACACCCAAAGTGCAAGGCCAAACACATGTGTATGAAGCTGAGCATCACTGGCCTCTCTCTGTTGTTACCTTATTTTGCATAAAAAAACCTGTCAGAGTAATCTGCTCTTCTGTAAGTATGTGCAGCTCTAATAAAGCAACATGGATGCAGAATGCAAGATTCATTCCAACAAAACCCTTCTTTTCTCCACTTGTTGTCTTGGTGGAAGATCTGAACTTGGGATGTGTCCATTGCCACCTGTCTTTCTGCCAAGTCCTAACATTCCAGCACACCTTGCAACATGTCTAGAAGTATTATTTTAGGAAAATGGCTATGGTTTCTTTATGATTCCTTTTTTCCATAAACTGGTATTTCATAAGCTAAGTAGCTTACTGTCTTTTCTTGTGCAGGTTCTTGCTTTCGCTGAAATTATTGGTTATTTGGTGGTGGTGTTGTTTTTGAGTTGTGTTTTTTTTTTGCTTCCTTGATGTGCTGTAACTTTTACTGTGATGCTTTTGTTGCAGGCCTTGCTGAGGCCGGGGCGAATAGACAGAATTATCTACGTGCCACTGCCAGATGCAGCCACTCGCCAGGAAATCTTCAAGCTTCATTTCCAGTCCATGCCAGTCAGCGATGATGTCTGCTTGGCTGAGCTCGTGGAACACACACAGAAGTACTCGGGAGCAGAGGTAAAACTTCCTGGAGCTGATGTTTAAAGTTGAGCTCAAATATCATCCAGATATCTCTTGAGCCTTCTCAGAGTGGTGGTCAGAATTAGGAAAGGGAATATTTCAGATATTTCTGTGTTTTTGCAGGCTGGGGCTTTTTAACTTTCAAAAAAGCATCAGAGGAAGGTTGCCAGGGGAAGGGTCTCTTTCAGGGTGAGCCTTTGTACAGTTGCAGATGGCCTCATTAAGGATGTGCTGCCAGGAGTGGAGAGAGGTGGAGGCAAGTTCCCCCAGACTTCCCAAACAATTCCTCCACATCTCTGGGAATCTTCTGAATGCAGGTTTGTGACTGAGAGCCTCAGGTGGAGAAAGGAGAGATGGAGTTGGGGAACAGTATAGGGGGGTTGCAAAGGAATCACTTTAAAGCTTGTATTTTCCTATTCCATGTAATCAAGACCTCACAGCAGCGCTTACTGTTATAGCTTGTTGCTATTAGCTTCTGACAATGGATATCAGACAATTATTTCCTGTCCTAGGTAGAAGGAGAAACTTTCTCAGATGCTGCTGCCTGGCACTTATAAGTATCAGTACTTCAGTGGTCACCATTCTGCTCCCTGAATATTATTCATGTCAGTGTTTCATGAAAGGATATTTCCTCATTTTAATTAATTGAGAGTAATTATATTAATTTAAAAATTCAAAGAATGTTAATAAGGTTGCCAAGTCAAGCTCTTGAAAGGTGTGAAATACCAGAATTTCCACCTTGCTGTAGCCAGCCCTAGTGTCTGCATTATCACACCATCTCATTACATAGCCACCTTCTGCTTTTTCCATAGCAGAATGGAAAATGTCATGTGCTTGCCTTGGCTCCCCATCTCTGTGTGCTGTTTACAAGGGCAGGGAAATAAGCTAAACTTTTGTCTTGGGTGATTGTGGAGGATCTGTGTGATTGCTGTAGTGCTGAAGGCCCTTCTCAACAGACTGGTCATTGAACATACTGCTCCCAGGCAAGGCTTCTCCTCATTTAGCTGTCACTTAAATACTGGTAGGTTGTAAAATGCTGTGCTGCATTTATGTGCAGCTTAAACCCTGGCTGAGGAGGGCACTGCTGTGTGTGCTGTGGGGTCATTTTGGGAAGCTGTGTCACAGCAGACACCAAAGCCAAACCCACGAGAGTTTTCCTCCTCCACAGCACAGGGCAGACTGCACTCCGGGAATGAATGAATGAAAGCCATGTAGTGAGCAGAGCTGGTTTGTGTAGCACGTCCTTTTGCCCAGAATGTGGGCTCTCACAATGGAAAAAAAAAAGCAACAATAAAAAGAATTTCAGGCTTAAATGTTGATCTGGAAAACTGTCACAGCTCTACTGCTTCCACATTTTGGAGCAGTGACCTGAAACAGTGTTATGTTTATATTTGGGAGACAGTGACACAACTTGGGAACATTTATCTGCCTCTGGCTGAGTTACAAGCCTCCAAAACCATAAATATAAACATATCCTCTGTTGCATATGGCAACTCTCGCCTTACCAGGCAACAACTGCGTGCTTGTATTTTAGAAATTCCAAGCATATGGGGATTTCCTTTGGATCTGGATCAGCTGAAAAGCTAGTGGTGAATTCCAGTGCCTGGTTGATAATGAGTCACAAATGTCTTGGTGCTGGCTTTGTACGGAACCAAAAATAAGTTAATGGGTCATTGAGTGCAGCTACAGTCTGGTTGCAGGGGAAAAAAAAAAGCTGCCTGTTTCTAATATGGTATTTCTCACAAATTTTGTTCTTTTGCATCATGCAAAGTATTATAATAACTGGGATGTAAAGAGTAAATACAGAAAAAGCCTCAGTCAGGGCTCCTTGGAAGAATATATAGTCTTGGCAGTTGGCACACACAGTGGCCAGTTTCATTAAAGCCTTTTCTTCCCAGTGTCTCCAGCTTCCCAGCTTTACAAATAGTTTCCGCTGCTGAATGGCAAGTTCCCATTCCACTGTTCTAGCCTTTGTTCAGAGAAAGAAATGGAAAATGCCTGGTTTTGTGACTAGAAGATGCTGTATGAATAGGGAGCTGCGTGTAAAGATGCGTTGAATCATCCTGACATGAGCTGAATAAACAGCCAGGAAAGTGGATAGTTCAGCATGCATCTGGCTTCCAACTTGGCCCCTTTTCAGATCAGATAGTTGTGTATTTTTGCCTGTCATCACTTATGACCAGTTATCTCTGTTCACCTGCTGGATGTACGTTTCTCTTAATGACTACCTTTAAAGATACATCAAGATAGCAAAATAGGGTGATTACTTCCCACTGTTTCATGTGAGGGAAGGTGGATGATAATTTATGAGGCTGAATTACAATTTCCTTCTCTCGTGTGTAAGTGAAGTTTAAAGTAATAAAAAAAACCATTAGATGAGCAATGTCTGTACAGTTAACTTCTAGGTCGAAGAAATCCTCAGCTTTCTGAAAATATTCAGGTTTGAGTTCAGTCTTCATTTCTAGACCTTTCTGAAGTAGTGCTCTGCAGTAGTGCTTGGGCTCTTGTTCAGGGATACTGCATTTTATTTTGGCCAAAATTGCAGGAGGTCCAACTTTTATAAAACTGGTAATTTTTTAATGGTTTTATATGATCAGAATGTCTTCACTCAGAGGTTGTTTCACAGTTTGATCACAGCTCTTCCTAGAGCATTTTCACTGTTGTACTTCATGCTGGGAAGTTTTATCTGTTTCATTTCCCACTCAAGTAGGAATAATTAGAGATCTGACCACAGAAGTATTTAAAAGCAATGTTTTTAAGTACAAGCAGTGTGAGTTCTTTGAGTCTCATTTGCTTGTTTTCATGGTGCTGCCACAGCCAGCTTGCCTTAGGAAAGATGGGCTTTCCACACTCAGGTGCTCCATTTTTCAGTTTGGGATTAGACAAGCAAGGCATGAAGAGACTGTTTCCCCACTGGAGAAATATTTTGTTCCAGAAAGTAGGCGATAAAAAGGAAAAGAAACCCAGCAGAGTGAGAGATATTCTTTTATTGTCTGAGCCGCAGTCAGACGATGTTTTTGTTGCAATTCAAAAGGCAGAGAGGGAGGTTTTAGGCAGAAACTGAAATCAAGTGTTGAGTTGTTTTGAGTTTAAAGTCGGTTGGAATTAATAAAAAATTAAATAATCTGGGTATGATGACAATACCCCTCAGACGAGTGTGCTTATGAAAGTAAGATAATGGGACTGGCTACTTTTAAATTGGTGGAAAGCAGGTCATGGTGAAAGCCAAGGCTGGCATGGTTTCTATAGTATTATCAGTTTCCATGCTTACAGGACACAATAGTAGAGCGGGAATCTTGGAACCTGTAAATCTTTCACTGGTTCTTAGTCAAAGTGGAACAGTTAACGTAAAAAATATCTTTCTCACTTTGCAATAACTCGCAATGGGAGCACAGAAAATGAAAGGGAAGAAAAGCAAGCTGATGAAGATTTGCTCTGGCTCAAATAAGAGCAGATGTGATGCCAAAAAGATCTTTGCAGCAGCAAACTAGCTCAAATCAACTCGACTCTTTGACTCTTAAAATATGTATTCCAAAACATGCGTGTTCTTGTTTACCAGATATTGACATATTTAAACTAGTAACTTTAATTAAAAAAACACCCCAAAAAACCACACCCTTTCCAAATTCCTCTCTTTCTTACAGAGGAAGATACTAAGTACAAAAGGAATGAGGATGTGTTCCATCCTAGGTGCACAGGAGGGTGAAGACTTTTTTAAGAGATTGGGAAAAATTTGTCTGTTTAGTAAAGAATATCTACAGTAAAGGAGAGAGAGGGTTTAGATATAGCAGAAAAAAAGGACATTCAAAAGATAAGGATGTGTTACCTTCTTTCCATCTAGCTTTCCATGAAGGAAAAGATCTTCCAGACTTAAGGAAGAGTGTTTCTGTTTAACATTATTAAAGAACAGTGGATTCAATCCTATATAGTAGCCTGAAGTATTACAGTGAAATGTGATTTTCAAGGTGAGGAATGCCATCAAACTGAAATGCAGCAAGATTAAGGCCTCAGATGAACCTCTGATGTCTCTCTTGGAACGGTGCAGGGGATCTGTTAATTTATATTGCTCATTGAAAAGTGAACATTTTTGTGTGGGTGGGTGAGGAAAAGTCTCTGCCATCATCCAATATGGGTAGCATGGGATCACCTCCTTCCTACACAGTGCTAAAGATGTGTTTGGCACAGGTGTCTGGAAGGTGAGGAAATACCTGGCATTGGGAATGTTTTCCAAATGTTAGCGTTTGGGATAAAGGAGATGAATCACCGGAAAGGAAATAACTACACAGGACTTCCCATGGGATTTTGCCTGCTGCTGGTCTCGCAGGAGGCTCCTACGTGCGGAATGTGCTTGAGCAGACTGGGAATGAGGGCAGTGTGAGCACCTGGGGATGTTGGAATGGCACTGGTGTGGCAGTGCTGAAAGCAGAAGTTTGGGGCATTACTCTGCCTCTCCCTGCTCTTTTCAGTCACTTCAGAAAGATCTGGTTTCCGTCCCTTATTTTTCTGAGATGTTGCCCGGAGTGGACGGATTTTCATCGTGTTGTGTCTCAGCTGAGGCCTGATAAAGTGCTGTGTGCTCTGACCTAGTGAGGGTATAGAGTATGGCTGGCAATCAGCACATTTATGCCAAACATAAGGTTTGGCGTAGAGGGGAGTATTGGCACTGAAATTTATGCATGGCAAGCTCATCTGGGAAAGAACATTTTCTCCTTCAGTGAGATAATGATTTGCTAATAGTTTAATCAAGCAAGGGAGATTTAATGCATCTGGATGAAGGGACATTAGTGTTTCCGAAAAGGTCAGACGCATTAACAGCCCAGGGGGACACAGTCGAAGCTGCTTCCTAAGTAACTCTAAGAACAGTTATCCTGAGAGGAACTTGGGGAAAAAAGCCAGAGGGAATTTGAATGAGCACCAAACAGTGCTGAGGTATGAAATTTCGCTTGCTTCTCAAACCTGACTTTTTTTTCCCCATAAAGCCCAAAGGGCTTTTGATTCTTTAAATGCTGAAACAGTTCAGATGCAGGAACTTTACAGCTGATTTCAACATGTTTTTCTTCATTAAGTACTTTAAAGATATCATCCACCCATGTTCTGTAAGTGAGGACTCCTGTGTTTGCTTTTGTTCTCCCTGTGGTTTTGCAGAGTTGTTTTGTGTTGTGTCCAGTGTTTGGAGAAAGAACATCAGCAGAAGCATCACCTGTGTCAGAGCAAGCTCCCTTCCCATGAGCTTGCACAAACCAGCTGTAGTTTTACCAAACCAGCTGAGGCACCAACTGCTGTTTGCCTCCTTCCCTGTCTTTTCCTTCCCATTTCCCCACAACCTCACCTGTGGTAGAGTAACCAGGAGCTCCTGGTTGCTGAGGGTGGCAGAGGAGAGTGTGCTGCCAGCACAGCAGGGCACTGCCACTGTCACACAGGCTTATAAAAGAGGGACCTAGGCTGAGCCTCTGTCAGCCAGCTTCACTTGCCCTCTGCTCTTGCTTTACTGCTTTATTGTCCTGGGTTTGGCTGTAACTCCCAGCAATGGAAAAACATGTTGCTCTTTAAAAGCAGATGGGAATTCATTCCTGAAGGAAAAAATATGTCTCTTTAGGCTACTGCTATTGTTTTCTTTGGGTTTTATTTTTTGCCTGTGAGTTATTTCTAGCAACTTTTAATTTTTCTTTTTTTTTTTTGATTCAGACAGTGGGGATTATTCTTCAGTGTCTTAAAGCACACAGTCTCAGTATAGCAATGATCACAAGTGGGGGTATTTAAAGTTCAGAGTGAAAATTGCATTTGCAGTGATCAGGAAGGAATTGAAAGTGTTGGCTTATTTCTGCCTTTTGAAGTACTTTCATTGGCGTAATACAAATGCTTATATCGGCTCAGAGTTGTAGAATTGGCTTTTATGTTAAAAAAAAAAAAGGAAAAGAAAAAATAATAAGTGATTTTTTTCCTCACACTGACCTGTTTTTCTGATTTAAACCTGTAGTGCTGGCACTTGATCTCGTAAGTTATGATGTGTCACGGGGTATGTGGTTAGGAGTGAAATTGCTGCTTGGAGTTTGGCTCAACTCTAGTCCTAAAGTATAAGACAAGGCATACAAATTGGAGAAAGTCACCAAAAAGTTATTGTACTTCAGAGAAAACTGATTCCTGGTCTGTCACTCTTACATGACAACTTCAGGGCCAGTTCCTCTCAACATACACAAGTTGCTGTAAATACTGAGTATGTCTTAGTACATTAGGAAAAGATATGTCTGAAGTTTTTTGTTTAATTTTCCATGAAACCACTGATTTGTATCCACATTTTTCATAAACCAGGGTGGGAGTGAATGGGGGAAGTAAATATTCTTACATACCCATTGCTATTTCTTATGCCCTTAAGATTAGCAAGTGTCTGACTTGCTTATGTGCCTGTTATGATTAATTTTAATAGTACACAGTGTCTGACTGTCCATCCTCAGTGTTCAATTTATCTTTCTTTACATGTATATTCATTTTCCCCTTGGATATGCTGAGTTAGAGGAGGGCCACCAAGTTGATTGGAGGGATGGAACACCCTTCCTATGGGGAAAAGCTGAGAGAATCAGGATTGTTCAGCCTGGAGAAGAGAAGGCTTTGGGATCACCTAATTGTGGCCTTCCAGGGACCCTGCAGGGATCCTGCAAGAATGGAGAAGGACTATTGGCAAGGGCATGTAGTGACAGGACAAGGGGCAATTTCTTTCAAACTGAAAGAAAATAAGTTTAGATTAGCTTATTATGAAGAAATTGTTCCCTGTAAGGGTGGTGAGGCTCTGGCACAGCTTGCCCAGGGAAGTTGTGGCTGCTCCATCCCTGGAAGTGTCCAAGGCCAGGCTGGATGGAACTCTGAGCAACCTGGTCTAGTGAAAGGTGTCCCTGCCCATGGCAGCGAGGTTGAAACTGGAGGATTTTAAGGTCCCTTCTAACCCAGGCTGTTCCTGATTCTGTGATTTCAAGGAGGTAGCACCAAGGCATAATCTCCAGCATCAGCTTGGCCAGGAGAGCTGCAGAAGGCTCCCCACTTCTGCAGTGAAATTACCTTCCATCCTTAATAGAATCAGCCCTCCAAAACCATGGGTTGTACTTGGTCAATGAGATCTGAAATAGTTCTGATTATCATCTTAATTGGCACTAGGAATATTTAGATATAGTACCTGAAGGCTAATTCAGGATGTTTATACCAGATGAAAGCATCCAGAGGAACACCTTGTACTGACCTACTTGTGTTTCTGGGACTGTGCCAGTTAAATTGTTGTCATGGTAGAAGAAATGTTAATGAATGGCAGAGGAATAATAGGGCCCAGGTGTAAAAGCCTATTAATCTACCTGGCTATTGTTGCTGTGAATGAAGAACATGTTATTTTAATGGCAACACTGACTGTTTACACTTCACTGAACTGCAAAGATTGGAGAGCTGGGGGTGTGCGTGAATTAAAATGTTTGAACATATATTGGTATCTTTGTGTGCAGGGAAAATAGGATGTTTGCTTTTGGCAGTCATCTGCAAAAAGTCATTGTTTCTGTTGCAAAAATTTGGAACCTAATAATGAATAATAGTATCTAATAAAATCAAATCACAATAGACTGTGAATTTCTTGAACAATAAATGTACCTAATTTTAAGCTTAAATGCCCTCTCTGGTAAAGCTACCATTGTGTAGTACATGCACCAACTATTCTGCTTTCATTGCTTTCTCCCATGATAGAAATGATATTTGACTTGTGTGAAGTGAATTTTGAGTTTATTTTGTAAGGGGTGATCATTACTGATAAAATATTTGGAGGTGGGGTAGGGGGGGTGGGGTTTGGTTTCTTCCTTAACATTTTAATTATGATGTGCTTTGATACTTCCTGTCCTTAAAAATGTGTATAAGGCACAGGTTTATGCACTTGTCATCCCAGAAAGTTGAGTTTGTAAATGCACTCTGCTATATTCCTTTCAAAGAGGTTTTGATTATGTGTAATTTTATTTTCCTAAGTGAGATTTTTTGCAGATAGAACAGTTGAAATGTCTGCTTTTGTTCCACTTTCTTTTTTTATCCACAAACTTTAGCAATGGCGGTGTTGGAGCTGGTGGCTTTCTGGTGAGATTAAGCTGCTCGGTGTTAATTCTGAAACCATTTGAGAAGTTGTTAGTAATAAAAATAGTCACTGATGCTGAATGTGGGAACAGGGAATCTTTCAAGTATTGCAGCCAAACCTACATCGTCAAACAGGGCAATTTTCATTCTTGCCATGTAACTTCTGTTTTCCAGAGCCCTGCTGGAAAGCTGATGGGCACAAGCACTCCTGTAGCTCGGATTTTTGCGTAGCAGAAGTTGCAGGTTGTTATTTCTAAGTTATCTTTTATGGTTACCCTTAAATACATATGGAAAAGCTTTGGATTGCCTTTGGCAAAAGGATTAAAAGGTTATTGGCAGATGGAAGCAGCACAATAATAACGCTGCAGCAAATTATTAGCTATGTTAGAAGCAATTCCATGGCCTGTTTTACTTTTTAATTAAACTTTTTTCAAACTATCACCTAGTTCCCGGCTTAGGCTTTTTGTTTCCTGTCTTTGAGTAATGAAAATGTCAAGGATAGCTGGGTAGGAAAAAAACCTTTCAGGTCTTAGTCTTCTGTAATTTGTCCATGGCATTGCGTGTATAGAAGGGAGCCATCGGATCTGGCCTGACCACTTGCAGTGGGAGAAAACGGAGCAAACCCCAAGATGACTGCAAGTGCTAATTGGTCTTGACATCCCCATTGTCAGGGGAGGAGAACCAAGAGCGTTTTGTCCAGTTTAAAAGAGCTGCTTCGGGTTTTGTTTGATGGTTTATTTTCCTATTTAGGGAAGTTGGGGGTGGGAGTTACTTTCTCAAAGTAATTGGCGTCTTACAGACGTGGTCTTTGTTACTTCATTTCCTAGCAAACAAAATAAATTTGTGATAAAACTGGAAAATGACTGTTATATTAACATTGCACAGTGAAACACACCATTGGAAGGAGAGGAGGGGGAGAGCAGCAATCTTGTCTTCTGTTTTGTCCTCTTGTGCTCTTTACTGGGATAAACCAACTTTGTCTTTTTCCAGAACTGCTCCCAGTGAGCTCTCATTTGATGGAAACCAATGAAGAGGGTAAAAAAAAAATTTTACCCAGCTCATAGGTCAGACTCTGTGGGTTTGCAAGTATTTGTGAGTCTGTGTAAGTAGAACTCTTTGTGAGTCTGTGTAAGGAGAACTCTTTCTGCTCAGTCTCTTCAGCAGTTGATTTCCCTTGCACGGCGTGGTTTTTGTTGCTGAGCTGAGGATGAGGGACCAAAGAGCAGGAGACAGCCGGACAGGTTGTTGGGGATTTTTCCCATGACAAGCAAGGACAAGGAGCTTGGGTGTTCAGCACTGCCACACTGCCACAAGCAAGCAAAACACTCAGACCCCAAACCAAAAGCCACGTGCTACTTGTGTTTCTGCTTACCTGTGCAAGTGGTGGTTGTGGCTGTGTATCTGGAGAGAGGGATTTTGGGGAGTCCCCTTGCCAGGGAGGGCATAGTATGGCTGGCGGACTCATCACAGGCTCCTCATTTCATGGGATCTTGCCATTTCTGTGGTCATTTCTGGGTATTTCTGTATTATATAGACCAAGGGGCAGAGAACCAAACTGCGCTCCTTTGTTAGTGAAACAGAATTTGCAAGGCAAGAAAATGCGTGCGATAGTTTAGTGTAACCAAGAGAGAACAAAACTTTTCTTGATTTTGACTTTTCTAGTTTAAGGCCTGAGGACTTCCAAAGAAGTGGTGTTGGCAGTCTTGTTTTAATATTCAAATAGCAAGAGCTCATCATAATGAGAAGTCAGCTCTCAGAAGTGGAGTATGGAATATAGTCAAAATGTTAAAAGCTGAAAACTTTCTGTTCATTTTTAACATTTGTTGCTACTAAATGTGCAAAAGTATTTGTGAAGTAAGCTGAAAAACCTGGGGCTTGGGGGCATTGTAGGAGATTTTTTTGTATATGATTATATGTATAAAGAGCTTTCTCTTCTTGTTTATGATTTTCTTCACAAGAAAATAAGTTCTGTGAACTTACCCATACAAAAAAGATCCTATTCTTTCCTCTTCTTTGTTATATACTCTTTGCACACGAGCTAAAAAAAAAAAAAAAAGTTGGTTTATTCATTAAAAAAAACCCCTAGTTTCTCTTCATTGAACCATGTTTGTTAATAACAATATTAATAGAGGAGCAGTAAAAAAAAGAAAAAAAAAAAAGAAGTATGAAATTAATTTGTCTTTTGTCAGTGCTTGGAAGTTGGAATAAGAAAGGGAACTGGAGCACTGAGACAGTATCTTACCCTAGGCTAGTTGTTTACCATTAAAGAGAGAGCTTGCATGCTGGAGGGTGTGTTATGTTTTGGACTTACTTCCTTGTAACTCATAAATCTTGGCTGTATAAACGTTCAGTCATTAATTAAGGCTTTCAAATTAATCTGTTTCCTGACTGGACTTGGCTGGTTTTGCATAGAGCAGTGCTGTTGCCCAATCTCCCAGTTTCGGAGTGCTCTCGAACGTGTGACATGGGAGGATGGTGTTTATTGTGGAGAGTTAATGAACAGCACCAGAGGAGGGAGGGGGAGCTCCTTGGTTACCAACATGTGCAGGAAATAGGGTGCTGGTATCAAAATGGTTTTGTGCACTTTAATTGCTTCCCTTACTTCAAACAATGGCAAAAGTGGGTATTTTGTATTGATAAATGTCAGTCCCAGGCAGAAGTATTTTTCATTCCTTTCATTATTCTCACATAGTGTTCTGGTTTTGCAATTCAGCCGGTGTGCTCAGGATGTTGTATAAATACAGCCAAAACATCTCTCTCATGTGATGGAAAAAGATTTCAACTTTCATTAGAGACTTCTTAGAAATTAGTTGGTAGTATTATCACTCAGGTGCTGCTCATTTGGGGTTTGTGTCCTACTTGTTTTACCCTTTCTTTACAAATGTGTAAATGTATATAAATATTTGTGTCTCCTTTCCTACTTATGCAGCCATGGAGGAGCTTTTATCATATATTTAATTGTTTCTCTAATATTAAGTATTTTCAGAAGTTCATCCTGAGGATGTACTACTTTTTATAGCCATTTCAAACCAGAAATATTTTCATTACCTGGGTACCAGCTGACTAGATGTGAATTAAAGCAGTCAGCTTCCTTCAGTTCTGCATGTGCAAAAGATTTCATAAATAACTTGTCAGGTTTAGATTAGACATATGGAAGAAGAGGGTGCTGAGCCACTGGCACAGGTTGCCCTGAGAAGTTGTGGATACCCCATCCCTGGGAGTGTTCAAGGCAAGATTGGATTGGGCTCTGAGCAACCTGGTCTGGTGAAAAGTGTTCCTGCCCATGGCAGGGGGGTTGGGACAAGACAATCTTTAAGATCCCTTCCAACTTAAACCATTCCAGAATTCTTTTTTTTTTTTTTAGTAAAATTATTTTTCCATATCCAAGAAAACCCCTTGATTTTTAATGGCATGAAAGACAAGGTGTGTTTTCACTGTCACTTAGTCCCAAGCTAAGCCATTCTAAATGTTTCCAGGTCTTTCAGTATTGCTTTTTACAGATTTCTGATGAGAAACATGACTCCACGTGTTTGTGAGGAGCACTGGCCAGAGGAATCCCTCTCCTTTTAATCAGCACTTTGAAAAACTCAGTGTGTCCTCAGTGCTAATGTTGGCACGTGAAAGAGCAGCCTGACCCTTAAGAACAACTCTGCCCCTCTTACCATGTTTTTTTGGAGCAGAAAAAGAGGTTATTGTCACACAATAAGTTCTTTCAGTGGCAGCTTAGTCTCTAGAAGTTTGTGACAGAGATGCAGCATCAAAGATATGCGGGCAGTGAGTGACCTACTGAGCTGGGCAGGTGGTGGAGTCCAGGTGGGCTTGCTGTGCTTGGTGAAAGTACCATGTGGAGCATGATAGGAACACTTGCTAAATATTAAACATAGTATTAAGAAACTGAGGTAATAAATCTCTCTTCTGCCAGTATACATTTGATTGGGGACAGTCCTGGACTTGCTGGGAGATAGGATGGATTTTTGGATTGTCTCATTGGTTTCTTCTTTCTTATGGATTTGATAAATCACTTGACACATCATAGTTGGTAACAAGTAAACTATTTCAAAGCCTGAAATGATGCCTGGGTGACATTTGTAATTTGAAATCCATTGTTACATAAGACTTGACATTCAGTGTTGTATTCAGTCTGTTGTATTCAGTGTCTGTGTGCAACCTAGGGAGCAGAGCAAATTACAATTCACCTTATTGCTTGCCATATACAAACTAGGACTGGTTTTGCTGTGCGCAGGTTCAAAATGAGGAGCTACATTCAAAATACCTCTAGGGCTTTATTACAGATGGTGTGTTTCGTGGCTACCCATTTGTTTTGGGACCTGTTTCCTGAGGGTTGTTACCAGGAGGTTGCATCAAACCACTTTGGAATGGCTGGTGCTGGTTTCGGTGTCATTCCAATCCTGTGCTGTACAGCAGCAGTCATTCAACCTATTTAAAAAGGGCTTAAAGCTAGCTAAATAAAGTAAATAAAAGGCGGGGTCAGTTCATGTGGTGGTGGGAGCCAAGACCAGTGATGACTCCCTGGACTGCAGGAGCTGCTCTGCTCATCTGGCAATCCTGGAGCTCTCCAGGCTTTTCCAGCAGAGCCAGCGCAGAGAACTGTGCAGGATCTCCTTGTGATCATTGCTCCTGCTGTGGTTTCCCAAGGTGAACAAAACAATGATCCTGGTGTTAAAGTGATAAACCAAGTCCAGTCCTAGCCCAGTCAGGATCTGCAGGGAACAGGTTGTTCCCTGCGAGTCGGAACAACGCTGATAACATTTGACAGGAATAGCAAATACACATTAATATTTGCATTATGATAACAGGGAGAGTCTATTTTGAGGTTTATATTTGGTACTAATAATTCATCCTTGGGTTTGGGATGATTCCTGAACGAAAGTATCTGTTTCCTACAGAAACAGTCTTTCTTGAAAGTCCCTCATTTTTCAAACAGAGAGCTTTTAGTCACTTTATTTTTACCATTTGAAATCCAGCAGTTTTATTGTACTAATGTTTAGCCTGCCAGGACCTTTTAGCACCAGATTTTTTCCCTTTGAAAATAGTGAGGGTTTTTTTGCTGTTTGTTTCTTCTTAATTCATATGCAACATTTAAGGAAAGCTTAATTAACCCCAGAATACAGGGAGAGGGAAAGGAAACAGTGCTCAGCAATTGAGACTATATTTAGCTACATTTATACAGAAATAATTGTATTACCTAAATCCCTTTTTCTTTATTTTTGGATGAGTTTGGGGGCTAGGTAGGCAAGGCAGGCACAGGCTTGGTAAAAAGAAAAGGGTGGGAGGAAAAATGCTTCCATGCATCTGGAAAACAGAAATATAATGAGCTATCTTTGTTTCTGTGTAGAGCTGAAGCAGGTCTAGCTCTTAAAACTCCTTGAGTCAGAGTTTAAGTTTCAGTTTAGGAGGTTTTCAAAGTTCGGAAAAGCCATGGAAGTTGAATTCTATTCTCAAGGTGTGAACACGGGACTGGGCTGATCCTGGATAGGAAGGCCAGTTCTTGTTACTGTTTTTTATTAAAATATTTTGTTACTTCTGCTGCAAATTAACATTGGTTTGAACATTTTCTCTCTTAAGTATTGTTCAGTCTTCCTCATTAAAAAAACGTTTCCTCAATAATAATAGGTTCCATATGTAGATGTACTATGTATGTAAAGTGATACATATTAATATAGCAATTGCCCATGAAAATCTGTTTTTTTGCTTTTCCACCATGTAATGACCCTTCCTGCTTCTGCCCCCAAACAAGCAGAACAACAAGAGGGCCTGTTGAATGGAAGTGTGCAGTTTTAAACAATTTTCCAGATACGACGTTTTCCGAGCTGGAGTGGAGCTGGCAGAGGAGGCCGGCAGAGATGGATCGCTGGCTGTTCCAGGAACAGCCTGACTTTGCAAAGCAGGGTCAGTACCAGGGCTCGCGTGTGCCTGACAGCGAGCGCCCGGCTTTCCCGGGAAAGCTGCTCACCAGGTGCTTCACTGGGCCCTCCTCCTGCAGGATCCTTCTCTGACAGAACGGTGCTTCCAGCTGAGCCCTTGCTCAGTGCTTTGCTGAAGCCCAGTGTTGCAGTGAGATGGAAACACTTCACAATGCTTTGTACTTCATCCCAAAAACCTGTGGGGAAAGCAGTCCTTAAAAAGAAAGAAAACAAACCCCCTTTTTCATTTTTAGAGGGTTACAACAGTATCCCAACATCTGCCTGTAGAAACAACACCCAACCTCCATTTCATAAAGCCATAGAGCTCTACAAAGCCAAGTTACCTTGTGAAATCTCTATTTTTTTAATCTTTATGCATTTAACAAAAGGAATATTTCCATGTGTTCTGGTTAAGTCTTGGAACATGATGCAATCAGTCAGTTTGGCCGAGGAGATGTTCTCCTGCAGCAGATGAGCTTGCCAGCTTCCGCAGGGAGAGGAGGTGGGGGAGAGCTACAAGCATTCTTCGCTCCTGCCAGTTGCGAGTTAAAAGACTGTCAGAACCATTTCCCAAAGCAAAAGGGACACATTGAGTTTTTCTTCAATCCATTGGTCGAGGGGAAATTAAAAAAAAAAATTAAATCTTGAATGAGGTGAAGTGGTATAGGATATAGCTGTCTCATTACTTATGTGGGGGGAAATGTAGGTATTAATTTTACTTTTATAAATTTTGCTTTAGACTTCCTTCTGATAAAAAACTATTTAGAAACACTAAATTGAATAATTTCTTTAGTTCTGTATTGACTTAACTTTCTACATTAGAAATAGAATTTAGAATGCTTCACCTTGAAAATATTTTAAGTATTTCAATTCAAAATTACTTTTTCAAGATTTCCTTTCAATTTTGTTGCTAAGTGGAATGGGTGAGGTTGAATTTAACCCTTTGTTTATTTGGCTTTGGATTAAATAATACATTCTGCTTGGGAAATATTCTGCTCTCTATTCCACAGAATGCTTTTGCAATTCCACTTTTGGATCAACTTAAAATTAGAGGGAGTTTGGTTTTCTGAAACAGAGAATAAAAAAGAGGGTTTTTTTTCACATTTTGATAGATACATGTTGACTTCAGCATCAACATGTATTTTCAGCTCTTTTGCTGTTTCACTTTATAATTCTTTTGCGAAGAAAACTGAGCAGCCCAGACTAATAATCTGCAGGCTGCACTTTCACATGGACCCAGGTGTTCATGTTCTTCTGTTTATATTGACTCCACACTTGAAAGATAAGACCTTCTGTCTCAGGTGGAAATGGTGAAGTTGTAGGAAATAGTTTTTAGAAAGAGGAATATTTAGTTGATCTGTATCTCAGAATGTATTCTGTTTTGAAAATGTATTTAAATGATTGTGTGATTATACATAGTTGTGGGCGACTAATCTAGTCTGTTGCTGCAGGTCATGGGAATAGTCATAAAAAGTATTTATTGTGAGTGTGAACCCGGATGCGTGCTTTCCCGACATGTTTCCCATATGGTCTGTAAGTAAACAGTAAATCAGATAGAGAAGAGTTGAGGAAAGAGAGGAAGTGGGTACGTGGGGATTCTGCAGCATTAAAACCCTACATGATTTGAAGCCCTGGCTTGTTTTGTCTCTGAAGGAAAAAAAAAAAAAGAAAGAGTTAGTCTAAGCAGAACAAAGATGCTCTGAGATCTAGGAACCAATGGAAGTTCAGGCACTGACAAAAAAACATAAACTTTTTTTATCAGGAGAGCCTTGGTGGAAGTGCAGAGTGGACTGGCCACCTCTCGAAATGACTTGCCATTTGCCCATCTACACTTGCTGCTGTGGCAGAGCCCAGCACGTGTCTGCAGACGGCAGCTTGCACATTCTTCTCCTGAAACCAAACTAGTTTTAGGGAGTTGCTGGTTCCATTTTGACAACTCAGCATTCGTGACAGAATATCCCTGTTAGACGTGAGGTTCTTCCTTGGTCCTCTCTGCTTGCTTTGGGAAGTCTGAACCAGGAAGGCAGGGATGTGTCAGATGGTCTCAGTGGGTGTGGATAGGGGTCTGAGCTGTAAGCACTGCAAAAATGCCTTTTTTTATTGCAGCTGAAGAGCACACAAGAAGTCCTGAGTTACAAACTTTGTACACTGGATGTGTGAGTGGGAGGGTAGGAGTTGTGCCTGGCAGGAGAAACCCTGTTTTGACACTGTCACTTCAGTATACATGAAAAGTTTCGAGCTCTACTCACATATTTGATCCGTGTTTATCTGTTTTACCTGATTTACCTTTAAATCCATCCCAAGGCTCTGAAGTGTTGTTCCTCCATACTTGTAGCCTAAGCAGGTTTTCTTTTACCCATCATGGCAATCTCTCTGTCTCTGAAAGGGGCCATTTCATAGCTCTGGTACCTCAGGCTGGGAAATTTGCTCTTGGATACAGGCTTTCCATGCTCTGCAATCCCTCTGATTTTCCTGATTTTTGTCTTCTGTCATGGGCTAAAGAAAGTACAAGTTTTCTGTGGGAAATGATTGGGAGATTAGAGGGAAGAAGTTGGCTCCAAGACAAAGGGTGGTGAGATTAGCACAGTTTAAAAGATAAAGCCAAATCTCTATTCTCTGTTACCTTGTGAGACTCCAGCCTAGGGCTAAATGCAGCCACAGACGGATGAATGTTCTTGTACTTCTGAGGGCACGTCAATGTGAGGAAGTTATCCTGGAATGAGATAGGGTGTGAATGTAAATGCAGTAGATGTTCCAGCATAACATCCTGTGGAGACAAGGCCTTGGTGAAGTGACTAAAAGCAGTGGAATGACTCCAGTGGAAGCTGAGGACACTGCATTCCCCCTTCAGCAGCCAACCATGCGGGCAGAGGACAGGCTGGACACCATCTCCCAGACCTTTTTTTTCAGTTGAAATACAAGATCTAACCATCTTTGCACTGGCTGCTTTCCCTGTCATTGTGGAAATCATGATTTATTAGTTGTCAGAGAGAGGTGGATGGGGTGATGGCAAATGGTGTTACTGTAGGTGTCTTGTGAACACAAAACGTAGTTTAACACCCAGTGTGATGGGGAATATTTTAGCTCTGCCATCTCTTAATTCCTATAGATTATCACTCCAGCTTTGATCGTTTCTGTGGGTATCTAGGGTCTGTTAGTGTGTATTTGTAGTGCTGGAGAGGTGTATGTGTGCACACACTCTTCCTGTGGTGCTCTGGGAGTTAAAACTCACCTTTTTTAATGCTTGAGAGGTTGCTACACACCAGTTTTTAGGCCTGTGTGGTGTGATTCAGTTGTTACCTATCCTTTACAGTCTGCTGGAAACGAGTGTTTATTTTTAAAGTGCCTTTTCCTGGATTAAATAGAGCATTAATTAGTGCGTGTGAGGAACAGGGTGCATTATTCCACCACAGCTTTCCATCGCGTCAAGAGCTCATTACCAGATGTAGGGATCATAAACAAACACACATGGCTGCTGCATGTAAATTTTCTGCAGGATAAATTACTGCTGATCCCTCCTGATTACATCACTTTGTCTTCCAGCTCATTAATACACTTTTGACCATGGAGAGTATTTAGGTGCTAATAACTCACAAAGCAATATACAGGAAAGTATTCGCTTTCCATATTTGTTAAACATATTTCCATCTGGATTTTCTGCCCATGGTCTAGACTACTCTTTTTTTATTTTTAAATTTTGGAAGAGTAGTTGTGTAGTCAAAATTTTTCCTTCATGATTGGTGTTTATTTCTACAAAGCCTGTAGCAGGATATACAAATAGCCCTCCCAAAGCCACACAAAGACGATGCTACAGAAATTAATCTGAAATTATTAGGCCAAAGTCTTTGCTGGCACAATCCTCAGGGTAGTTATGCCAGCAGGTAAATTGGCCTAAGGATGAATAAACTTAATGAAAGCCGGGAATCACTAATTTAGAACTTGATCCTGCCTGTTACTGAGGAATTAGATCCCACTGCAGTAACTCCCATGGCAGTCCCTGGAACCAGTCCCTGCCATGCCAGGCACCCCAGTGGCTGCTGTAACACCTCCACTGTTGATGGTCCGTGAGGTTTGGGACGTGAATGAGCACTGACCTGAGGAAGGCAGCTCATCCCAGGTGTCAGCACAGCTTGCTAGGTGGTGACAAATGACATTTGTGATAGAGCCAAGACCTGTAAACCTACATTCAGTCCCTCTCAGGGATTGTCAAATGGCTGACTCCTGTTTGGAGTGACTTTTGCCTAACCCTGCTGGGATCCCTGGCATGTAATGTTTCACATACCCTGGTGGAAGAGACCATATTTCTTACTCCTCTCCCATACTTTTTATCCCCCTCCCAAATTCTCTGAGAGCACCAGCCACAGGCTGCCTGAGCTGCTGACCGCAGCAAAATGACCTGGCAGGGATGAGTAGCCTTGTACCAGAGTTTCTTCCTATTTTCCTTTTACTGGAGACATCAAGATACAAAAAATAGGTAGAAATATAAAGCACCAAAGGAATGTGACATGCTGGCATTAATCACAGCTTCTCTCTGTGACCAGAGCATGAATTTTAGCCTTCATAATTTGACTGAATCCTGCATTAAAATCTGTCTCTGCTTCTGATAATGGGTATTACTGAGTCCAAAGTTTTGCAGAGCCGGTAAGTACCATCACCTTAAAGGCAAAAAGGGTTTGTTCATGGTACTTGTCCTGCTCAATGTCTTACAGCTTCCATTTAGCTTCCAATTATTAAAAGCAGATAAGGGGTTTGGAACATATTTAAGCATGTGCTTTACTTCAGTCGTGTTTGCTGATGTCAGAGGAACCCAAAGCAGATGCCTATGTGCTCTCAGGGATGCTTTCTTGAAACAGGGGGAGAGGAAAAGAGAGAAGTCTCTCCTTCACTTCTTGGCTCTCCTCTTTTCATGTGTGAGTAACACACTGTGTGCCTGGTTTCATTTAAATCCAAGGATGGCAAGCAACCACACTCCGTGAAAACTTCCTACTTCTTCCCATCCTTTTTTATGTTTTTTTTTTTTTCTTCTTGCTATTGATATTTGGGAACCTGTGGAGACAAAGTGATGCGAAACTTGGAGGTCTGACGGAGGAGTTTATTCTGGCAGTGTTTGTGTGAAGCCCTGCGGTGCCATGAAATCCCCCTCAGTTCCACTGCTTGCTTTGCTTTTTCAAACACAGCCGTAGCCTGGGTTGGTGCTTCATTTGCAGGGGGTCTGTCAGGAGACAGGGAGATGGATGGGAGAATGTCCCAGCTCACAGGTTGGTTGAATTGCCTCTTTTATGGTAATAACATTCCTGAAGCGTGTTCTAATATTTTATGGCTTTTTTATATGAAAGACATGGATACCTGTCAGTAAATTATAAATCTGTGAACCCAGTAAACTTGTTGGTTCTTCTGAATCAAGTGTGCTTGACGTTCAGATGAATTTGTGTCCCATTAAATGGCAGTAGCACTCATTGTATACTTCAACTCTACAATAACAGAGCATGTATACAGACTCTACTTTTTAAAAGGGAAATAAATTTATAGGAATTTTGTTTGAGGATTTATGTTACGAGTTTTTTTAAACAGTGAAGCATTTCCTGATGGGTTTGCAACAGCTAAGCAAGATGTGTGTTGAAATCACATTCACACCTATATGTTACATGGCTGTCCCTGCTTTGCCAGCTGCTCAGTTCGTGTGGTGACAGACCAAACAACTGCTAAGTGACAGTGCTGAAAACAATTTTGCAGGTTTCTCAAGAAAGTGTAAAGATGAGACTTCTCCACCATCTAAGATTAAGGGCCATTTGCATCACATCTGAAATATTCTGTGCTTGGTAAAGGTGAGGAGAGGAATATTTTGGGAATATGAGTGTACATAGTTGGGGCACTGAGAGCTACATGTCACTTTTTTTTCTCTCCACCAAAGTTTGGGGCATGTGAATATGGTTAAGTTGACCCTAACCATGAAGTCTAGTGCTGATCAGAGATTTCAAACCCACTCTTCTGTGTGCAGAAATGTCAGTGTGAGCTCATGTTGAAGCAATATAGACTTGATTAGGATCTTCTTTTAATCGAGAAATCATATTACAAAATACATCTGCTCCCAATAGTTTTAAGAAGTGCCTTGTGGCAATTAAAGCAATCGCTTGCTCAGTAGATAATACCAGGAAGAAATGTAGCACATTTTACTGGGTTTTTTTTCTGGATGTATATACTGTGTTAAAGAGAAGGATCATCAGTCCATCAATAGCACATAAATTAAGAAGTCCCTTGGTGGTTGATTTAATAATCTAAGTAGGATGTACTAGCTAAAGGAGAACTGGGAAGTAGCGTGTACACTTACTGCAAGGCTGTCAGGCAGTACTTAGTTACAAATCTTGCAAAACTGAAAAAAACCCACCCTGATAAGATTACTAAGACATGACAAATGCCAGCTATAAATAGATTTTTGATTTCCTGCTCCTCTCTTCTTTCTCCTGCCCTTCGCACTCCGCTGCAGTGTAACCAACTGTCAGGGTTGTGCAGCTCCTCCAGGTGAAGGGCAGCTCTTGATATATTTGTGATCATTGTGTGAAGTTCTCCTGTTAGTATGTGGTCCCCGTTTTAACCTCTTTGCAGATTCCCCCGATTATCCCAAATCACTTTCACATGGAGCTGAGGTTAAGCTTTATTTCTCTTGGCTTGTCCCTTCCGTAGCAGACACTTCGTCTTCACTTTGAAAGGACAAAGCGATGTTCAGCTGCCTGGGCCTGCGCCCAGCATTTGATTTATACATTATTTAATTTCCTTTAGAAAATTGGAAGCAGAACTTCAGGAGTGGAAGTCAGTCCTTTTCATTTGTTTAAGGATCTTTTAGGGCTAATATAATCATCGATAGTAGATGTCAGCATGATTAGGGTGACTTAAGGTAAAGCAAGGAAAATTGAATACCAAGAGAAATTCTTTTGCAGAGGAGAGGGTGCCAAGATTTATAGCTGTGCACAACATCTGTGGGTTATGAATTGTGGCATTAAAAAATGAAAATAGAAAATTGTCGGGTTTTTGAGTGACACATTGAAAACACCTGCCTCCCCTGGCTGCAGGCTAGGGCAAGAAAGGCTTGCACCCTTTTCGTTACATTTGCAGTCATTCCTTGGACTGTGGGTCTCTCTGGAACTTAATTCAACCAAGAAACTAATTCTACAGAAATTCCTCACTTAGTCCGGAGGTTTGCATTTGGGCTGACGCTGCATTCACTCCTGCAATTAGGTCTGCACATGCCTCTAAGTGACTGCCAAGACAATTTGAAAATTTCTCATGCAGTGGAGTCAGGAAATTAAAAATTAACTCTGGAAAGGACATCATATAATATTTGGCAGTGTGGTTTGAGTGCTGTGTCCACTGAGGGGTGGAAGGTCCTCCTCAAAAAAAAAAAAAAAAAAAAAAACAACCCAAAACTTGAAATATGTCTTCCATGGGATTTTGAATGATCCACAGCTGAGGGAAATATGGGAAGGGGAAAGGCCTGTGGCATACGTGTGCTTATGGATACAATATGACTTATTTGTGGCCTTCAATTTAGCAAAATAGCATTTAATGACACAGAGTGAGAGTCCCACATTGTTTCAGGCTCCCTGGTGCTACGGCTGCTGTTCCCAACATGGTTGTGTGGGGGAGGAAAGGGGCTTCAGTGCCGGAGTGTCACTGTGGGGCTGTGCCCATTCCAAGTCTCAGAGTTATCCATTTGATCTGTAAGTCACTTGATAAACAGGAGGTGCACGTTGCAGCACAAGAGAGGCTTTCTGAATCACAGCCCTTTGGGATGAAACAAGCACCTTCCCCAGTCTGGGCTGCTGAGGGAAGTACCAGTCGTGTGGTGTCATGCAAAATGAAAGGAAGGAATAAAGACCAGCTTCCCCATGAGATTTCATGCATTTAAAACTTGCTCACACCATAAAAACCAAGTGATTGATATCAAAGAATCTTCCAGATAACATGAAAAGTATTAAATTTGATACCACATGGGAAATGTTAAGAACATCTCCTGATCTTTGTGGTACTGAACAATTACAAAGCTGAGAGAAAATATTATTTGGTTTTTGGGTCAGTATGGAAAACTGCTTCTGTGGCATATCCTGTATGTGCTGCCTTCATTCTTTTGGTCGCCTTTTATTGTGTTTGCAGAGGGGTTAAGACTTTCTATCTGAGTCCTACAAGACTGTCTGTACCTCTAACATGAAATGAGTAAACACAATACGCAAGGAAGTGGAAAGTTCACACTTTCTCATGCACATAGGCAATTCCTGAGCAAATCTTCTGAACTCAGCTCTTGACAAGGGTCTGGAAACAATTCTGGTTTTAGATATCCACACAAGGCAGACAGAGCAGCATCTGCTAAGGACAAAGTCAGTGTTACAATTAAGGTGTCCTTTTTTTACCACCCCATTGACTCATGGCCACTTGGCATGTGCTGTTGGATGCTGTCATCCTTAGAGTCCTCCTCTGTGGCACGCAAAGTGGGCTGCTGGGTGATTCCTGAGCCTGTTAAATAAGCGGGAATGACTCCGGGGAGTGCAGTTTTGCTTTGTTGTGCCATTATATAACTTGGCCACACAATTCAGCACAGTAAAATATTTATGGAAGTTCAGGAGAAGGCATATGTGTGCTGCAGTCTCTAGTGAGAGGAGTGCACCCACAGCACTGCAGGTAAGAGGAGCAGATGATTTTTCCTGTGTATTCACTCAGCTTCCCCCAAAAGAAGACTGGGAGATACTTTGAGGATCCAGGCTTGCATATTTTGTGTAGAGGGTTGCAGTACTGCCTAAGGCTGCTATTCATTCTTACTTCTCAGGCTATAGATTTGAGGGATGTTTAAGATCTGTACAACCCATGGTACTGGATTGTTTTTCTTCTAATTTTCTCATTTTGTCCTTCTTCCCTTCTGCCAAAAGCCTTCCCAGCTCCTGTTTGTCTTTCCTGTTGCTCGCTGTAATAGTTGTTCCTTTCAGCTTTCTTTCTTCCTTTCTCTCTGTAGCTGTTTGGACAATTCCTTTGGATACAACTCCTTCCTTTAGTAGTGGAAACTGGATGGGGAGCAGAATTTTTTTCCCTACTGAATTTAGGTTCTGGTAGGCAAAGCAACCCTACAGCAGGAGGCAAAAAACTTCAATTTGGTGACTTCAATTTGTAAGTGTCCCTCAAAGTATCCCTTGGGATCGCTTTGGGAGTGTCCTGTTGCTGGTTTCACTAACGTTTCTTTGTGGATTTTTAGGGTCTTTCAGCTGTGGTCTTCAGTTCTGTTATAGTTTCTCAGCTCACTCTTGTGGCATCCTTCTTTGGGCATCATCCCCTCCTCCCTTGAACACTATTAAGCATAAATTTCATACTTTTCTGGCCTTATATTGTTTGAGTATTCTGCTAGCCTGCAAATTCTTAGAAGCTGAAATGGTGTTAACATTAAGAAGCAAAGCTGCACACAATGTGGAGGAAGGGGAAGGGAGACTCCTCTGCATCCCCCTATGCGTATTTGCAGAAATGCTGAGGGTAAATTTTGAATGTAAAGCATCTTTGTGAAGAGAAATTCAAGTGACCCATTTTCTAAGTCTTCACAGCGTTGGAAATTTGCATTACATTGTCTTGCCTAGACAAGGAAGGAGGGGGAGAAAACCCAAGAGACCAAGGAGGTTTTTGCAACAACATGGCACAAATTGAGAAGGAAGTTACAAATATGAAAGAGAAGAGTTTGTTAAATTAGATGTTAACCATGGAGTAAGCAGATCTGGATGACTTTCAGACGTTACATGGATTCAGTTTCCTCAGCTGGAGGAGGGCACCCAAATGACAAGTTGTAATGTTAATGGTGCAAAAGCAGACACTGTAATTGACTTTCTGTTCCATTAAAATATACCCCTTCCATAAATCCTTAACTCAAGGTAATAGTTGATACCCCACTTTTCTTGTTCGACATATTTGCATCATTTGTGGTTTCTTTTCTCGCCGTAATTGCTTCATTTCTTTTTTTGCAGAAGCAAAACCTGCATTAAAACTTGAATAAGTTCTTTACAGCATTTTTTGCTTCCTCCTTCAGGAGTAACAACCATACACAAAGGCATTTTGCTGGGGCTTAATGCTATTGCTTTCTAGGTCTTCCTGTCCTCCCAGATACACTCTGCCTCCCTGGAATACAGGCATGTGGTAGCCCTCCCTGATTTTCCTGGGCAACATGAGCAGCTGGGTGCTATGGGAAGCTCCAAGAGGTAAACTTAGAAACAGCCTGAAATTCCTCAGGTTTCTGCTGAGGAAATAGATACTCCACAGGAGACATCTCGCACCTTCCAGGAACTGAGAACCCAATAAGTAAACGCTAGAGAGCTTACATTAAGGACATTACTAATTTTGCAATCCAAAAGCCTTATGTGTGTTCTCCCCAAATGTCTTTTCTCACCTCCTACCTCAACTCAGGATGTGTATGCATGTGTCATAGGGAGACACAGAGAGTGTAAGTCTTATTATTGTAGGATTTCTGTGTTTTCTATCCAAATTGACAGAAAAACTAAGTTTCTAGAAGATTTGTCATTATCCTTAACTTAGTGAGTTTGCCTTTACTGTATTGTATTATGATAGCTCATATGTAGGTAACTACAGTTGCTATTTCTAACCTGCTGTGTAAAATCCAAATCGGGACAATATTCACCATGGCTCCAAAGACAGGGCGAAAGGCAGAGTTTAAATGAACCCATGAAAAAACAATTTTTTTTGCTTTCCTTCTTTGCTAGTTGGATCCAAAAGTTTAGGGCTATAGCTACCTTTAAATGGTGATATAATGTAATAGAAATGCAGCCGGAGCTGAAAGGAGATGAAAGACAATAGAGACTGGCTGTGCTCTATTGACCAAAAAAAAAATATTTTTAGGGAAGGGAGAGCACTTCTCCCAGTTCCTTTTGCAGAATTGCTTTTATTTGCTTTGTTTTGATAGGAGTCTGAGGCCTCTGCTCAGATTAAACTTGAGAAAGGAACAGCAAGAATTACTTTCCAGTGCAAGAAATAGGGAATATGCTGAACATATTCCCCAACCTCCTAAGTGCCTCAAACTCTGAAAAGCAAGCAAGCAAATGCAGCAAGCGCTTAACACCTCCACCCTGATAGGTTTCATAAGGTAGGAGCTCCCAAATCTGTTTTGTACAGGTTTTTTTTCTAGGTAGAAACTCATGACAGCCACAGCTAATGATGAAGTCTTCTAGTTTTAAATTTTTAGTTACATAATCCAATCTCTCTTGCCGGTGGCGTTCAGCAGAATACCCTTGGCTCTGTGTCCCGGCCCTCTGCAGCAGCAGCAGACTGTGAGTGAGAACACAGGATTCTCTTAATTACTTTTAATTAAAATGAGTGCGTGCACACACACACACATAGAAGGACTCTGGTTTTCTAGTGGCTTGGCTTCCTTTTCCTCATTGAAGGGAAGAAGTTAAACTTTCCCATTAAATGTTTATATAAAAATGAAATAATTCTGAGGTTAACCAGAAATGCAGCCTAATCTTGTATAGAAACATGCATGAGATTTTTGGGGAGGTTGGTTTTTTGGGGTTTTTTTTAGTTGCATAAATATAGATGAAACTTGAAGTTGGCAGAGAGTGCTGTTTAAAAATATTCAGTCCCAGCATGTAAAAACTCGTTTTGTTATGGAATTCCTTTGTGAGAGGTGTAGCTATGCCATGTCTCTGCCAAAGTGATGGGAGCCATATCGGCAGAGCGCCTCTTGGAAAATAGCTGCGTTTTGGGCTTGTAGTTACAAAATTGAAATCGGAATTTACATGTTTTATACATTGCTTGGAAGGATACCACATCTAGTAATATTTTTAAGAGAGTGGAAGAAAGAAAAAAAGAAAGCTTGCAGATGGAGCTGAGGCTTCGCTCTGTTAGAACATGTCGGGATGAGCAGAGGTATGTGTGATGACACTTAGCATGTACCACTGAGAGCGCTGCTTTATTCCCCTTAGCTGTCATCATGTGCTGGAGTTATGATACATACACCTAATTTTGGCTACATACCTCATCTTTCCCTTCCCTGGGCATGTGTGAGCCCAGGGAATAACAGGAGCTACTGATACATGTGATGCTGTCTGCTGCCTGGGCACAGCCCCTGCTCAGTTTCTGGCACTGGAAGAGCAATTAAAGGCAGCATTTTGGGGTCTCTCTGCCTCAGTAATTGTTGCCGTGATTGTCCCACAAGTGCAGCTGACCAGTTGTCTGGCTCAGCTCTTGGCTCACCTTCAGCTGAATCTGAAGCTTGGCTGAGACCAGGAGGAGAGAGCAGAAGGTGGACTTGGTCTTTGCTGTGGCCACCATGGAAAGGGCAAGTGGGAACCCCCATCCTGGTTAAATCAGATGTATTCAGGCAGCAGGATGGCTTTGTGTCCCTGTGCAGCACCTCAGGTAAGCTGTGGACACCCACATGCGTGGTCACCTGCACATCAAGCCACAAAATTACACAAATAAGCAAATGGTACATTAAATTGTGAAGATCTGGGGCAGACTGCTCTGAACTAAGGTCACTTACAGACATCATTAAAGGAGCTGGTTTTATTCAATTACATGTGCTTAACAATTTCTCATGAAAGGAATCAGGAATAGCAGAGATCATTTGCTCAGAGACACAGGATACACATAATTATAGAATCACAGGATGGTTTGGGTTGGAAGGGACTTTAAAGAACATCTTGTTCCCCCCCCCTGCCACGGAGACTGCTCTGAACTAAGGTCACTTACAGACATCATTAAAGGAGCTGGTTTTATTCAATTACATGTGCTTAACAATTTCTCATGAAAGGAATCAGGAATAGCAGAGATCATTTGCTCAGAGACACAGGATACACATAATTATAGAATCACAGGATGGTTTGGGTTGGAAGGGACTTTAAAGAACATCTTGTTCCACTCCCCTGCCACGGGCAGGGACACCTTCCACTAGACCAGGTTACTCAAAAAGTAATACCTGTCCTTTCCAATTAAGAATTGCAAAGATGCTGCTTCACCAGTGCAGACCTCTTTTAAAGTATGCAGTCCAGTGTCTGCTTATACCAAATGTCTCTTTAATAAACAAGGAAGAAAGAAGTCTATATTTTTATAAAAAAATAATATCTAATTATAGACTATCATTGCTGAGGGTAGGAACTCATCTGTTCCAAGGCAGTGTTCCTAAATACAGAACCATAGAGATGTAAGTGCTTTAACTTGAGGAAAGCTAATAACATTTTACAACATAGCTGCTTGGAGATCAAAGAGGCCTCTGTCTCACTGAGGCACTTGTGTGGCCTATGAGGGCCTTGCACACTTCAGCTGGGAAAATTTTATGGAGCAACAATCATGTCCTAAGCAAATCCACTCCATGGTTCAGTACATGAATCTGAGGAGTGAATGGATACTGTCTGAAAAGCACGATGCTAATACACTTAATCATTTTCTGCTTAGAACACATTATCTTCCCTTTGCAAAATGCCCAAATGTATAATTTGTATAATTTTGCCCAGAGAAGCTGTGGATGCCCCATCTGTGGAAGTGTTCAAAGCCAGGTTCTGAGCAACCTGGTCTAGTGGAAAGTGTCCCTGCCCATGGCAGAGGGGTTAGAACTAGGTAATCTTTAAGGTCCCTTCCAACCCTAACCATTCTTTGATCCTGTGATCCATGCCATTTAAATCTACAGATCATAGAAGTGAGCAGAATGAAGAGATGCACATACAGGGTGATTCTTTGTCTTTTTAAAAGATAGGTCAAAATTTATCACAAGCTGATCAATAATACCATAGTATTGGAAATTTTTTCCTCTATACAGAACAAGATTTGTAGCAGTCAGTAACAATTTCTCTGTGCAGAGAAGAGAAAAAACCCGTGTTTTCTTGTCTTTCCTTGGTTTATACATGAAACAGGGGAGTCAAAACACAAGAGAAGTACTACATTTAAGCCTTTTTGAAACACATCAAAAACTTCACCTGTCAGCAGCTAAGACCGTCTCAGTTTAGCCCATTTTAAAGAGAAAAATTGATATTTGTGACATCTTAAAATTGCAATCTTATCTAGGGCAGGTCTCCCCAGCAGCTCTCCGCTCCTGGAGCACAACATGTCTTGCTTGCTGTGCTCCCCACTCCTCCCATGCTGACTTGTCGAATCCCCCCTGAACCCATCTCAATACCCCAGCAGCAAGCTAAGGCTTTTTTTTTTTTTAATTTCTGGATTAGTTTTGTGAGGGTCTGGTGCATTGAATCGGTGAATGAAAGGGCCAGCTTAGCGCCGGAGCCAGCACAAGAGCCGGGTGGGAGCCCGCAGCCGGCAGCGGGGGGTGCCTACACAAAGGAGAAGGGGGAAAGCGGAGCCGTGGCGCCCCACACTGAGCAGGAGTGACCTGCTGGGGGGTGGCACAAACCTCGAGGTATTTTTACATCTCTGCCCAGCGCTGCTTTGAGCCCCCTACAAATCCCTTGTGGGAAGTCGTGCGCTGCTGGAGCTGCATTGAATTATTTATGTGGATTTTCGAGTACAATCAGCAACCTCTCCCAGCTACTCTCTGCCTACGGAGCAGCTTCTCGCTTTGGAAAGGCGTCCATGCCCTCCTTTTTCCTTAGTCTCAGATGGGTCCCGGGAGCTTTCCGACTCTACCCGTTTTGTGGGGATAAGTCTTTTGCTCCAACAGAGCAGCTCCTGGCACAGGGGTAGGGCAGGAATTCGCCCGAGTGAGACACAGATGTCCAGACCCGGGGGTTATTCATGTCTTTTTTCAAATGCCGTGTGTGAAGCTTTTATCCCTCCCTGGCTGAGCGGGAAAGCGGGAAAGGCGAGTCCCCAGACCTGGTCCCGGCTCCCTTTGAGGTGCCCGGCGGGCGCTCAGCCTCGCAGGTACTGCTCCGCCAGGAAGCGCCCCAATTTGCGCTATTCACAACCCGCAGGGCACTGTTCTTGTTTCCAGGCTCCTAATCCCTCTCTCACACACAGTCCCTTACAACTTTAACTGGCGGGGTGGAGGAGCGAGTTAAAAAGGAAGGAAAAAGGAAAATGAAACACAATGTACGGCCGGGCAGTGGCTGCCAGTTACGGCATACACAATCGACACCAGCTGCAGCCCAATTAAACCCGACATTCACAGGTGTTCCCAGCACACTCGGCCCTAACAAAACCACTTTCTTGAAAATCGAGTCTTTACATCTAAGCTGTTTTTTTTTTTTTTTTTTTTTTTTTTTTTTTTAAGATATTCTTTAAAGCTTTTTAGAACACTTTAAATACAAAGAAGCTGAAAGGGACTTTGAGCCCGCTGGAAAGAGTTGGTGCTTAATACCAGAATGGGGGAGATCGCCCAGCTGAATCAGCCAGTGTAACCATTGGTTTCGAGGGAAAGATGGGCTATGCTAAATGCTGTTTATTCAGGGAACAGTAACTGGCACCGGGCATTTTATTGTTGCTGGGAGTGAAATGGGGAAGGAGGGAACGACTAGGTGTAAATCCTTTTCTTCTGGGGCGCTCATCATTGTTTGCAGCATAGCTGTGAGACGGTATGTGGCTTTGCTTCTTACTGATCTCTGTGTGGTGGCTCAGACAGCAAATTTTAATCCTCCTTTCTTCCCAGGAAAGCTTGATAGTAGTGCCTTTTTGGCTTTGAAGCACAATTCTAGATTAATTGTTTATTTTCTGATCTTAAAGCACTTACTGAGATGATAAATCAGTCCTTTAAGAAAGTAATGTACTGTTTTTCATACATGAATCCAAAACTATTCCCATGCTAAGAGACGGCTGCAGGCAGCAGATGAATGCATCAGTCAGTAAATTGCTCTGACTCCACTGAAAATGAGGATTCTATTTGTTAAATTTCCATTTATAATGATAATAATACTAACCAAACTAGGGGGTATTCTGGTACTCATAGATTCAGCAGCTTTTTACCCCACGTGGCTGGCTCTTCATTGCTGCAGTAGCACCCATGTAGTTACAGTAGTTACAGCTTAATTACCTGGTGCCTAGTCTGTTGTTTAATCACTGCTATGTCTGACAATCACTTCATGTCTTCATTACTGCGTAGCAGTGGGTGCTGAAAGCCACTCTGGATTTAGATGCAGTCACAAAATATCTATTTTGTCCCTCCATACAGTGAGCTGCAGTTTCGCCTTTGGAACAGGACTAGGATATTATTCCTACTCCTCACAAAACCCAGAGATCTAAAAGAGTGTGCTTTTATTTGTCTTTTCTTTTTTGTATACTGAAAAGGTGAAAATCATGATTCCTTGTATTTGTATTTGGAACTCATTAAGAATTGCCTTGCAGGTAGGTAATGTTGGTTCTCAGCATTCATTTATGGAGACAGGCAGGGGCTATTCATCCTACTAAATGCAATGGAGAGAAAAGAATCTCACCCAAGCTTCAAATTCTCAAATAATTTGGCCTAAATTAGGTACTTGGGAAAAGATATTGGAGGCAGTGTGGATAATTTTCTGAGAAAAATACACAAATACAGTGATAAGAAAGGAACTGCAAGCAAGCCAGGGACAGAGCTATGGCCTGGTACAGCCCCTTCTGTGCCCTTCAGGCACTCAGCAGTGAGAGTTCAGGGCAGAGCTAGCCAAGGTAACAATGGCAGATGGGAAGAGGGATGGACAGGTTGGGCAGGAGCAAGGTCTGAGTCACTGAGGACTCGTCAGCTTGCAAAGACTTGACTGAGAGGGGATGAGATAAAACTCTGTAAAATCATCAATGGTACAGGGAAGTTGAACAGGGAAGAGCAGATGAATCACCGTTCTCATAACACAGGAGCTAGGAGGACTTGCTGAAATTGCCAGATTTAATACAAACAAAAGTGCTTTTATTATATAAGGCATGATTGGACTGTGGCAGTTGATACAGGATGATCTTGTAGAGGCCAAAAGGAGAAGAGATTTAAGAAAGTTACAGGAGAAATTCATTGGGGATAGGCCTGTTGCAGGGATTTGAAGATGATGATCTGTATGCAGCTTCTGGCTTTGGAGTGCTGCTAAGCCTGGGAAAGATCCATGTCTTGCTGCAAAGGGTCTCCTTCCTCTGCTGTCAGTTACAGCCCCTTCTGCTGCCTTCCCTTTTTGCCTCAATCCACAGAAATGACATTTAAAAACCCTTCAGGTGCTCCATCTGGTAAGAAATGTCCTAACATGGCTGTGACAAGGAATCTCCACGACAGACCAGTGACCTAAGGCCAATAATACCTAATTCACCACATGAAGTCACTCTCCTGTCACTGTGGCTGCACTACTACTTGTGTTTGCTTTCCACGAGTGATTTAGTTTTACCAGCTAGTGAGAATGTTGTAAGGACTTTCATTCTTTTTTTTTTTTTTTAAAGTTTGCATACTTGAACAAAGAAAAATAATCAGACTCGCCTTGTTGAATCTCTTACCTCAGAAACCTGATCCCCTGGGTTAGACAAGGAAAGGAAACAACTCCATGTGACTCTGTGACCAGACACGAGGTCCTAAATTTTCAACACTGTGCCATAACACCTGCTGTTTATTACTCAATAATACAGAAAAGATTTAGTCCACAAAAATTCTGAGTGCAGCCAGGAAAAGGGAGAACAATAATTCATGCCTTAAAATTCTTTCTTCGTGCTTTAAAACCAGATGAAATGCTTTTGAGAAGCCAAAAATAAACAGTTTTCTGGTGTTTCTTCATGTCTAGTGATTTTCAGTTATCACAGAACTTGTGGCTCAGTCTTCAAGAATAAAATTAAAACAAAAAAAAATCCTTTGGAGGTTAATTATCATCGCTGTTACTGATAGTGTTGGCAGGGCATAGGGAACAGGTGAAAGCATCATCAGAACTATCAGCTTCTGGGCGAATTCCTCCCGAGTGTATCAGTGTACAAATGAAATGGGAAGAAATGGGATTGGCAGTGGTGTTCCTTCGGTTTTGGATGTGGCGACTTGACAGTGTCTCATTCAGCTTCTCCTTCAGTAAAACAGCTGCTGACAAGTGAACACCTTGTCAGTGACACCCTGCTTCAGCATTTCATGCTGTGGATGGATGATGGTCTCTGTGAGAAGAACAGGGCACTCAAAACTTGCTGGACTACATTTGGGGATTTTTTAATAATGCCTGTGAGAACTTCCAGAGGGTCTCTTAATTTTGTGGCCTTAGTGCAATATTTATCAAGGGGAAGTGGACCCTTCCTTCAAAGGCCAGCGTGGGTTCAGAGTCCAGGAGGCTTGGGATCTGTTTTTCCATCAAGAGACTTCTCCCTTGTGAAAGAATTCTGGGTTTAGTGGCAGGCTGGGAGTGCGGGGGGAGTTTGATCTGGTGTGGGTTTTTTCTTTAAGTAGCTTAATATTCCTGTTAGAGATGGGGACATAGTCACAATGTCTGCTTAGAGAAAAACCTGCACCGAAAGACCAGGGCCTCTCTGTTAACTTTCTGGGTGATGTATTACTGATCTCCACGAGAAGCTGGTGCACTAAATCTCAGCTGTGCTTCCACGTTCAGCTGTCTCTGAAGTCCTGAAAAGCATTAAAATGCGTAACAGCAGTGTTTAGCTTTGGTGCTCATTAGAGCAGCACAGAACTAATAGTAATATTGTTGTAACTTGACAAAGCCATCTAAATCCATGCATGTTTTCTTGTGAAAGCTTCCTAAACATGCTGCTAAATCCCCTAAAAAGCTACTAAACGGCTTTGGCAACCATTAGTAGAGCATAAGCGGGGGAACTCCTTTCAGTAAGTGAACAAACAGAGAAAATATGCTGAATAGCTGGACAAATGTGTTTCAGCTGGCTCTTTCATTTACAGATATAAGGGAGCAGTCAATATCAATCACTGTTTTCCCTGTTGCACTGGAAATCACAATATCTCTTTTCATTCCACAAGCTCCTTTCACCACAGTAATGTGTCTTTAGAGTGACACTGGCATCAGTCTGTTTCCGCTGTCTGAAGTCCAGAGAGCTTAAAAACACATTGCAGAGTATGAGACCTTAACCCTCCTCCCCTTCCACACAACCCTCTCCTCCGAGCCTCCTTTTGGAATTAATTGTTTTTATTTCTTTCCCAGTGCAAGGCTGGGAAAGAAAAGTGCCCGCAGAGCCTGGGAATATCTACTCTTGCACTTTGGGGATGGAAAAATATATCGCTGGTGGTTGGGATTTGAATTTATCAGGTGTTGTGGGGAGTTTAACACAAGGTAATATGATTAGCGAGTTAATTTGCAGCATGCTGTAATGTGAATTGTAGTGTAACTGTGGTTTGAATTTCGAACTACATCCTGTTTCTTGGATGTCCTAATCACCCACAACCTCATTTATTTAAAAAAAAATTTTTGGAAAAACTCTACTTGTGATTACTTGGCATTTGGAGTGATTCGATGTTCTTGTGTTCTCTTTCTTCAAGTAATGTAAATAACGACAACAACAATAATAATAATAATGATAATAATAATGCTGTGTGGTTGGTTTTTTATTGTTTCTTTGCAGATAACAGCAGTCTGCAGGGAAGCAGCCCTCCTAGCTCTTCAGGAAGACATCCATGCCAAATCTATCACGGGCCGGCACTTCCGGAGCGCGCTGACGGTTGTGAGCCCAAGGATTCCCGACTCGTTAATCCAGTTTTATGCAGATTACCAGCGGCAAAGTGGACTGCACGCGCTCTGAAAGGCAAATTAATACATACCCCATTCACTGTGTGAATGGCAGATTTCCTTTGTAAAGCTGTCAGAAGCCAAAGAGTTTTGTACTGTGAGTGAGTGGAGTGTCTGGAGTTAACTGAATGCAGAATTGCTGTAATAAAAGTCCCTGTGGGAGTTTTGAGTGTCATAGACATCATCCTAAATTTTAGATTTTACCATTTCAGTGGTATAATCTGCCTTTTAGAGGTAGTCAGATCTCTGGTTTAAGTCAGATTATCTCAGTGTATATCCATATATCCAAAAAAAGGATCAAATTCTGAATTTTTGGTAGATTCTTGGCCCTAAATAGAGAAGCAACAGAGGCCATTACTGCCTGATTTGTTCCTGCCTCAACCACAGTTTAAGCCCAGGGACCATCCCAGTGAGGTGCAGACCTCTGGAGTGGCCTCATTGCAAAAAATGCTTAAAATTATTGTGAATCTTTTGATTTATGATCTCCAGAAAAGCTGCCAAACAGGCTCTCTGAGATAAAGCCAAGGCATCCTGATTGATTACAGCCAAACATTTATCTTTGGTCTTCACCAACTCCTTTTTAGACATGCTGGCAGGTAGGCACCTTAAAAATTGTCCACCCCTTCACTAACCTGAACCCACTGCCACGTGTCAGCAGAAGATTCTTGTTGTTGATGTTTGTTTCCATCAAAATAAATAGGAATGTTGATAAATAAATAGGTAATTTAAAGCTGGCCACTGGAAATCCATAATGAATCCTAATTAATGAATGAGAAAACCTCCTTGCAAAAACTGTTATAAATGACCACCAAATACTTCAGGGACAGATAAAATCTTCTCAAGTTGTTTCTTTATTATATCGTCTGTTGAAATGATGACAGGTCCTTGTGGGCTCTCTGCTCTTACACTCGGGATGAAATGCAGTTAAGCAAACTAATATTCAGCTTTTTCCCCACAACAGAAAGACTGAGCTTGTCTAGTCCAGACATAAAAAGTTGAGGGAAAAGTAAACCAAAACCAACACAAACTTCAACAGAAAGGTAATTTCTTCACCTTGATTATGGTTTTTCCTCTCCTTACTTAGTTCCACATTGTAGGCATTTTGTAGCTTTTAAACAGAAATCTGCTATTTTTAAATGACAACTTTTTTATTACTCTCATTCTAACCTATTGTTGCTGTAATTAGCATTTAATTTATTGCTGTAAAGGATTAGAGGATGAGGAAAAGGGGGTCCTTTACTTAGTTCAGCTGATGTGTGTGAGGTTTTTTCTTTTTTTCATTGTTTGACTCTTTAATAGTCCAACAGACAGAGGGAATTAAGAAAATTATAAACTGGAAAAGTTGCCCTGGGGATCAAGACTGCATCTGAAACTACTTTATCCTTCTTTTCTAAATTCTACATATTCCAGCTTGGAGCTCAGGATGTGAACCATTCATCATAACCCTTACAGTTTTGAGGTTTCCAGAAATTAAATGCCATACCTTTATCCCCTGGCACTTCACTCCAGTGTCTGCTCCTGAAGGGAGGAAAGAGAGACTGCAGTTTTCCCTGCCAATAATGAATTCTGTTCGTGATTTTGTAGCCTAAAAATAACACTACGTGGTGCTCCAGATGAGTGTTAAAACTAGATGGCCGTTCCTTGGGAAGTGCTCAGGTTTATTGGGAACATGGACCAAGGAGTGAATGTGGACTGAGAAACTACAAGAGGGGCAGGTAGGAGCTGGCTGCCCTGTCCCTTTGTGGAATCCTGCTGCCATCAGAGGGAAATTTTGCGCATTGAATTTTAGGACATTAGGAGAGAATGCTGGCCCATGTCTGCTGCTTGTGCCTTGGGAAAAATCCCATCCCTGCAAACATTTATCCTTGTACCTGTATGGTGCCACATTTATCCACAGGGCACCAAATCTCTTGATACACACCCATATGCCTGAAGTGATTTTAAATGTAGGAAGCTCCCTTTTTTATCCTTGGGTTTGTGGAATTTGATTTTTTAAAAAAGTAAGACATTCTTTTAAAAAAAATAAGCGATGACAAATTTGCGAAGTCCCTGGGAGGTGTCTGTTGCTCCCAAAAAATTCTTTTTGGAAAACTTCGCCAGTCTGATGCCAGTCGGGATCTTACTTCGTCCCAAGCCACTGATAAATTGAGCTTTAAAGGAAGGTATGATGATTCCCTGTCTCTTTCCTAAAGACAGATCACTGTTACTGTGGATGAGCAAATTGAAACCCACTTACTAGAATTCTGGAAAACGACCAAAAGTTTGGTTTTGGTCAAAACACAGGGGCAGCGTAGCCCTTTCATAATCCAGCTTGGTGAGAGCTGTTGCACCCTGAGCCTCTCGTTGGAACTTACTGATGAGGGCACTGTAGGACAGAGCACTCCAGGAGCATCTCCTGTCATTTACAGGAGCGAGTTTTGCTTCAGAGCTGGCTCCTCACAACGTGTTTTGCTGAACACCTCGTGCCTTGGCACCCACTCAGATCTCTTGCACTGCGAGCCCATAAAAGCCTCAACACCTCTGTGCTGCAGAGCAACTCAAAGACAGAAGCTCTCTCTCTTCTGATCGGTTTTGTTGTTGTGTTTCCATGAGATTTCCTTTTAACGAAAGGATTGAGGCTCAGTGAACCTCAGCAGAGAAAGCATCTGAGAAGAACATCTCTGTCCCGTCCTCTGTTTAACTGATTAAACTTCCTAGGCTTACTTCTTTACGTTCTTTAGAAACACAGTCTTTTTCCTGCCTGCTATTATCTTTTGGGGCTGGTTTTTGGCCCAAATACTGCTTGAGTTGCAGAATTGTTAACATTAAATCAACTTTTCAACGTTTCAGGCACATTTTGTTTAAATACAAAGTCTACCTTTTTCCTCCAATAACAAGCTCTTGCAAAATGGCATAAAATGTCTTTTGACAGTTTGGCCAGAAATTACCAGGAGAATAATTTATGATCAAAAGGTGAAATTGTCTTCACTTAACTTGAAAAAAAGTTCAGTCCTGTGTTCTGCCTGATGCATAAAACAGATTTTCACTGCAAGTATGATACACAATTTTTAATCCTGGAAAAAAGAATGAAGTTTATTGTGGATAATTTTCCTGCAGCCTCTAAATGAGAGCAGAACATAAGTTTTACCAGGCTCAGGTGCAAAGGGACAGAATCAGGGAGAGAATAAAGATCATTTATTTCAAAGATGGTTATTCAAAATCATTGAATTTAGCCTTGTCAGCCCTTTCAAATACTATATCCTTAAAGCTGATTTTTGTGGATTCTGTATGCTGGCTCTCTCCTTTCAGCTTCATTACTCATTTTAAATGTCAAAGTGTGGGGATTCCCCTCCAGAAACTGGGCAGGTGCCAAACAATGCTCCTGCAACTGAGCATCCATGGAAGGTTGGGAGTGATGATTCCTGGTGAAGGAGGAGTCAGACTCTGCTGATGGAGTGTGGAGAGGGGAAAAGTGGAAGTCAGATCTGGTGTTTTGCCCTGTAGTGCCCAGGGAGATGAAGTTCAGTGATGGACACAGGTTGGTGGGCAGGAGAATTGTCTCTGCTTATTGTAGTCAGGGCTGTGTGGAGCCTGACCCTGAAGGGTTTTGGTTGTTTCTGGCTCTGCCAGAGAAAGCAGCTGATCTGCGGGTGAAACACAACTGCCAGCACTAGAAATGCCAGTGTCCAAGGGTTGTGGTATCCTAGTATGTAGTGCTAGAACTTGGGAGGAATTGGACCTGGAAGATGAAGAGTCACCACTGGAAGGTGTCACAACCTTGGCAAAAGGCCCTGAAAGAATTAGTAAAAAGTAGGCACAAAGAACTTGCCCTGCTGCCTGTGATCCCAAAGTTGGGATAAAACGGACTGTGCTTCCATTCACACTCCTGAGCCTTGGGGTTGCTCCTGCGCTGATGCACTCTAGGGCATAGGAAGTGGTTTGCAGTGGGATACATTTGGAAAATGGGTTTTGCATTGTGACCCTTTTGTATTTGTATTTAATATTGTTGCTATGGTTGTAGTGAAGTGCAGTAATTTTTGTCTCCTAGGAACCCCAAAATCTTTTGCTTTTGCTAATGCCCTTTTTTCCTTGACACGGAAGACAATACCACGAGTGATCTTAATGTGTGCAGTTTGATAAGGAGATTTCCTGAGGAAGTAGGTGCAAGAGGCAGAATTGCTATTGTGGCTGGGCATGTTTTGTCCATTTGGCAGGTCAACATCTGGAAGACAAATATTTCAGCTGAAACCTCCTCGTAATCTTGGGGTTTGTGTCTGCTCCTTCTGCAAGTGCTACCTGCTCATTTATTAACCTCCTCTGCTGGAAACCTTACCGTGCGTTTTCACCAGGGCTTTATGGGTTCTGTGTTAAACATTTTAAATGGTGTCATTCTTCCACACAGACTTAAATCCAACAGCTCCAGAGCCCTGATAGGAGAAGGAGATGTGTGTTTTCTCTGTTAACTGGCCTGCCAAGGACAGGAGGGGTGAGGGGGAGAGAGCCCCACTCTGTTTGCATGGCAGGACTCCAGCGAGAGTGCAGGTGTTGTGAGAAGAGGCAATGGCAACCAGATGACATTCCTTCCCCTTGAACTCCTTCCCCATTGCTCACACTGACTGTGCGTCCAGCAGTTGCACTCGATGATCTTAAAGGTTCATTTCCAACGTAAATGATTCTGTGATACCCTTCCAGCAAAACTGGAGGCTAGCATGTTGTTTGCATGTGCCTGTGTAAAATCCATGGCAGTGAAAGCTTGGGTTCCTCTAACTAGAAGATTAGGGGAGTGGAATCACTCTTGGCAACCATTGGGAAGATACTAGAAGATGGTCCAGACAGTGATTTATCCCAGCTGAGAGCTGAACTGCCTTTCTGGAGGTCCTGATGTCAGAAGAGGCCCTCAGCACTTACCTAGAGAAAGTGCCTCGAGGTAGATGGAAGGAATTGAGAGCAGCGACCCTCAATATATTGAGTAAAATATTTTATCAATTTGTGCAAATATATCCTGTTTGCATAAATGGTTCTGGAAATGCTGCTGGTCTTTTCCTCTCATACCTGTGTGTGTGGCATTAACCACGCACCCTGGGGATTTTTTTATCTGCTTTGCTAACACTGAGGAGTTTTCACATCCCTGTTTGGTAAAATGGCTCTGCATCAGCCAAGTGTGGAAAGGGCTTTGATAACGTTCAAGGTGAAACACTTGTCAGCTCTCACTTTATCCAGGAACGGATTATCTGGGCTGTGGAATAATGAGGTCATGTCTTTCCTTCACACCGCTGGCAAGAGCTTCGGATTTCACACAGGGGCAGCTGCTTACACCAAGCCTGCTCTGCTTAATGCCTTTAAAGCTACCCTGCTTCCCTGTCAGCGAGTTCTTCCCAAACTGAGGGTGTGAAACGTGCTCACACAGCCTCGTTTGCAGGGCCTGTGAGGGGGCTCCTGGTGCTTGGATCTCTGTCCTGTCCCAGAGCTGGGTGGGTGGGATGCAGGAGCACAGGATGTGAGAAGTAGAGTGACCTGTACGTTGCGACTGCACTTAAAATGTAGGAATGTGGAGCAGGATCTGGTGGGTGGGTGGACCAAAGCCATGAAGCTCTTTCCAGTTGTCCCATCAGCAGCTTGCGGTCTGAATCTGCAGCTTTAATGCTGCACTGTGGCAGTGAGAGTGGCCATGGACATGGAAGATCCCTAAAGCACACAAGCTGTGGGTGTTAAAGCCTATAGGTGCTTAAGTAGATTAGCAAACAAACAAATCCTTTAATATTCTGGAATGTTTCCTCACCACCTAAGTAGGGATTATTCCACCAAGACGGCAAATTCTATCCTTCTACCTAGTGTAAATTCTGCCTTTCAGAGAGCTGTGCTCTTTTATGAGCAGTACTCTTAGGTTTTAAAAAAAGGAAAATCTGAAAGCATATTGGAAGTGTCTGTGTGGATTTCAAGAAAAGCACAAAAATGGTAAAAAGAGCTGTTAAAAATGTTCAAGACCCTGTGAAAACCTAGGTTGCTGCAGTGCTGGCAGTAGCATATGTAGGATGCTACACCACAAAGGTTGCTACAATTTTATCCTTAAAATTTGTTTTACAGAACTCCCTACCACTTTATGTACAAATATGTGACACAACTCACCCAGCAGTTTCTTCTTAGCACTGTGAAAATATTGGTTATACGGTCAGCTTTCTATCTGAAACATGCAGAAACAACCAGTTACCTTGGTCTGATTCCACTTCCAGGCTTTCATCATCTGTGATTTTGGTAAAAAGCTGCTTTTGTTAATGTGTAATGCCTCATAGTAACCGGTTACACTTTTACTACAAAGGGGTGTTTTATTTTCCTGAGGGATGAATAGTAATCAAGGATCAGCTGGTAGTGCCAAGTGCCCTGATAACACAATTGGCTGCATACAGCTTTGTTAGGCCCCTTCCTGCACTGGCTGGCTGGGAAGACTTAAGATGTTGAGAGAGCTGTTCTTTACCTACTTGGCTGTTGGGGAGCTGAATTTTGGGAACACTTTGTCTGCTGGGTGAGGAGGTAAGTGCTGGCTTCAGAGCACATGAAGCCCTTACTGATTAAGGACAGTGAGGGGAGTGTGGGAGAGGGGATAGATGGAGAAAATGCTTGAAAATAAGCATGTGAATTAGAAAAATTACCCTGGAATTCATCACTGACTGATTTTAATGTGGAAGGGGGGGGGGGTTTGATGGAGTTGGAAGATAGGAAGTGGGAATACTGATTCTAATCAGAGTAGGGGCTGATTTGTGTTATTTTGATGCTGCTTTAGGTGAACTGAAGGAGGGCTGCAGTCACCATGGCCCTGTGGTAGGAAGTGTCTCACTGCTAAGCACAAAGTGGAATCTGGCTTTGATCTCATTAACCCCATCAGCACTGGAATAGCAGGTGTGTTTCTGGAGCTTGACTCTTTCAGGCACTTAAGGTGCATAGAAAAGTGGTAGAGATTACTTCAGAAAAAAAAAAGGTAAGACAAAGATCCTGCTCTTCTGATTTTTTCAGAAATTTAGTGTCCAGTAGTGGTATCAAGAGGGAGGAAGGGAATTCTGCCCCTTTTCTCAATGAGAAGAGGAGATGTTGGGGGAATAGAAATCTGAGAAGAAGTGGGGAGGAAAAGAAATTGCTAGAAAGCCTGTATGGAAAATTTTCTCCTTTCCTCTAAGTCTGCTCATTGTTTATTTTTAAACTTCACAAGAAAAAAAAAATGAGATGGAGAAGAAGGAAAACCCACAGCAACAATAACAAGAAGAGCATCTTGGATGGCTTTGCACAAAGGTGGGCTTTATGTCTTACAGTCAGTTCTGTTAGGATGTGACTTAGCCTGATATTTTGAAGATCCTCAATATCCTTAACAAGTGCCCTGTGCTGGATTTTAAGATGGGTTTATCCTGCTGGATTGTCTTGGGAGGAAGGGTCACAGCCACAGAAGTTGAGCCCAAGCTGTGCAGACTACTTTAAGATCTCCAACTTAAAAATAGGATATAGAAGTAAAATTCTGTGTTAGCTCTAAAATTATGCTGTTACATCAATTAAGGATCCCCCCTCATGACTTTGATAGTAGAGTGTTTGTGGAAGGAAAGTAATGGTGGTTATGAGTTGCTGAGCCCCTCCAGTTGTAACACACTTGCCCTGTCTTAAGTGAGGGCTGGAAACAAAACTCACATCATCACCTCAGGTTTTTAATCTTTGCAAAACATAATGAACTATTTTGAAAGGGTGGTTGGAGGGTTAAGCTAGGAAGGACAAACTGGTAGTGTAATAACATCTATATTAAAAATAAAAAAACCCAACTAACCAACACAGATGTAACGTGTTATATAATCTCTGTTAAACTTGCTCTGGGAAACCCTCCAAGAGCCAGTGTCAGTCTCCATTTTGTACAAGTCTGTACATAACCTTTGTAAGAATTTGTGTGAAGTTGGGTGGGGAAACAGAGAAAGACAAAGTTAGAACAGAATGTAGCCTGGCCAAAGCCTTTCTGCGATGGCGCATTCAGAGCAGGGACAGAGGGAGGTTTGCTCCTTCCTGGGCCTTCCCACCACGCCACCCCTCGGTGCAGGTGCTATCAGCCTCTGTTAGTTGCTAACAGATACAACAATTCATTTAATGACTGCTAATAAGTAGTATATATAACAAGATATGGGCTATGCTACAGAGCTGTTTGTTTTCCAGGACCTCAGTCACTGCCTGTCTCACCATAGATGGTGTTCACTTACCTCCCAGCAGAGAATAACTTGGAACAAAGTGGTTTCAGGCATGGTGTTTGGATACAGGGGGAAAGGTGCTGAAAACAGAGGAATTACAGTGATAAATCCTCTTGTGAAATGTGAAAGAAGCTTTTAACTTTTTTTGCTGAGCTCTTGTCAACTTCTGTCCTTTCCACCTTCCTCCTTCCCTGGAACTACTATCCTAGTCAGCTCTTCTTGTGACACCTTTGGAAGTCATATCTCTTAACGGAGGTGTTGCTGTGCTGCTTCCTTCCCATTACCTGCCAGGAAGGATTGTTTTCCTCTACACAATTCAGCAGAGCAGCCACTGGCGCTGAAAATGTTGATGGTGTGGAGGTGATTTGGAACATGGCAAGTTTCCTCAAACAAACAAGTAATGCAGTAACATTCATAAGCTTTGGCTGAGCTATCCTGCCATGAAATACACTGGGAAAATATTTTTTTCAGGCTTTTTTTCCTTTTACTCCGAGCCTAAGTTTAAAACAGAGCTGACGGACCAGCTGTCTCCTGTCTAAACTACCTTTAACAGGAACAGTAGAGCTGCTTTAGCTGTTCCTCAAGGAGCAAACAGGGAATAATTGCACATTTACTACATCTCTCACATTTACTTTGCATCTTTATAAACATAAACTAGGATACATTTGGGTATCCAAGTACCTAACAGCACAAGGAAAGAGAGATGTGATTTAGAAAATGCATGCCTTGGAAATTCTCAGCATCTCAGCCTGGTTTTCCTGACATGGTCTGTCCTTTCAACCTCTCTTTTCTTTGCCCAGGGAGGTCTGACAATGGGAATTGTCCCTTCCTGTCTTAGAAAGAACTCTCTGAGCAAATGATTCTTTCTGTGTCTTCCTGAGAAGTGCTGAGCACTTTATAGCAATTGGCACCCTGGAAAATTAAGTCTGCAGGAGTTAATGAGTCTACAGGAGTGTTTGTAATTGACTCAAAGTTGTTGTTTTTTCATGTGGCAAGTTCTAAAAAAAACAGCAGATGGTTTTGAAAGGTAATTCTTGACATGAGTCCAGCTCCAAAAATGTTGTTTTCCATTTACTTCCCATGTTTCACACTGTTTGTGTGTGATGAAATATGAGTAGCGCTACTGCTGAGCCGCTGTGCTCTTGGTAGGCTTGTGGTGAGAGATCTTTTCCATGCCTTTTCAACCATAGAAGAGTAAAAGAAAGGTGTGGTGTTGGTTTGTTTGTTTTTCCCCCTGTACAATACCTGCAGCAAAGACTCGCAATATGGTAAAATGTACTGAAAACAGGATCTTAGGTGCATAAAGGTTTAAATTTTCTGGAAATCGGACATTTTGAGGAGAATTTTAAAAGTCATGTTAGTTTGCTATGAGGACGGAGTGGTGTCTAAGTTCTAGCAGATTGATGTTTAGGTTTTGATAATTGATAATGGGTTTTGATAAATCTGCAGAGCGGAAATCCAGCCAGGTGGTGACAGCTATTTCACTACTCTGAGAGGTATGGACATAAATAATAGCTGAGCAGTTGACCTCAATATCTGCTGGAGCTGAAGACAACCTTTCTTGAATACTCTGAGGTCTCTGTCTGGCCTTCCATGTAGAAAAGACTAGAACCCCGTAGGGAATTGTTGTCAGGGATTTTTAAAAAAATTTTATTTAATAAACAGTACGGGGAATTGCTGCAAACACTGAGTTCAGCCAGGCAATGATGTCCATATCAGTTCTAAGCTAATATAAGACGTGTTTTCTAATTTTCAACTGGGCACACTTGGCGTTCTTATCTTTATTCAGGTGCTTCTTTTAGGCTGGATTATACTGCTGTAAATTCATGGAAAGATTGCTGTAGGCAGCAGTGCGGTCCCTCCCTTGGGAATGCTTTGGTATTACAGTGCTGCTCCAAGAAATGTCACCTTGCAGCAGCATCACTGCAGTGTTTTGGAAGGTTAGTGGGCAGGCTAATTTAGGAGGAAATTACATTTTCTGCTTTAATTTTAAAACTACCGAACTTGGGAGGCAATAGATACAGGATCCTGACTAGGGTTTGAGATACTTTAACCTGGGAATGTTTCAGTAGTAGATGTGGTTCTTGTACAATGAAATTCTTTGGTTTCTCAAGGACAGCATTTAATTGATATGGGAAAGAAACAAGAGTCACGGGAATGGTTTCAAAATGAGAGCTATTGAGGAATCTAAAAGAGGGACCACCCCCCCCACCACACACAAACACAGTTTCTGGTGTCACAACCCCCCTGTGTTAAGTGTGTGTCTGTACATGTCCTCCTGGGTGGGAGCCAGCATGAGAGGCAGTGCAAGCTTTCCCCATGGCTTGGGTGGAACTAGAGCAGCCTGTCTCCCACCCCGATGGAAATGAGGGGGGTTTTCATCAGCAACGTGACAGTATGTGCAGGGGCATGTGTGTTTTCTGTTCTTCACTGTCAAGGGTTTTCCCAGTCCTTTTTGGTGGGAGAAATCTGGCCTTTTCAACCCAAAGGCTCTTGAGGGATAGTATTTTTTACACTGTCTCCAAAATACCAAAGTCTCCTGACTTCCTCAATCTCAAAGGGAACCAAGGTTAACTTTGATTTCCCCAGGAACAGAATCCGGCCCTTGGCACTGAATATTCCTTGGCAGGTTGTTGTTGTTACTACAGATCAAAATTCCAAGATGTCACTGGCAAGCTCTTCTAGGGTACAACAAACCATATCAAACATGCAGGGGGTGTCTTGGCACTTTATACTTGAATTGCCACATGCAGAGCAGAATCTGTCAGAGAAGTAAGACCCAGAAAATAGGAAAAGGATGAAAAAATACGGGTTAATAGCAAATTATATTTTATCATTCTCTCGTTGGGATGTGGCAAAGTGACATCACTGTAGTCTTGTAGATTTGTGGTAAGAGATTTATCTTTTCAGCCATAACAGAGTAAAAGAAAGGTGTGGGGCTGTTTATTTGGTTTTTCCCCTGAGAAGTTAAAATCTGTAAATATTGAAGTGGGTGATGCTGCGGCCAGAAATCCATGTGGCTCCTGTGGCATATTCCTTTTCCTGTATCCAGTTTGTGGTGGGAAAGCAATGACAACTGCTGAGCTATTTGAGAACTGGCTCTCTAGATACACACTTAGCACCATTTGGTAGCACACAAGTGTATGAAGGCTCAGAGGAAGAAGTTGCCATGAAAAATAATTGCCTGTTGCAAACTTCTCTTCAAGGGATCCATGGAAAAACTTCCTCCCTGTTTGCATTTGCCTGTTAAAATCTTACTGAAATGGCTTTTGATGGTAAAGCAGAACTAAGAAAGTGACAAAGATGGGAAGCTACTGCTTCCCCACAGAAGCTGCTACAGCCACGGAGGGAACCTAAACTTTGGTTGTTGACACACTGTTCTTGAGAGCGACAAGAGAGATTGTGTTCATTAGGCCAACCCCATCATTCTTGCTAAAAGCAGGCTCAGGTTTCCATGTATATTTTCAAATCAAATTAGAAACGCTGCTGCTGAGACCTCCTTCAGCTGACAGTGACGGATTGCACAACCTGATAAACAGGAGGCATTCCTTGAGCTCTGGT
>NW_008238452.1:3400472-3404495 GCF_000691975.1 Corvus brachyrhynchos | reverse complement strand
CATTCCTGGAGCTGTGCTAACACCCGAGTCGCCACAAGTGCTTAGGTAATAGAAACATCCACAGAGCTGTGTATTTAAATTAGCAGAGAGCTTCTCCTCTTCCCCCAGTAAAGCAGCCCACTTCTGGGGAGCAGCAGAAATGGGAAGGGTTTGTGTCTGTGCGAGAAATTGTTGTCTCAGTGGATGGTAAAAGGGAGCATGCTCAGTGCTGGGACAAGAGACAAGGAGTTGCAGATAATTTATGGTAGATGGGAGTAAGTTATTATGGTATTCAGCAATAATGACAATTTTCCTTTTTCACAAAGCTGTTTATACAGGCAGATGAAGTCATATTAGCTAAAATAGTTAACAATTAATACAAAGTAATGAAGACATGGTCAAGTAGCTTATCAGAGTATCTTGTGCAAGTGCAGACAACTTGTGTAGCAGCTAAACATGAAGGCTACAGAGGCAGTTCTCCAAGGAAAATTAAGCTTGATCAGAAAACAGTAACTATGGATACCTGAAGGAGAGGTGAAAAGGTACCAGTTGCCTGTGCGGCAAAGGAGTAGTGGAAAACAAAGAGACTTGCTGTGGCCTACCCTTAGGAGAGTGAAGTTTTGCCTCTGGTTACCCAAGGAAAATACCAATTTCTTTGATACAGTGCAAGAGATGGGAAAGGGAAGGTGTGTTCTCAGACTCTCGGCCTATTTTACAGACCTTGGCATTTTCTTTCTGTTTAATTTGTGGTGAATTTGGGCACAGACCAAACCCCTCTCTCTGCAGCATTTCCCCGGTGCTTTGATTCCACATTCAAATGTTCATGAGGCAGGTTCACGTCAAGGTTTGTCCCTTTGTTCTTGGAGGTTTGCCTGGCTGCCGCCTTTTACTGTCTCCTCTGCCTCTAAGAAAAACTGATGTTATCTCCTGAAGTGAAAACTGCAGGTTCTATTTGTAACTGAGGATTTCCTGCGTGCCTTTCCCCAGCCCTCGCAGTGACAGCAAGAGGGAGCGGTGCACGGGCTGCGCGTCTTCAGAGAGCTTTGAGAACAGCCCCTGCACAGGAGCTGAAGAAATCCCCAGCCACCGGTTGCCTTTGATCTCAGATAAAGGTCAACCTGTCTGGTAGAAAGTGTGATGGGAAACGCTACCACGTCAGCCTTCGCTTTCTCTTCTTTGTCCTGAAGTGATTCACTGTACCTGTCAGGGTATGCCTTCACTACGACACCCGCGGTGTTTGGCTCTTGGGACAGCTTTATTCGTCTCATGTGCCAGCTTAACCCAGGGCCGACAAGATTTCATGTGAGCTGCTGAGAAACTGCCCACTGCACTTGTTATTACAGCAGTGTTTCATAGCTGTTAGATTTTGTTGGTTTGTTGGGGTTTTTAAATCACAGAATCATTTAGGTTGGAAAAAAACCTTTAAGGTCACTGAGTCCAGCCATCAACCCAGCGCTGCCGAGTCACCGCTAAACCATGTCCCCGAGTGCCACATCTGCACACCTTTAAATCCCTCCAGAGTTGGTGACTCAACCAGCTCTCTGGGCAGCCTGTTCCAATGCCTTCAGTGAAGAAATTTTTCCTGATTCCTAATCTAAATTTCCACTGGCACAACTTGAGGCCTTTTCCTCATGCCTTGTAGTATATATATAGGCCTAGTGGTGTGTTAAAAAATTAGTTATGCTGGTCTTACCCCAACAAGTACTGAGAGTCTCTGAGACTGTTCAAGCACTGACAACTGCAAAGATCCACCTGACACAACCTCAAAGTCGCTGACACACAAAGCTTTGGGGAGCTGCATGTTCCAGTCAGTTCTCCTGACACCATGTCTGCAAGATCATCACTGGTGGGGGAAGTACCTGACTTACACATGCTGCAGGCAAGACTGGCACAACAATTTGGCTAATAATTTTGTTATAAATGCTAATGGAGGGAGGTGTTTAATTGCCTTTGAATTCCTCTGTAACTTTAGAAATGTTGTTGCAGCTGTGAAGATTAGTTATGAAGTGACAAGTAACTTGCATAAAGGGAAATACTTTCTCTGCTGAGTCTCCTCAAAGCCATGTTGGCTTTGTGACTGGGGCTGAGTGTGTGTCCTCCTTCTGGATTGGGATTTGTGCCCTAGCAAGGGCTAAGAGATGCTGCTTAGGGTGAAACAGAATAATATTCTCAGGTGGGGTGCACCATGGAAGTAGTTGTTACTGATAGTGGGAGGATCAGAGTTTATCCAGTGCATCTTTACAAAGGTCAGTTAAGGCACCTAGAGAAAAAAGTTGCTTCTAGGTGTGGCTAAGGAAGAAAACCAAACAAAAAGCTAAGGACTTGCTTTTATTCTGTCCAGTCCACCTTTTGGCACTCTGAGGCTGCCATGAGGGGGAAGTAGCATCTGACTGCAGAAGGTGGGGATAATTTCCAGTATGTGATCCTCAAAGTGAAAATGGAAACAGGGATTGGATCACTGCTCTTGGCCATCAGTCAGTCTCTTGAACACCATTCTGACAGGTTTTTCAGAAGGATTTACTTCAGACGTAGAGGGCTGGTCTCTCTTGACCTGTTGGCAGTCGGGGCACCTCTAGATGATGGTTTGGAGATGGAAAATAACTTGGTTGCATCGGATTCCTGCCTGTCACTCCTCAAGGTCGTGCCAGGATGTACCCATAAGTGCCAGTTTATTCTCCAGGATGTACCTCTCCTTTTTCTAATCAGAACTTCTCACTGCTATTATTTCCAGGAATAATCTGATGAGATGGGCTTGTGTGAGGTGCGGAAATGTTTGCTTGAGCCTGTGGAGAGCCTTTGGATATCACTGGAGCGTTTTCCCTTCTTTCATTGAAGTATTCATTCAGGTGCCAGGTGATAGTAAACACCTGCCTGTACTCCTGGTTATTTGACTGACCCATTAAAGCCCAGTATTATGTTTCTAAAATCAAGCTCTTACACTTGGCATAGTTTTTTAAGGTGGTACTGGCTTTAGAGATGAGAAAGGAGAGGTATTGAGGTGTTTTTATGGTAATATCCTAAGAAAAATGCATACAGACTTCTGTGAGAACATAGTCAATTGGTAAATGTGTTTTTCAGTGGTGGAAGAGAGCCCTGCTACCACCAAAGGCTCCGAGGTGAACTTGCACCACTAAGACTACTCTGCAGGAATTTTGGTTTTTTTTCATTTTCTTAGTAATTTTGGTTCTTCAGTTGGGTTTTTTGTTCATTTGAACTCTTACAGGTTCCAAGGTTTTCAGAGGGATTTCACTGAAAATGGTTTTTTTGATTTGTGCTCGAGGTGTGCCTAAGAATGCTTTTGGTGGACTACCACATTTTCTAAATCCCCCAGCAATATTAATGCTGAATTGGAATATTTTTATTCCACACCAAGGATTTTTATGCCATTGTTTGTCCTTTGAGCCTCTGTCATTGGAAGATGGTATTTAGGGTTTGTCTGTATCAGCAATCTGTTAATTACAAACTCAGAAGTATTAGAAGTCATATTACCACTAGTACTATATTCTAGTATTCAGTATAGAACCTCTAATGCACACAAATTTTATTTCATAGAGAAGTAGGTGGTTCAGGTAAAGGTTTCGCATAGTGATGAAAATTTCAAAAATGCAGTTTAGGTGATTTCTTTCCAAGCTCAGTGAAGTTTAATGAAAAACAACTGTGCTACATCCACGAGTGTGGTGCACAGACTGTCATCGAGCACCACCTTTGTGCTGGTGTGTTCCTGTTTGTTGGGATTGTTTGCTTTTGGGTGAATGTTCCTGCTAAGCAGCTCCACGCATTCTTAGCACATACTTTTCTTTGGGGCAAAAGGTGGGAGAATATGGGGTTTTTGTGAAAGGGATTGTTAGTATGTTTCAGATAAACTTAGGGCTGCAGTGGTGTTTAACCAAGTACTGGAAGTCTCAACCATTCCAACACTTTGTATGTTGTTAGGAAATAATTCTCAGAATTTTGATGTGCTTTACATCACTTTCCCATGTTCTTTTGGTGGCCTGTTAAAATACTCCACTCAGTGAAAAAAAATCAAACCAAAACACTCCCTTC
>NW_008238452.1:3400012-3400369 GCF_000691975.1 Corvus brachyrhynchos | reverse complement strand
ATATGCAGTGATGGGCTTTGGGTGGGATCTTGCCGAGGCAGGACTGGAAAGGCGGGAGAGAGACAACCGGGTCAATAACCCGTATCATCTCTTGATGCTGCAGTGCCAGCCGTAAAAGGGTGGGAAGAGCCGCTTCCTATCTGATGGCAGGATGACAAGAGCGAATGCTTCCCGAGGTCCTCAGCTGCCTCTGCAATAGGCTTGAAAGAAGCAGAAAATATCCTGTGAATATAAACGAAGGGCTGTTCCATCTGGCTTGAAAGGCGCTGATGGTAAAAGGGAAGAATCTCTCTCTAACGCTGTCAAAAGGAGCGTGGCAGAACTCAGCCCTTCAGCAGAGTCCCGTGCGGCGGTGCC
>NW_008238452.1:3398826-3399418 GCF_000691975.1 Corvus brachyrhynchos | reverse complement strand
GGAGCCTCGCCGGGTCGTTGCTCGCCCGCCCCGCCCGACGCAGGGTCTCCGGCGCCTCGGAGCCTTGCGCGACCCTCTCGAGCCTGCGGAGACCTCGGTGCCAGACTGCGGCGTGCGGGGCCACCTCTCCCCGCCGCGTCCTGCCCTTGCCCCGAGCCTGTCACTCGGCCCCCGGCAGCGACAGCCAGCACATGGCTGTGTGCGGGGAGCTCGCAGGGCCATTGCATTGCGCTCCCTCTCGCTTCGTTCGCAGTTCGCTGGGCTCTGCCTGGAGAGCCAGGGCCGCTTCGTGATTGCTTTAAAAAGAAAATAAAACAAAAAATCAAAACGAAAAACAAAAAAAACCCGACCAAATCATTCTCACGAGAGGTTGTGGTTGCACTTTGCCAGACGGGACTTGCGGCAAGGACCATGCGGTGAAGCCGAGCGCTGGAGCGGGACCGCAGCCCTGCACTCTGCGATCGCAAAGGGAAATAACAGACAACCGGAGCAGGAGCCGCGCACCCGCCGCCTCTTCCCGGAGACCTGCATCGCAACAGCCCCGCTGCCTGCCGCAGCCTGCAGCCGCCTGAGGCTCCATCCAGGCACTCCG
>NW_008238452.1:3395920-3398507 GCF_000691975.1 Corvus brachyrhynchos | reverse complement strand
CCCCTCTCCCGGAATGGAGGCACTGGGCTGCTGCGGGAAGGCTCGCTGGGGACCGCGACCGGCTGCAAACGAGCAGAACGTCAAAAACACCCCCCAATGCTCCTCGCAGGTGGGGGCCAGAGGGGCTGAGATGGGGGGTGCCTGGTGCGGGGAAGCCCCGGGGCTGAGCGGCCGCTCGGCTGCTTTAAGTGCCGGGCAGTCCGCCCTCCAGAGGCAGTGCCGGGCTGAGATCTGCCTTCCCCTGTGGAAAAGGGAGAGAAGGAGGGAAAAAAAAAAAGTCCATGTTTTCATTCATAACTTTTTTTTCTACCCTTTTTCCCCTCCTCTTCCTTCCTCTCCGTCAGCGCCGTGATCCGCTCCGCTCCGCTCGGGGCGCAGAGAGCGCCGCGCCGCCGCTGCCCGCCTGGGGGCCGCGGGGAGCGGGGTGGGACGGGGGGCTGGCGGCGTGTCCGAGCGGGTGTGGAGAAGGGGAGGGAAGCGGGATCCCACCCCCGAGGTGCGGTGAAGGAGCACAGCCCCGGGTGCAGAACCGTGAGGGCTCTCGCCGCCTGCGCCGTACGTTATTTTATTATTTTGTTTTACTCGTTTTTATTTTATTGTCCGGGGGAAGCAGTTTACGAGCGATCTGCGCGGGGGTGGAGGTGGCTGGTTCAACTCTCGCCCCGGTCTGCAGCTGGGCTTGTCAGTCTGCGCCGCGTTGATGTTGCGCTTTCCCCCCAAAGATGGCACTGGATGTCTTTCGCATTTTCTTGCGATATTGTTTTCCATCCCCTAGGGAGCCCAGCTCCTGGCTGGTACAGCTGTAAATCTTTCCCTTTTCGCATTCATTCACCCTTGGCCTGTTGTGGATTTGTATTCAGTGCTCGTGAAGAAGGCAGCTTGTTGTGTGGGGTAGAAGAAAATTCTTTGCTGGAGGTGGTGGGGCACTGGCACAGGAAAAAGCTGTGGATGCCCTATTTCTGGAAGTGTCCAAGACCAGGTGGGATGGGGCTCTGAGCAACCTGTTCTAGTGGAAAGTGTCCCTGCCCATGGCCGGGGGCTTTGGAACTGCATGGTCTTTAAGGTCCCTTCCCAACCAAACCCTTCTGTGATTCTATTCTGTGAATTAGAAGTGAGAGTGTCTGGGTTTCTATTTAATCGGGTGACCACAAAGCCCACACAGGTGATGTTCGATGTAAAATGAAATCTTTGACTACTGGATGAGAACAAAGACTTTGTGTCCCGGCAGAAGCTGTCACTTTCTGCCCATGGTGACTGCCTGTTAGGAGAAACCTTTCCTCTTCTTGTTCTTTCTGTGCTTCCACACCACGGTGCCCTTTTCTCCCTGGAGTGGGGAACAGCTCCATGCCGGCTGTGGTAGGCAAGAGTTTTGGAAATGCTTGATAGCACTTACCTTTCTCTGCTTTCAGGTAAACACTTATGGCATCTCGGTGGGGATGAAAAAGGGACTTTCCTTCAGCTGACAGTAAAGAAAAGCGATTTGTTGTCTTGGTTCCCTGCATAAATGTGGCACCTAGATACTCAACTACATTTTTGTGTAGGTACAGAACTGTCACTGCAGTTTTCTCAGTCAGTGTTGCAATCTTCATGTCCCTAGCTAGGAAGGGGATGGAAATATGTAACATCTCTACTATTCTCCTACTATTTAAAAGATAGACTAGCAGATGTTCTGTTTATTTGAGAAGCTTTTAATCTGTCTTGTGAAAATGGATTTGTTCTCTGTTTGTGTTTTGAGGTTGTTGAGGGGTTTTTATCTGCTCTTAACATTTTCATGAATCCTCAGGTACTTTTTGTCTGACACCTAGTTCATCTAAGCCTTTTCTACCCCATTTTTCTTTCACACTCTGGCCTGTGGTCAGGAAACATTTGAAAGCAGGTTGTTTGCACCCTTGCTTTAATCTTATGAAGGAGCATATTAGATTTGTAGGCTGAGTTACTTTCTCATAGAAAATGTCTTGGCCACTTGACAGCACTTAGTTCAGGACTCTGTAATGCACATACGTCACTTTAAGAGGGAGACTTTCCAAGCACACTAGGAAGCAAGTCTGTGGAGCTTTCTGATGCTGCAGATTCAGACAGAAGAGTGAGAACTGGGCATGTTCCTCACTCTGCCATACGGAACATGAACGTGGTGGTGTTCCTGGCTGTTTCCAGCTCAGTTTTGGGGGCGTTCAGAATTGCTGTTGCTAGAGACAGATGTTGAGTTCAGTAGCAAGGGAGAGGCACTTCCCATGGCATGCCAAGTAAGCGTACAAGTTAATACTGGATTTTTTTTTCAATTTTTTTTTTTTAATGGCATGGGGTCTCCTTTGCATTCCTCATCTATGATGCCATACCCAGACTCTCCCCATTACTGGACTTTGGCCAGATCCTCAGCATTGCTGTAATCCCCTGCTGAAAGTGATCAGTACCAGGTGGCTGGGGCAGTTTGGGCTTTGCCAGATCACTTCTGTTTTCAGAAAGTATCCCATGCTTTATCCCTCTGCTGCCCTTGATCTCATGTGTATATGTACACACGCAGTGTTTATTTACACCTTCTGTCTCCTTTCTTATTTTAGGATTTCAGATGCATGCCAGGTTCCTGCTG
>NW_008238452.1:3389978-3395834 GCF_000691975.1 Corvus brachyrhynchos | reverse complement strand
CTGGACAGCCGGCAGCGCTTGGACTATGACAGGGAGAGCCAGCCCACGACCATCTTGTCACTGGACCAGATCAAGGCCATCAGGGGCAGCAACGAATACACCGAAGGACCGTCTGTGGTGAAAAAATCGGGTCCGCGGACGGCACCGAGGCAGGAGAAGCATGAAAGGACTCATGAGATTATACCAATTAATGTGAATAATAACTACGAACACAGGCCCGGCCATGCGGGGCACGTGGCACATCAGCATAATGCCAGGGCTCCCGTCCTGAGCCGATCGACCAGCACGGGGAGCGCGGCCAGCTCCGGCAGCAACAGCAGCGCCTCCTCGGAGCAAGGGCTGCTGGGGCGCTCGCCGCCGTCCCGGCCGGGCTCCGGCCACAGATCCGATCGGACAATCCGCGCGCAGCCCAAGCAGTCGGCCCTGATCGTGGACGATCTGAAGGGGCCTTTGAAAGAGGACTTGACGCAGCACAAGTTTATCTGCGAGCAGTGCGGGAAGTGCAAGTGCGGGGAGTGCACGGCGCCGCGGGCCCTGCCCTCCTGCCTGGCCTGCAACCGGCAGTGCCTGTGCTCGGCCGAGAGCATGGTGGAGTACGGCACCTGCATGTGCCTGGTCAAAGGGATCTTCTACCACTGTTCCAACGACGATGAAGGGGACTCGTACGCGGATAATCCCTGCTCCTGCTCCCAGTCACACTGCTGTTCTAGGTACCTGTGCATGGGAGCCATGTCCTTGTTCCTGCCTTGCTTGCTCTGCTACCCTCCGGCCAAAGGATGCCTAAAACTCTGCCGGGGGTGCTACGACCGCGTCAATCGTCCGGGGTGCCGGTGCAAGAACTCCAACACGGTCTATTGTAAACTGGAGAGCTGCCCCTCCCGGGGTCAGGGCAAGCCCTCATGATTTTGGGAGGGAGGTTTTCTTCCTCCAACTTCAGTTTTTCAGGTTGTAGCTGATTTTTTTTCCCCCCTCTCCATCTTTTCTTCTTCCCCCCTCCTCTCCCATTTTGGGAGGACTGTTCTTTTCCTTTCTGTCTCCCCAGCTTCAGATACATGAGTTCTCCCCCTTGCATCTTTGCTCTCCTCCTCCTACTGACTTGGCTGAGTGTGGAGCATTTCACGCAGTCGTTGCTGCTCTTTGGTAAGTGTGGACCTGGTATCTGCACCTGCCTCTCTCTTGGGCAGGGTCTTTGAGGTTGTAACTGAACCACTCCTGAAAGAGACAGTCAGGGCTCACTGGGCTCTTGAAGCTTCTTGCTCTGTGAATATCTTCCCAAAGATGTTTTTTTGTTGTTGTTGTTCTCAGCATTTTAGGGGTTTTTTCCTTAACCTCCCAGGTGCCAAGGAAGAATTACTTTCCTGAGTGAGCTGGATTGTGAACTAACTTTTTGTGTGTGTTCTTTCTGGAGAGGGATGTAAAATAAAGGCTTCACCAAATGAAAGGCCTGACTCTTCTATAGGCAGCCTGCTTTTTGCATCTTTTTTTTCCCCCCTCTCTTTTTGTCTTAACTTTTGGAACACTCTCAGACCTGAGAATTGCCCTGCCTCCTCTTTTTTTTCTTTTTAAATTACATTTTCAATATAACTTCAGTTTTTGCTACACTATGTAGATCTTCACATTGGAGACATTGTGGCTGCAACATACTCATTTGTTTCTTTTGCTGTCCAATCTTTGAAGGATATTGCTCACTCCACCCTCCTAATCCTGTTTTTATAGTCTGTCAGTATCAGTTGATATTAAAGTTGGTGGTGTTCATGTATCCAAACGGCCTTCAGGTGTCATTGAGTCACCTAAATGTTCTTGAATCCTTCAAGTCTCTTGTGATCCTTTGGCTTAGTGAGTTTAGCTCTGCTGTGTGCTTTATAATTTTATTCTGTCCCTGTTTTATTGCCTTAGCCACAAATTGTGGTCCTTTTTTGTATATTTTATGTATAAAACACAAAGTTGAATCCCAACTATTTTTAAGACAAAAGTCTGTTAAAACTTTTTTTATTGTAAAGAATATTTATTATGTGAATCTCTATTATTTTATGATATTTATTGCAAAAGACTTCAAAAATGTACTCATGTCTGAATATAACAAAATATCAATACTTAACGAAATAAGGATGACACGAAGAAAGTACATATGTTAACTATAATGCAGAAAATATATTAATTAATGAACATGGCTCTGGAGTTCTTTTGTTACAATGACAGCTTGTGAGCTACATGTGTGTATTGCTGGGCTGTCCCTCCGTCAGGTCTGTCAGGTGGCAAATAACCTCCTATTGATACTTCAAAGCCACTAGTCTGTGCTCTAGTTTAGGTACTTAATTTTAAGTTTAAGCCAACTATATATCAAGTAAGTTTTTGCTATGGGATGTTTAATACAATTGAATCTATGTTGTGCTTAACAGTGCCAAGAAATGGGGGCTCTAGTTATTTACCAAAGCATTTGGAAATACAGTTGTGGAGGAGGAAACCACAACTTCCAAGCTGGGGTTTGTTTTTTGTTGTTTCTTAAGGAATACCACATTAACATGGAAAGCCATTTAAAATTTTCCTATATAGAACTTCTTGGCTGGTTAAATGGTGCAGCAGCTGAAGAAATTCATCTCCCCAGCTCAATTCTAAACAAAAAGCTAGAGGCAGGATGAAAAGTAGCAATTGTGTTGCTGTAGTTTGGTAGCTTTGAAATCTGGGAATGTGTGTGTGTGTTTGGGCCTATGTCTGCCTTGCTTGGTTCTTTTCCCATACATTTTCCAATGTCAACTGAATCTTCTGTCTTTAAATTAAAGGCTCTTAAGGGTGACCTAAGTGTCACAGCTACTTGTGGCCATTTAACACACATTCAACAGAAAAAGCTTTTCATTAAGAGTGAATGGGGAGACCTCATTCTTTTCCTCATATGGGTCAAGGTTACATCGCAATTCTCCTGAACTTTAAAAGTTTTAAATGGATGTAATTTCACATGGTGTTCAGACTAAGTGGTTCTAGAGAAACTCCACTTCAGAACACAGCAATGACTTGACAAATGTGTCATATCTTGCTTTTTTTAAGTCGTGCTGCTTTGAATTGCCATATTCAAGCTGCTCTGACTCCCAGCACAGTGATGATTTCAGTAAGCTTGCCCTTTTGTAGTTAATTCCATCCCAGCTGATGCAGTGTCATGGAATGGAGCTGACTGAAAAGCTGCATTTTTATTAAACAGCACAGATGACCCCTGAGAGATATAAAGTGAAATCATCACCTGAGTACACCTAGGAATGCTCCGCAGGATGCGGGTGCTGCTGCTCCTCTCTGTGTGACAGAAGTGACGGGCTGGGGGGCTCGTGGGGCAGCAGTGGATGTACACGAATTCTGCTGTCCAAGATTTCCTGAGAGGAAGCAAATGCAGGAGACGAATGTTCCTGAGGAGCAGTGACTCGCACTCCTTCACTATCACCGCGCGTCTCTAACGGCGACAGCTGCAAACAGCCCTGCAGAGACAATGGGGGCCTTGTCCCCTGCTGGCCAGAGATGTCCACTGGTAACTGTGTGCTGACACCCGGGAACACGGAGCCAACTGCCTCCTCACAGCAGGATCACAGCCAGCTCCCTGCTCAGGGCGTGTGCTCCAAGGGTGCTGCTTGTGCCTCCTCAAGGAAAACTTTACCCTCTGTACCTCTTTTTTTTTCAGCCAGATGACTTATCCAGGGGTTTGGGTTGGTTCCTAGCAGAAGAGAAGAAATCCCAAAGGACCCACGTGTTCGCCATCCTTTAATGATTGTCTTCCATCAGGAGCCATCTCATGGCACTGATCCAGATCTCTTTTTTTAAAACAGAATCAACAAAAGCTGTGATCTAGTTAGTCATGCTAACGCTCCCTTTACTAACCAGATTTTGGGAATAATTTGAGGTTGCAGTTCCTTTGGAGAAATATTTGACTTGGACCTACACAGCAATGAGAAGAAAACAGTTCCTTGCAGGTCTTACATGGTTTTCTAATTGCCAGGTAGAGCAGGCAGTGTTAGAAAAATGAGAATAATGTTTTTCTCTTGGGTTAGATGCTGTATGCTTTGTATTTAATGTACAAATGTATCTCAGTTCACTTCCAGGTACTCTCTGGAACGCAAGGTCATTGCCGTTACGTCATGGAAATGACTGGGAATTCATTCAGGCAGATGGATTTTGTGGTGTAGAACCACGCAGGGTTGCACAAGGGCACATGAATGTCTTTCCAGCTGAAAGAGACCAGAGCGAGCTGACAGACGGATGAAGTGAAGCTCTGAAGCCTCCACAGCCTGAAGAGACACAGGTTACTTTAAATATGCCCCAAGTGGTCAGCCACTGTAGAGTGTTCTACTTTCCACAGTGGAATGGCCATCCAAGGATGCGGTGTTCTGTTGGAAGGGGGTTTGCTGAGGGGATTTCCAGCAATTAGGGCACTGAAGTGCAGATTTCAGTCCTTCAACCCAAAATTTGTCAGGGGGCTGTTCGAGGTTACCCCTCCATGTCTGCAGAGTGCCAGACCGTCAGAGCCTGTTGCAATGTAGGCCATAAAAAGTACTTTTTTTCTGATGTTTCTGAGATGTTTTGAGAAGCCAGGAGAACTCTGTGTAAAATGATGGTGTAATTAGGCAGTAAGTTCAGCTGACCTACTGACCTAATTGCATGGGTGGGTGATGGATTTGGCTGAAGCTGCCATCTGGTTCTAACAGCGGAGGCCTCCGATGTGTAAGGTCTGGGTTGAAGGAAAAAGGGAAGTCCAGCAAGCTGGAATTCTTGCTTTGCTTAGTGTCTCAAACCTTATGATAAGAGATGAGTTTAGGAAACAATAATTTAGCAATAAAAACAGTAGGTAGATAAAGTTTCCACGTTCCATGCTGGAGGAATCCATGTTTGGGGTGAGAACTTGCCCTCAGAGTTGGGGTGTTTCTCCAAAGACGGCTCCATTACACTAATGTTGGAGTGGGTGAGGGCATTATCCAAGGGGGGATAATGCCTAACAAATGAAAAGTACTTGCTCTTGTTTATGGTTCCATATCCTAAAGACAGGTGGGAGAGGATTAGCTCCTCTGTCTGTGATAAAGCAAATCTGTTAAGAGGGATTAAAGGGCCTAGATGAAGTGTTTTAATGGACTTATATGAAGTAATAGATTTTTGTCCTGGAGGAATGTTCAGGACTCACTGATACTTCTGCATTTCTTGTTCTGCTAAAATTACCTCCAAATTCTAAGGAATCCTGATTAATTGTTGGCTTTCTTCCAGCTGGTGCATTTATGTCAGTCATGGTGGTGCTTCAAAAAACCTGGAATAAAATGCTGTTGTGCTGTCACACAGCTGGATTTCCCAGCCTTACACAGCACATGGGGCTGCACAGGTCTCCTTCTGATGACCCTTCATTTGGGGGGCGGGTTGCTTTTAGGGCAGCTCTTAATCATTTGTAGTTCTTCCCTGTGGTTGTGTTCCACCTTCCTCTGGCTGATGTGAGGAGCCAAGGCATGGCTTCTCCCCTCGGCATTGGCTACCCCCATATGGAGCCCGAGGTAACAAGCTTCCTGTTCCTGTTTGAACAGAAGGATCTGTTCAAAAACTTCGTGATCTCCGGAGTGATATTTACAGCTCGGTTTATATTTGTGAGAAAGAGATGCAGTGCTGTTGGTTTTCCCAGTAGCTGCCATTCCCACTCCTGGCGAAGATGTCTTGAGATGAGATACTCCCTCATTTACTTACCAATAAATACTAATTTGGGAAAGATTTCCTGCAAACCACACATGGTCTGCCTTTTTAGCTTAAGTATATAGGGGTGAAACACTAGTCTCAATGAATAACTTTTCCTTTTAGCATCAAAGAAGAACCAGAAATTCACCTGGATTTTTCAATATTCCTGAT
>NW_008238452.1:3353936-3389960 GCF_000691975.1 Corvus brachyrhynchos | reverse complement strand
CATATTCCAAAATTAGCTTGAAAGTGTAGTTGCTCTTCATTTTGGAGCAGAGAAGCCTACATTTGGTCAGTCCCTTGAGAAAGGTGTGCCTGATAGCCGTGGCTCTGGCCTTGTAAGCACGCCCTATTTTGTGAACCTTTGTCTACACTTACGGCGCCCCGACCTGAAAACAAACATCTTGCAGAACACGATGGCAGGAGGCACAAACAGCCTGACAGAGGCTCTGCCCCCAGGGGCTGAACCCCATTGTGTTTGTGCAAGAAGGAGCACAATGGGACATCCTGCCTGACCCCCTGCCGTAGTATGACCGGGTTTATTCCATGGAATATTTCTTCTGAATGAGCTGATGGATTTACACCAGTGAATGAGCTGGCCAGGCAAGAGAGTGCTTGCACTGCCTTAGGAATGCCCAGGTTTCCTACATGTTAGGATGTTCTTAGTTTGTGGGATAAAGTGACTGTGAGAAGTAGCTGGAGCACCCTAAACATAGGCTGAAATTACGTAACTGATTAACTACTTAATGGCTATTTTAAATGAAACCTCCTGTTTTCTGGCACATGCTTCAATTTCCAAACCACCCGAGAGTTCTTGCAATGCCAGGAGGATTCCTCTTCCACACTCCAAGCAGGAGGAAGAGATGAATTTACGTGACCTGGTAAAGGTTCTCTCCAAAGCTTTGTTTCTTGTGTGATGTCTGATTTGTTGCTTTTGGATCTGTGCACTTATGAGCGGGACACTTCCAGATGAAAAGGAAGAAACTAGTTGCCTGAAAGGAAGGGGAAAGTGCTGGAGCTTTCCTCTAACCCAGATATTGGGAGACTGCACAGTGCCTTCTTTTTATAGCAAAGTCTTATCTAAATCTAGTCTTATTTACCTGACCCCTTCTTTTTAGGGAATAATTGTCCACTTGTTCATTTTTCTACATGGCATGCAAAGTTCTCCTGGATGAAATGTGCTTTGACTACAGGAGCACCTGGGCTGTCACTGAGACACTTGTTGATTAATACATTTTTACACGTCCTGTATCTCATCCAAATCAAGGTGAGGATAAACCTGGTTAGTCAGGGTGTTGTACAGGATAGTTGGATGTCACGAATTTGTTTTGTTCTGAAATTCAACTCCAGGTATGAACTTTGCCAAACTTTGGCAGTACCTGGGCTCGAGTTTACTGATCTGCCAAGAGTATGTGAGGAAATACTGTTAGAGTTGAAAATGCATCAGTTCTGCTGCGTTAAATAGTCAGAGGGTCTCTCTGGAGCAAGTGGTAGAGATAGAAGATGCCCTTCTGGAGTCTCCACAGAGACTTTTGTGTGGGCTTTCAAACCTGGAGTTCTAGGCCCTGTGTGCTTGTTTCCCCACTTTCCATCCCTTGCCCTGTACTGGAGCTGGAGCGCATGCCATGGTAGTTCCAGAGTCATCCATCACTGCTGCCAGGGGCAGATAACATCCCCTGGGAAAGTTAACCTAATCTGTGCTGCCTGCTGACAGCTCTAACACAGTGGGGTTGGGAGAACTTTATCTGTTCAGGTGGCAAAAATTGCAAAGTATCTCAGAGCATTTTGCACTTGGACTTAAATTCTTTAAAATTAACTGTGCCTGATGAAACAGCTCTGAAGGAAACTCTTCTCTCTGGCTGCTTGGAAAACTGGGACTGGAGGGCTGTGTGGAGCCACGCTGTGTGGCACTGGCACAACCAGGAGCCTTTGACCAGCAGTGTCTAATTACTGAGTCATTATGTGCAGAGGGATGGATGGATTGATGGATGGATGGATGGATGGATGGATGGATGGATGGATGGATGGATGGATGTGAGGGAAGGAAAAAAACCCTTCCTGCTGGAAACTGTAGCACTTTCTGGAGAATATTTAAAACATGCCATAGGTGGGGCGTGTGTGGTGGGTTAGAAGGCTTATTAATACTCTAAGGGGAAAATATATAATCCCAAAACAGACAGAGACCAATCTGAAATGTTCTTGGTACAGCAGACTGTACGGTATGATCCATCTGTAATGAACAGTTTCCACATTTATTACTTCTTGGGGTTTCTTTTTAATACTATTTAAAAATGGCAGCGGTGCTGTTCTCTGGGTGTCAGCGTTTGGATATGTGGGAAACGAGGTAAGAGCCTAACTAATAGATGTTACTTGCGGGGCTGGAAACTAGAGCCATATCCTATGGCCTTCTAATTAAAACTCTTTATTTCCACAGATTTATTCTGTGGGCCTTACTAAATAGATCAGCCTTGGGTTTCTAATGGTGACTACTTGAGGAGGAATGTCGCCTTTGTTCCCCTGAATGGTGGGGAGCAGATTACCGGGCTGCCAATTTCCTGCTGCCTTTCAGAGCTGCAATTTGAGCCCTATTTGCTCCTGGCTCTTGCACAATTGGAAACAATGGGTGGCTTCTTTCAGGTTTCACTTCAGAGCTCTTAGAAACTGGGGAAGTGGCAAAAGCCCTACTTTACAGGTAATTAACAATAGATAATGTTTGCTCTGCGTTTTTTTCCTTTTTTTTCTTCTTTTATTTTTTTTCTTTCTTTTTTTTTTTTTTTTTTTTTTTAAGAGCTGATAAAGGTAGAAGTACACACCGAGCTCCCAATATAGAACCCGCACGGGGCGGTTTTGTGGATGCAGTCCCGGCCACAAGCCCAGCAAGGTGATGGTGTGGGTCAAACCTCCAAGCAAAGGCACGGAAAGACACACCAGAAGAGCTGCTGGGCTGCCAGCAATGCTGAGCGCTGAGCCTGGACAGGCTCCCTGTTTCAATCAGCCCAGTGTGTGTGAGTGTTTGCTGGTGTGAACCTGCTCTTTGATTTAGGGCCCCTTTTTATTGTAGCCTCTATCTCCTTTATTAGGTGCACTCTTCTCATACCTTGTTGACGTTTATGTAGGATAGTTAAATATTTTCTTGTGGATATTCTGTTCTAGGAAACCACCTGTCCTGTAAAGTTTATCTTAAATACAGAAGCTTGTTTTACCACATAAAGATGTAAGTGGCTGTTGTTTAATCTTATCTTGCTAATGGAGAGCTGTGGATGCCTCCAAAGAAGATATAAAGAGATGCTCTTGCAATGTTATTAAAATTTATCAAAAAATTATTTGGAGCAGATGGACAGTGTCTAAACTGGGATGCTCATGCCCCTCTGTGTTAGATGTGCTCTTCTTCCTTGCCTCCCTGCCTGAAGACTCATCACTGTAGGTGCCTACTGGGACTGCAGACATGGATGCAGGGCTATGAACCAAAAATGGGATGTATCCAGCAGCACCTGAGGCAATTCAGTCCCTGCACTCCATCCACGTGTTGCATTTGAACATGTAAACAAAGTATTAAAAAATAAATTAAAACAAGAGGCAGTTCTGCACTTCATGCCTGTGTTTCTGAGTTTCCCATGGGGATTGTAGAATTTCATTAGCTTTAACTGTGAGCATGACTTTTGTATCCTGTTCTCACCATCTGCAAGGCTTGGAAAAACTGTCTGACTCAGTAAAATACGTCTGTTTCTCCTCCTTCCTGTTGTAGCTGCCCCTCTTGCTACTATGACTTCAGTGGTATCTTTTAGGCTGTAAATCTTACCGTAGAAACTTATCCCAGTAGGAGGAAAGGGTTGCGCAGTTGTAACATTTTGGATGTATCTCTTCTCCAGAGCGGGAGCAGATGGAAGGATGCCCATGCCCTCTGTTGCTCATCTCCACTGAGCTCTGAAAAAGAGGAGGAAGAGATTCTGAGCCGAGGCTTAGAGCCAAGCTGTAAAACTGCCTCACTGGTAGGTTTGTCAGGGGATCATGATAATTTCCCCCTTTCTCCAGTTCCTTGCAGGTAATTTAGGGAGATAGAGGAGTTATGAATGAACAAGGTATGTGCCCATCGCCTTTCCCACCTGTGACTCTGCAGCAGCACTTCCATGAGATGGCAGTGCCAATGCAAAGGGCCTTTCTGGCTCTTCTGTGCTTATGGACAATGCAATTATAGAATATAATAAAATCATAATGAAAATGTCGCCCACGACAGGAGCTGTACGATGGATAACCCTTTTCTCCTCCTGCATTCTGTGGGCACAGACACACGTGGGGATATTTGCACTCAGTGTACACCAAAGGTTTTCCTCTCCTGCCTCTAAGGCCTCCCCAGCACCCTTGGGCAGACTTTGTGTCAGCCCCGCTCGTACGTGATGTTCTGCTGCGGAAAATGATGCCTCCCTCATGTTTTTCAGAGGATGTACATTTGCCAAAACAAATGATGGGGAGAGGAACGCCTGACAATTCTGTTTTGATTTTACATAACCTTTACAGTGCCCTCCTGCAATGCCTCCCAGATAAGGAGGTGGTGTGCCAAAAAAAGAGAATAGTTACAACTCCTGATGACCTCATCCCATCTCCCTGTTTCAAACAAGGCACTTTTTGATGGGTTACGAGACATGACATCAGAGTTTTCGGTTTCGTGCCTGCAGCGACAGTGGGAGCATCCCACGGAGCGAACCCACTCGCTGGGTAGTAAGGGCAGCAGTGAGACAGGAAAAGTGTGAGCCACAACAGCCACAAAGCAACGGAGGAGTTGGACAAGGCTGTACAGTGATACACCAGAGTCAGAATGGAAAATGCTTTTTAAAATTCCCTATGTCCTTCTTCTGCCATCAGCTTGCTTTCGAAGCAGTCTCTCACAACAGGACTGCCACAGGGCATGGAAAGGGCTGGAGGCTACAGGCTGCCAGGCTCAGCAAAACCTGGAGTTAAGCACTTCCCCCAGTGAAGGAGCCAGATCTCACCAGGATATGGTTGCAAATGGAATGCTTTGGGTGGAGGTGGCTCTGTCTCCGTTGCCCTCCTGTGCTGGAAATGCAGGGATGGCCTGTGAAGCCAGACCCCAGATGGAATTTCATGTGTAAGGAGTCTCAGCTTCAAGGTTCTGCTGAAGCCTCAGCTCAGTCCAGGCATACAGAGGAGATGCTACCTGGCAAAGGAGAACAGGTGAAAGCACTGAGTCATCTGCGATAATTTCCTTAACAAAAGGACTCGGTGCTGTCAGCTGGTCCATAGCCTGGGGGTTATATTCTTATCTAGACTTAGGCAGGAAACCATTTGATTTACAACTGGATGTAAGGAATAGTGATTGCTTGTCTCATCTGCACAGTAGACTACTGGCATATATTTCCCTTTGGTTACAAACCTAAAGGATCCCACATCAGCACGACACTGCAGTGTGTGTTTGTGTGTGTGTGTGTGTGTGTTGTTGGCTAAGCCAGTTAGGATGCTGAGAACATGGCAGACTAATGCTACAGAGTTTGTAAATTCAGGGTAAAACGAAAAAAATCTGCCTGGAAAGCTCTGAGCAACTCAGGTGGTGGCAAACTCCTTTCTGCCCCTTGAGAACACCTGGATACTCCACATAATGATGAGGGCCCAAATTCCCCACAGCTGAGGGGACACCTAGGACAAGAGCCTTTGGTTTTATAGAGGGGTATAAAGCAGGTCTGCTCTTCTTCAGGCAGGTCACAGTATGTGTTTTGATCCCCTTCAGACTTGCCCTAAGACCTGCAGCCTTAAACCCAAGGGTTTATGACAGGAGAGCTGTGCTGTGCTCCTGCATCCCTTCTGGAGCTGCACTGATTTGGTGAGTCTGTGCTAAGGGTGTCAGCTACAAGTGGCCCGAGATCTGTGATCGAGCTACAGGGGTTTGGTACCAGAATTACAGAATCTGCTCCCAGTAGAATGCTGGGTTTGAGTCAGCCGGAGAGACCAAATGGATGTTTTTACCGACTTAGTCTTTGTTGGGTGCCTAACTAGAGCTGAGCCTCCTGCAAGGACAGGGGCTTTGGCTGCCTTTTGTGATACAAATGGGGCATGTTTAAAACCCTGTTTGTGGCTGGGAATGGGAAGCTGTTTGTTTGAGGGTATTAACTGTCTGATAGCACGTCTGGCCCTCATCGAGGTGGCCCCAGGAGCAGGATAGCTTGGAAACACCACTTGCAATTAAAACCTGTTTTTTAAAGTGCAGTTCTGCTGCTTGTTCATGCTGAGAAGGGCTTCCTATCTTTCAGAGTCTTTTGGTCTCTGGGCTACACTTAATAGGATGAGATTTTTTTTCCCCCCTTTCCCCCTTGAACCACAAAGCTACCAAGCTATCCAAGAAAGAGGCTTGTAATTAATGCTAAGTGGAGTGGAAAGCAGGGTGGCTGCTCAGCATAGCACATGCTCTGGCCTCAAAGAATGCCAGTGAAGCTCTGAAACAACCGTGAGTGTCCAGGTTTTTAATCATGGTACGTGGAAGTAGGAGCTGCCCTCACCGCAGTGAAGCGGTTTGGCTCTGTTGTGGCTGGAATGTGAATATTGTGCTGCTGGACCATGGAAGCGTCCCTTTGGGTGGGTTTCTCTTTTGGGGCACTCCAGAAGATGCTGGATTTGCTTCTCTTTAAAAGCTTTGTCTATGTTCCTGCGGGTTATGACCTTGCAGTTGGGGGCTGTGATCTTCCTGGTGATAACCTCATCACCTCGCCTTGGCCTGTCCCTAAAGGGTCTGTTCCAGGGACACATTTTCTCAGCTGTCCCCTCCTCCTTCACAGAGCTTTGTTGTTCCAGTAAGTGGTTTCACTTTCTCAAGTGTTGAAAGTGGCTGTTAAAGCAACAGCTGCCTTAACCTGGGGCTCACCTGCTTTACATTTGGGATTTTTCTCCCCCACCTTCAGGTTGTTTTCCCACTGGGTTTGATGAGCAAGTGGAATGCAGTTTCCATGTCTGCCAGATAGGTTATAGACCTCACCCTGAGCAATGATAGGGCAAGGTTTTTTGCTCAGCTCTTGAAGAGACAGGGAATGTGGGCAAGTCCTTTGCCTGTGCTTTTCCAACCACTCCTGGGTGTCTAAAAATCCTTAGAGAAAAATGCCTGTGACTGCTAAGAAACCCTTTGCTGAGTAAAACTGAGGTTAGATCAGTACTGAGTGGCAAAAAAAAAAAAAAAAAAGTGAGGAGCAGGAGGAGTGACATTGGGGTTTTTTTAACCCACTTTGTAGTAGGTCCATTTCAACTCCATGGTCTTCCTTTTTGGCTTTGCATCTCCAAATTGCACTCTGCGTTTCCATGTCTGTTTGGTGAGGCTATAGCAGAAACACTTGCAGAGAATAAATACCATAGCTGTTGGCTTGGCCATTTGGTCACCTTGCTGTTGGTAGTGTTTTTTTTTTTTTTTTTTTTGTCCTCTAACAAGTAGGCTGTGGCAGAGGACCTGCTGTGTCACATTTCTCTATTTAAACTCTTGCTTTGTGGGGTTTTTTTGGTGTTTTTTTTTTTCCCCTTTAAAACAAAGCCCCTCAATTGTCAAGCTGTGTCTGACTTACTCAGAATTCCAGAGTTTTGCTTCTTTTTTGAAGGTGGCTGTACAGAAAATCGATGGATGGAATATTTTTCTCCTCCGATGTCTTCGTGGCTCTCCCTCCAAGCCGTCTGTCGGTGTTTCCCATCTGCCTGGGTTTCTCATGCAGATGAGTCATGCAAAACGGTTTCCTCCTGCACCCTGTTAGGACAAAGGCTCAGTTGTTGTTTTCTGTTGATAAACTGGACATTTAACTGCTTCGTTTCCCCCCTACTACAGCAGAATTAGTCGGGGGCTATTTGCTCAGGCCCCAGTCCCTGGGACTGCTGGGACAATCGCTCAAGAGGTTCCGATTTAGAAACCAATGAATGTCAAGCTGAGCCTCTGAACTAAACTCTCTTTGAGATGAGCCAGAGTGACCTGCAGTGAGCTCTAAAGAAGAGTGCAATGACCCCCCCTCCCCTTCCCTTCCCGAAAGGAAAAATATTTCCCAGACCACTGGGAACCCTCCTGACTTCCTCTCCTGTGAATTCTGGATTAGTGTGATTTGCATGCTTAAAGTTAATTCACTGGTGAACGGAGGAGGTGTCTGGGCGCTTGAATAGATTCAGCTCCTCGCCGCCGAGTGCCAAAGGCCTCCGGTGCGAACCACAGAGCGAGGGAAAGTGAGGACATGGAGGACAACTGCAGGGCTGAGGGGAGGGAGGAGGGATTGTACCATTTGTACTGAAGTGTTTGCAATTCTGCCCTCCCACAGGCCATGGTAACTGGATTGAATGTAATCTGGCCCTTTTATTTTCTTGCTTTCATTCAAGTGGGGAGAGAGAGGAAGGGGAGAAATGCATGAAGTATACATAATAAAGGTGATACTGCTGGAAATGCAGTTTGCTGTTTAAAAATGCAACCAAACCTCAGTGTATTGGGCGGGTTGGGAATTTGAGTCTGCTGGGTCCGTGGGAGGCTTCTTCTGAAGCCATCCTTAAAAACAAAACAAACAAAAAAAGCCATGTCTGGTCATCCACAGGCCTTGTTCCCTGATAAGAGCCATCTCTCCATGACCAAATTAAAACATGGGCTCCATCTTGCACTTGATAAGATGGGTCCATCCGCCTGTTGGGAAAGGTCCCGTTTCCAATTTTTTGGTGCCTGGGAAAGCTGCTTTAAAATTGAGGGGGGAGAGGGGAAAAAAAAAAAATAAAAGAAGAAAAGCTTGAATCATTGCACAGAGTCACTGGCCCCGCTGAGGGGGCTTTCTCTCTCCTCTGAAGAACAGACCACGCACAAAGCCAGATGGTTCCCGTCTGCTGGCTTTATTCAATGCACTTCCTCCCACAGACGGGAGCCCTTTTGCCCTCCTTCCACCCCCCTCTTTCAGGCATCCACCACTGGGCCTTTCTGTTCTGCGGCTGGAAATAATCTTTTATTGCCCAGTTGTTCGGAAGTGACCTTTTGCCCTTGATTAGATAGCACCAGGCTCTATCGCCGGATTGCTTTTGAGCTGGCAGTTGCTTTTTTGTGTCCGCTGATCCGGTGTCAGGGAGAACAATGCAAGGCTTTGCAAAATTTTAGTCCGGCTAAGGCTCCATGTGGGATGGCGGGGGTAGGGAGGAACGGCGTTGGATAAAGCGGCCTCGCGGACCATGATTAATTATATGAAAACATTTCCTTTAATAAACTGAAAAACAAATCGTGTTTTGGTTTGGGTTTTATATTCATCTCGTGCACTGATGCGAACCGCTTGATGTGAGCTCCTTTCCAAGCCGTTGGATCCCCGTTGGAGGCAAAGGGGCAAAACTGCTCCTTATTCCTTTTCTACGGGGTTTTTGTGCCTGGCTGCTCAGGCAGGTGAGCTGAAACCTGCCCCCAAGCCCTCCAGCTGGCATTGAGCTCAGTGTTTTACTGATCGGGTGGCTGGAGGAGTTATTTCGGGGAGATGCTCTCAGGCCCTGGAGGAAATAACTGATCCTTTTCCAAAGGGCAGTTTTGAGAGCTTTAGAAAGGAATCTTAGCAGTTACCTGTAGACAAAAAAGTCAGCATTTAAGGAAAGTCATGGAAATTCTGTAAAATATAGTAGAAGAGAAAAATAGGCATTTCTAGAGAAATTTTAACCCCAAAACCTAGAACTGAGTGTACATTACACCTCCCTTGGCAGAGTGATTATATGCTCCTGTATTATTTTCTATTGAACATAAAATACACTGCATCATTTGGGGGGTGGGAATCTCCTTCCTAAATAAACGGACCTTGAGCTTTAGCCTAATACCAAACCAAACAAACCCCAAACCTGCCTTTCCCCTCCCCATCCAGCTTGATCTGGACTGACTTACAAATAGCAGGAGAGAAGCTGGTGGCCTGTGGGTTACTCAGTAATCTGTAAGCTAAAATCAAGAAAGCTGTTCTTGGGGTGTTTTTTGAATTAGGTATTCAATGTGTTCAAGACAGCTTAGGCAGTCTGGCAAAATAAAAAATGAATTAAATAGAAAAAAAAAAAAGTAAGTACATCTGGTTTCCAGTCCTGCAGAAATTAAAGGAGAAAGATCCTTGTTCTGCAAGGTTTTTATTCTTTGTGTTTGGGTCTGATGGGGTTTTTTGTCTGGCTTCCCCCCCCCCCGATTGGATTCTGTCACTACCCAATTTTGGAGGAATTTTCCCCAGGGAATAATTTGTTGTTTACCACAATCCTTTTGTTACTGCTGTACACTACACTGCTTTCTTGAATAGTAACCTTTAAAAAAAAATATGCATCAGCTCTCTTGGCCTCACTGTTCATCAGCAGCTTTTAATTCTGTTAAGGCCATCCCTTCATCTGGCAAATCACACAAATGTCTGTGGTGTGAATTGGACATGTTCCGTGTCACGAAGGCAGTTTGGGAGCTCTGTTCCCTGGCTGTCTGGGCTCCAGCTGCTGGAATCCTGGGCCCTGTGAGGAATGGTGTCCAGCCAAGGTGCTACCATGGCAGGTACCCTCACCTGGGTTCTCCTGGATCTCAGAGCAATCTGCTCCACAAAGCCTGTTGGTTTTGCCACTGTTAGATGTCACAGGACTTCTCTGTGAGGAAGAGTTTGCTTATGATTCTTAATTAATTCCATGCATTTTTTCCCTCACACCCCTATTTTATTCATTATCTTTGGTTATCTTACATAATTTTATCAATTATACTTGGTTATCTATAAGTGTTATCTTTGGACAGTAAGAAACTTTCATATATGAAATATTTGTATAGATTCTGTTGCCCTGCTTGGAAGATTTGTCAGGTGGTAACTTGAGGGCACCTGAGAAGCAGAGGTTGTATCAGCTGTAGCTCTCCAGGTTACAAGAACTCCTCAATTAACACAGGCTGTGTTAATTGAACCCATATCTGTCCCCATATCTTTTGGTTGTAATCAGAGCAATGACTGCTGCTCTGTCTTCTCTCCCGTGCCAAAGTTATTGCTAGGATAAGCAATTTACATCTTAGAATATTTTAGATTGGAAGGAACCTCAAAGCAGTGGTTCCAGCCTAATTTGCTTTTGTATAGTTTTTAATTTGTGCAAGTTCAGGATACTTTTTTTTAAATGAGAATTGATGAAGAACAACTACAGGAAAATTCATACTAGCAAATTTATTTTAATTCTTTCCACTTGTCACATCTCTCATGTGGGTTCAGTGGTGGTGGTACGATAGTTACTCAGTCAGGTTTGAAAGAAGTCGGTGATAGAAGAAACCTCAGAATAACTCATGACTTTTAATCAAGCGGAAAAAACATGAGCCAGTCTGAGGCAAAGCAGCCTATCTGGTTTTCAGTGCAGGAGCCCACGTGTAGTGTGTGTGTGTGTGTGTGTGTGCAACAGGGGACTATTTCCACTTGCTAATGTCAGTGCTGCTGTTAATCAGCTGCCCACGACCGTCAGTAATGTTGTTTTCAGATTTGTTCCACACCTCTTTGCCCGCAGACTGCACCTCGTGGGTCACTGTGCTGGGCTGCAGCACAGGGCTCTCAGCTATGCCCAAGTGTCAGGGGGCTTAAACACACCTCAGCACTTCTGGCTGGGGTGTTGGGGGACAGAGACGGGGGAAAAAAATCTTGGTCTTTTCCATTCTTTTTTGTAGGAGGTGGGCTTCAGGTCAAGGCTATGAGCTGCTCCTCCTCCTCGGTTAGAGAGGGAAGCCAGGAGATTTCTTATCCTCTAGGATGTTGCTAGGTCCAAGACCACTTCGAGCTCACAACACATGATAGGACAAGGGCAGATGGTTGTAAACTGAAAGAGGGTGGGATTATATTGGACACAAGGAAGAAGTTCTTCACTATGAGGGTGGTGAGGCGCTGGCACAGGTTGCCTGGAGAAGCTGTGGATGCCCCAGCCCTGGAAGTGTCCAAAGCCAGGCTGGATGGGACTCTGAAGAAACTGATTTAGTGGAGGGTATTCCTGTCTATGACAGGAGATTGCAATTAAGTGGTCCTTTCCAGCCCAAGCCATTCTATGATTCTATGATCAGTCCTGCCTGGTCTAAACCTAGGGTGACTGAAGCAATACACCTGCTGTTATCCAGTATGGAGGAAATGAAGATGGAGCTAACTGGGAAGCTCAGGGGAAGAGAGCATTGAATTATTTAATTTCTACAGTGTTTGAATACATTTTTCCTTCCTTGATAGTTGTTTGAATTCTCCTTTTTTGTTTTTGTCCTTATGGAGGAGGTTGACTATCAGAGCTGCTCTCTGCTTGCTCACAATGTTTTCTCTTGAATTATCTTTTAGAAGTTTTTTGTGCCATGTTAGATCTGCTTAAATAAATTGCCTTGGAAAACTAATAAAGCATTAAGACACTGAAAAACCGGGCTGCATACAGAAGAGACTCTAGGTACTTGAAGTAAATTCAGGAGTTTCAGGATATGCATGCATGTGGTGGGCAACGGGAAATGAGTTAATTTTCTATATTCCTAACTTGTTCCTTTCTTCTCCAGCACTGTTTGCCTGGGAAAACAATGATTGCCTTTCATTCTTTTCTTCCCTTTCAAAGAACTGGGATTTAGTCAATGGGACTATTTACATGCAAAACGTGAAGCATATGCATAAGTGCTTGCAGGACTGCGGCCTTTCATTGTCACTAAAAGATCACTGCTTTCTGGTGGCAGATGAACTTGTCATTTTAAAACTCATAATAAACGAAATTAAGTCATTGCAGGCAGGTAATTAGCCTTAAGAAAAATAAACAAGCTTGAAGGAGTTTAATAAATGTTTTCCCCAGCCCCCCAGCTGAGGAAAATGAGACACTCTCCTTTGGAATAATACAAAAGTGCGGGAATAGACATATTGAAATAAAACGGGAGATGATGGGGAGTGGGGTAAAACCACCCTTGGTTGTGTTGAAAGCAAAACGTTGAATAAGATGCTGAGAGAATTGGGTTTTCTCTATTCAGTTTAAATTTAGCTTTGACTTATTTTCCTGCCTGTACTGGGTGACCTGCAGATACCACAGAGCTCTGCTGACCACAGGTTTGCTGAGCAGAGTGGTCTGCTGTGTAAAACAGCAACAAAAGCTCGACAATCAAAATTTCCATCCACTCTGCTGTCCTTCAGCCTGATATCTTTAATTTTCTTCTTTGGGTAGATTAACCGAAGCACTCTATTTCTGTCTAATTTGGTGACCTCAGAACACATCTGATAAGGAAATTTGCTTATCAAGATATATGGTGGAAATAGCTGTAAGTGTGAGAATATGTTGCAATGCTCATGCTCTTGTTAAGGCTCGTTGAGATGAGAAAAGCTTTGCTGTAGAACTGTATTCCATGTAATCTTCATGTTGTAAGTATCCTACTTGAATTGCACTGGGATCTAATTCCAAAAATTCATGCGTTCCTTGGGTTTTCAGCCAGGATTTTTCAGTGTGTAAATATGCAAGCTTGAGGTAGGCTGTAAAAATCCCTGGCTTCCTAGAGAGCCTCTCTGCCTCGATCAGCTCCCACCCTCGTGGCAGTAACCAAAAGCATTCCAAATAGAGCCGAGGGATCACTGTGCTCCTTACTACGAGCAAGGGCTCTATGTCCTATACTCCTCGTACAGGCACCGAGCACTTTTTGAAAGCTAAACAAATAATAACCCTATCAAAATAAACCAATTTTAAATGGTAGCAAATAAAAGAGGAATCCAATCATGTGCTCCTTCACCTGACTAATGTTTCTATGTGCTCAGCCCTCAGCCTTACTGCCTTTATGAGATTTACATAAATTAGTCATCACATTTTATCATTTTCCTTTTACATATGTATGGCTGTTTGATGTGTGTGAAAAAATGTCATGAGTATCAGAGGTCTATTTGCATCAGAATTTCCAGTGGAAATGTCAAGTATGACCTTTCCCTTGTCCGGGTGGCTAATCCCATTTGAAATTCCTGCCATGCTCCTAGGGAGGGTCACTGCGCTTGTGAATTCAGGCACAGCACCTGCTGCAGCCTCCACTCCTCCTCTTCCTCCCCGAGCTCAGATGACAGAGCTGGCGGCCTGCAGAGCTGGGCTGATGCTCGACCTGGCTGCAGTTCCCTGCGATCCCTACTCCCCAGTTATGGGACTAAAATGTTTTGTTATGAATTTCTTTTTTTTTTTTTTTTTTTTTTGGCAAGGTTTTTTTGGAGGGTTTAAAGAACATAAAGGAAAGATGGAGCAGACAGATTAATGGTGACTGCTTACTTTTGAAATAGAGGAGTGGCGATTTGGAAATTTCAGGGCAGAAAAATAAGGTTTTTTTCATGTTAAAAGAAAAAAAAGCAAGAGTAAATATATATGTGGGTTCATAATGCCTCCTGCCTGGATTATTGGATAAGAGATGCACCTTTCCTGATGAGGGACTTGAAGCCTTCCCTTGTGGCTGTAAATCAGTCTGGAGGCTGTAAGCAGGTGCAAATACACTGGCAGGATATCCACATGTAATAAACTAACCCTTGCTTTGCCACTACGCAGGTCTGTTGACAATTTCCCATTACAGGAAGTGCTTTTTGATATTCAGAGGAAATCTGCTCTTGGGTTATAATGTCTATTTCTATCATAGTGATTTTATAATCCCATTGTATGCTGAGGGGATTTGGAAGTAAAATTTCCTGCAGCCTACAAGAAAATAACTTTTATAACCTTGCTTATCTCTAATTACATTTTATTATTTTTTAGATGTTAGTTTATTTAAATATTTACTTTGGGAAATAACCACCAGAGATTAAGTTCTTGGTTCCTGTAGTCATGTGGGTATTATCAGTTTATGGCTCCTTTCCGAACCAGCCTCAGTCAAATAATTTTCTATCAGACTGGAGCTGTATTGGCAAGAACAAGAAGCACTGGTGCCTTTGTAATCAGTTCCTGACATTAGAGATAGTACGGCCAGTTCCTGGGCCTCCTTCATCTTATATAAAGTTTGATTAAAGCACAAAGCCAAGATAGTGGGAATGCCAAACTTGCTCCTAATTCTGCTGCCAGACTGCCCCATGAGCTGTAGCAAACAACCCATTTATGATCCCTAAACTTTGAGCCCCTCTGAATTGAAAAAAATTCCATGTAGTGTGTTGAGGAGGCTTGGTGAATGGAGATTCTTAGGGAAAAAAAATTAACTTTGGTAAATAAAACTCAATAGTAGGTTGTGTAATACTTTTGAGAACTCCTGCAGCCCACTCCTGCTCCTGGTTTGGACCTCCTGGCCTGGGTGGGGACCTGGTGCCCATGGGATGCTGTGAGCTGCTTAGGTCCGCAGGGAGCCTATCTGTTCCCGTGACTCACGGACAGCTTTCCATCCATGGTTTACACTGCACTGCAGTGTGTAAAACCACCATGCTTAAATTACTTCATGACAGCAGGATGTTCACTCTGGATGACCAAACCGGCCACCATGCCAACTCAGCTATTCCCTTTCCAGCCTAAGATGATCCCCTTCCTGCAGCACCTGATTGAAATCGGTTCCAGCACCTTTATTGTTCCTAGGGTCTGAGCGTTTGTCTTACAGCAAGTGTTTTGGTGGGTGATCTGCATTCTGATAGAGCATAACCTTCAGTGCTTTTCCTCAGGAAGTGACTGTACTGACGAGTAAAGCATGTTTATCTGCTGAACAGAAAAAAATACAAATAAGAAATGTATTTAACCAGGAGGTGACTCAGTATGTGACAGGTGGGATGCTGGTTACATATTTTCCTTAAGGAGTGGTAGAAGATGACAGGAACAAATCCGTCATGTCCTCCCAGGGTGTGTACATGGGCAATGTGAATCAATATATTACAAACACAGACATCATGGTGGGTGGCTTTAAATTCAGTGCTTCAAAATCACTGGGGGCTAAAGCCAAGGTCTTTAAGCAACCTCCTGCCCTAATGCACTTTGCTAAGCACTCCCCTTAGGTTCCAGTAACGGCTGAGTGTCTAAGCAAGCACAATCAAGACTGAGTCCAGGGAGAGCAGGGCAGTCTCCCTTGTGAAAAAAGTATTGTTTCATCATGTTCTGTGTGTGTTTATCTGAAAACAGAACATATTCTTGAAATGACTAGTTATTGTCTGCTAAAATTTTCTGAGTCAAGAGTGCTGCTTGCCTCTCTGGGGAGCAACAGGGCCTGCTGCCAGCACAGCACCTGGAGGGAAGTCTGAGAAGACAGTGGACACAGCAATTCCCCTTCTGTCTCTCTGAAAGTCTGGATGTGACGGATCTGCAATTTGTACCATCAGCTAGACAGGGCAGCACACACCATAGCTGAGTGTACTGGGCAAACACCAGCTCATTAAAACTGGAGGAAATACATTTTTATTTTTAAGCAGGAATCTTTGTATACCACTGTTAGTTTGACAGGTCTTTCTGTGGCTTTTACTAAGACGGGAACAGAAGAGAAAGGAATTCTTAAAGGCTTGAAAGCTGAGCTTATCCTGCATAGCCAGTAGTGGGAATGGCTGCTGTCCCATTCTCTTCCCCTCAGACTCCCTCATAACCAACTTTGGTACCCCATACTGCTCCTACTGGAGGAATCTGACATGGAGGAAAGGACAGGGATGATTGCTGCAGTGCCCTGAGCCCCTTGGCAAACTTGTCTTTTTGCTGCCTGGTCATTCCTACGAGCTCTTATGAGTATTCCCCATGTTGGACAGATGGCTCCAGCCAACTGGTCTCATGGGAAGTGTTCTCACATCCTCAAATCTTCCCGTAAGTCTCGCTTTTCCTTTAACACAGAGCCTGCTTCCTTATATAGGAAGTTGCACTTAGAAGTGCAACCTCCTGTGAAGATTTAGGAGTCTCTCCAGGCTGCTGTATCTCTTCCAGGCACTGTGCTGATACAAACAGGCTGGGTTTCTGATGCTGTGGAGACCTTACAAGGTAGTGGCCAGAGCCTCTGTAATAAAACCCTTCTGCTTATTAATGGCTTCCTGTAGCATTCACACGCTACGCTGCAACTGAAAACAGCCTTTCTCCAACACCATTCCCACTGGCTTCACCCACTTGCACTAAAAATTCAAGTCAGATCAGAAATATTCTTTAATGCCGCATTACTAACAAACACTTCATGATATATCAGTTAAATGGCACGGGTGCGACACGATGTGATTTTACTTCAGGAGAGCAGAAGACAAATAGGGTCATAAACAATTTTTATAGTGCTAGGAATGGGAAGAGAGAATTTAACATTCTAAGGCATAGTATTACATTTGAGCTACATATCTGTCCCCCTCCCCTTTTGCTCCGGTTTCCTGAGATTGCTGCACTATAGATCAGCACTGTAAATCAGCAATCCTCTGAATGGTCAGGTAAAACACTAAATACTCCAGGTTGGGCAATTTTCTCTTGGTACATGAGTGGCATAATTCACCTCCTTTATTTATTTATTTATAAATATGGTCTTTCTGAGGAAATAAGGGGACTAGAAACAAGGGGTTTGTTGCTGTACCCTGGCTGAGGAACAGGTATCACCAATGGCACTGGTAACCTGCAAGGTCTGACCTGTACCTACACAGCTTGAGTGGAATTCAGGTGTAGTCCATTGCCTTCCTGACTCACTTGGATAAACAGGAGCTAATTAATTGCCATGCTGGCTTGTGAGGTCACTCTCAATCCAGGGAAAAAACCCCACAGTTCTGACCTCATATAGGTTAAGCCCTAATCTGTTAATTCCATCCGCAAGATACTTCTCCATGTGTTCAGAATTTAGGTCCAAAGTTGCCCCCAACACACAATATTTGACAAATGCTGCTAAGTACTAGATAAAATAAATAATAGATTGCATGACAAGTAGGGGTTTTTAAAAAATTTCTGTATTTTATATTACTATGATTTCAAACATATGTGGTTAAGCTTATCAGATTTCTAAAAATGAGCGTTCTATAAAAATCACACTGGGCCCCTCAGCTGTGTTTTCCTCTATTATTTATAGACAAATTGAAAACAAATGGTCTTCTCCCTTTCAAAAACAAAAAAGCACAATGAAATGGAAGCAGCTGTCAGAATGTGCTTTTCCTCCCAAAGTCATCTGCAACACAATCTAAATCGGAGATTATTTCCTTTAATCTGAAGTGCATTGCCATTTAACGGTGGTTTTGGTGGCAATTCCAGTGGAAGCTGAAGGGAAAAGTGTCAAGACTGTCGCAATGGGAGAGAGCTCAAAGGCCCTTTTTTGGCCACGCCACATCTGTGCAGCGCTCCTACTGTTGGAAGGGGTGTGAAGGAGACTTCCTGGTTGTCAGAAAACAAGATACACAAATTTCAGAGGTTGCTAGTCTGGAGCCAGATTCATGCCTCCTAAATGGGACTTATACTCCATAAAACATCTGGGAAAGGATTTGGAGCTCAGAGTGGACACAAGTGTTCATGCAATAGTTGATGCACTGGAGTACAGCATTCCCTCTAGCTGCCTGTGCATTTAAGAGGGTGCTAAAAGATGGGAGAGTGCAGGAAGCTTGGGAGCTGGTTTAAAGGCTTGTGTTTTGCATGGAGAGAAAGAGATCGAGAATTCCATCTATTTAGCTTATCACAAGGAAAGGTTGAGGAGTGACTTGATTACAGCACTTTAAGCACCTTTGTGGAGAGGAAATATGTACTAAAGGGCTCTGTAATTCAGCTGGATAAGTCACAAGACTGAACTTGAAACCAGAAAACTCAGAGCACAGGCATGTATCCTTAGCAGGGATGTTTAATAAGCACTGTAATAAACTACCAAGGAAAATGATAAATTCCCCAGCTCCTGATTTATTCAGGTCAGGGCTGCAGCCCTACTTAGAAGCAGTGCTTAAACCAAACATGAGCTGCTGGGATGAGCAGAGAGGTGACCATGATTAAATGACCTCTCGTACAGACTTTGTGAGTGCAGGAAATAAAGTGATTCCCTTGCTGGCGTCATGCATTCCAATAGTAGATGGCAGCCTGAACCTGCTGTGAAAATCACCTCACAGAACAGGACCACAGAGCAAAGTGTGACATCATCCTTAGAAATAACTCCACACAGCACCGGCAAGTGTTATATAACTCCTCGCTGGATCACAAGACTACTGTAATTCTTCCGGGTCTAGGTCCTGTTGGAAGAGGTCCAGCTCAAGCTTTTATTTCTACCCTGACTTCAAACTCAGACATTCAAACTTCTATTAGCAAACAAAGTCATCTTTCATTTGTACAGAAAAGAAAACTGCTAATTTTTACAATAAGTTACCTTTTATGAAATTAGCGCACAAACTTTTATAAAACAAGCATCCTTATAAAACCTCCTGTACCAGATGAACTAATCTGCTTGAGTTACTGGAGTGTCTATTTGCCTCCAGACAATCTTCCCTGTGAGCTTGCTAAGAAGAGTGACTGCATGGAAGTGAGCAAAAGGTGGTAGAATAGAGTTTACAATGGGAGGGGCAAGAAATCAAGATGAAGAATGAATGCTTTGATAGCGTAGAATGTCACCAAATTTCTGAAAGCTGAAACATGGGCAACAGGAAAAAAAAGGAATTCACCCTATAACCTTTGATTTTAAATTAACCCTGGGTGTGTTGCAAGGTGTCTCTATTTCTGAATTTTAGAGGCTTCAAGGACTGCAAGCCTTCTACTGACCTGATTGCATTTTGTGTGCTTCATAGTCTCCCCCAGTTACTCTGCTTCTCTGGTGCCCAGCTTTTCATCCCATCTACAAGGGGCTCCACACTTAATCAGTATAAGTCCAAGTAGCTCTGTGAAGGCGGGTGACTGTAGGAAGAACTCTGACATCCCCTTACATTATCATTAATTTAAAAAAAATATATTTTTATATATATATATTTACTTTTTTTGGTGGCCACTGCTTCTTCAGCAGCAGAGAATCTGTTGCTCTCCAGTGATCCAATATCCAAACTCTGAGTGGGGCATCCCTCAGTGGCATCGGGTCAGTTGCATTTTCACAGTGCCTTAGTGAAATGTGGCGGCATCTCCTGGTTCCTTCTCCTTTCCATACAGTGCTGAAAATAATAGGATTATGGCCTTAAAAGCACAATCTCCAGCTTCTAAGTAACATGCAATATGCAATAATAGTTACTCATATATCATAACAGTCATATGTGATAATACATGAGTTGTTATTTTAGAGACAGGAACTTGAGTAAGGGTGATGAAGCAACCTAATTAACGCTTGGGAATTGCTATATGCAATTGTGTTACTTGGAGAACATTCAGCATGCTCTGAAGCATTGTCCAGGGTTACTGTCAGACACAAGCTTGTGGCCAAAAGGAGCTGTTGTACTGATAACGCATGGCAAATCCTGTCTTCCTTACAAGAAAAAGGAATCACAGTTAGAACTAGTTAGAAATTGAAATATCTTACCTAGATAAGGTGCTTTGCCACGCCTTCTATTTTATTTTTGGATCTTTCTGGCAAAACCACACCATTAATGGCCATGACTGAAGAAAAATATCCATTAGCTCAGTGCTACTGTGTGTTATGCGCTCCGTAGCCATTACTTTTAGAAATCACTTCGTTTAGGGCACTTCCTTGTGACTTTTCTCTCAAACACACCCTATTAACAATGCACTTTGTCTCCAACTGTATTGCAGCTGATGATAAACAGATGGATCTCGGTCACTGGATGAATATGAGAAAGCTGCTGGAGCATGGTATGGTTCATATTCCCACTCAGCTGCCTCAGGCTTCTGTCCTCTTGAAACCCTGCTGAATAGTGAAGGCTTCTAATTAGGGTGAGGGTCTCTTTCTGGTCATATATCACTTTCTTTGGCAGGGCTTCCATGGACTCACAAGAGGGAAAATGCACAACGCTGTCAAAACAGTGTCTTCTTCAGAGTGACCTGAAAAAAAATGGGGCTTGTGTGAAAGTTGGCTCTTTGGGGGAGGGTGGGGAAAGGAAAAGAGGAAAGAATGATGGTGAAAATCACTGGCATCTCCCCTAAAGGAGCTCCTGGCATGCTGATGGGTTTGAAATGATGCTGTGAGTCACTGAGGACACAACCCAGTATCACAGGCTGCAGCACAGCATGCACATGTGCAACCATTAAGTGATGATCTCTGGATGCTTGAATTGCATTTTGGGCTCTTTAAAGATTTTAATTTTTTTTTTTTTTTTTTTTTTTTTTTAGGATAACTTGAAGGGGTTTGTTTTCATGTTAATGCTCCCTTTTGTGGCAGTAAGGTCTAATGCTGCACATAGTGCCACTATGGCTAGAAGATTTTACCTGTGTGAAGTTAAGTGGTCTGAGGTGATTTTAAGTGCACTGAAATCTGTAGGAAGTACACTTCCATGTGGCCAATGCCTTGAGAGGCTGGAATGGAGCCCTGACACTGCCTGGGTGTGCCAAAAGCACCGACCAGCCTCCCGGAAAGATGTTTTTGTCCCAGTTTTTAGAAAGCAATGGCCATAGCAAAGAAAGTGGGTATTGAGATAACAGAAATGGGGGTCAGTGGCTGCACTTGGGGGATTCTTTGCCCACTTTCTGTCTGAAGGGCTAAGCCCACCTCACCGCAAAGGCGCTGAGGGGACGCAGAGGTGACACAGGGTTTTCCCCCTCACAGGGCTGCCCTCAGCCCTCTCAGGGCAGGGGTGTGGAGGTGCCCGCAGGCGCTGGAGGGGGCGGAGGGCGCTGGCGCCATTTCCCCTCAGCGGGCGATGCCTCAGGTGCCCCTCACGGCGCGCGCCCGCCTCAGGGCTGTGGGGGGGGGGACAGGAAACGGCGGCGGCGTTCCCGCCACTGAGCTCCCTCACGAGCCCGCACAGCCTGAGGCGCCCCAAGGCGGGCCTGGCCGCGCTGAACCCGCGGTGAAAATGTCTGGAATTGGGCGTTTTCCAGCAGCCTTCTTCCCCGGGACCACACTGGGAGGCGTGGAAAGCCCGGTTGCAGCTTTGTCTCCTGTGCCTTTTCGGTGTCGTGGTGCCCAGCCGGCTGCAGGGCCGAGGTGATGTGCGGAGCCTCGCCGGCTGTCCCTGTGGGGACGAAGGCGCCCCAGACATCACTCATATATTTCCAGATGTGCCAGAAGGCTTGGTCACTGTTTTTCGGCAGGTTAATAAGGTTTTATACCTGCTCCGAGACAGCCTCCCGTGGAAGGGGAGAGGCCGCCCCAGGGCTGCTGGAGCTTTGCTTATTCTCACAAAAGCTGCCCCACTGGATTGCTTCCGCTCCCTGCCGAGCTGATAACCCGCACCTCCCCGACAGCAAACAAACCCTGCCGTTCCCCAAAGGTTGGGACACATCCTGCGATCCCGCCTGGAACGGGGTCAGTCGACTGCCAGCAAGTGACCCACTTTTCCAGCTGCTGCCAAGTGCGCTCAGCCCTGAGGCAGCCCCAGGGCTTCGAGCTGTGTCCCTGTCCCAAAAAATGGTGATGCGTGAAGAGAAAATAGGAGTTTTAGCAGGGGAATCTCGTGTCTCTGTCAATAATATTTGAAAACCAAAGGGAGGCTGAGATGGGTGTTAAAAAGTCACAGTAAAACAAAAATCTAGTTCTGGAATGAACATTTGCTTCCACAGTACTTTTTCCTCACTGTAGGGACCATCACAATTTAGGTAAATCTAATTTTAGAGGGACATATTTAAAATATCCAAGACTGATCCTACTGGAGGGAGGGGGTGAGCAGCTATTTAAAATGAGCTTTTTGCAGTGTCTGTGAAAATCAGAGGTTTGCCCTGTTTTAGCTCTGCCTTATCTTGATTGTGGATTTACTGGAAGCTTGGATATTATATTTATTAAATATACTTGTGCATTAAGGACCTCCATGCCAACAAAATGTATTCTTGCTGCATACAAGAAGGAGGACCTGTTGTTTCCATGTATTTTATCCCCTTTTTCTTCTGTATCTTATTGCTCACTCAGACAAACCCCAGGTGGTCACTTTTGCACTGATTTCACCACTGTCTTCTAAGCTGTTTTTGGAAAGCAACAGGAAAACCCTAAAATATATTTCTCACCTCGAGGGTGGTATGCTTCTAATATATGTGTTGGGACTGAATATTTTCAAACACCAGCTCAATAGAGCATTTATTTCTACTGAACCATGAGAAGTAATCTTGAAGGCTTTCTTGGAGTATATTTTGTACATGAGTTCAAATGATTTTCAAATAGTTTTTTAAAAGAATGATGCTCATAATTGTTTAGGTGTCAGAAATATCTATTATATGATCTTTCCCCTTAGTTAATTGAAAGTATTCATATCTATGTATAAAATTGATGTTGATATCAATGTGTATAAATTTCATACACATCTCCCAATTTGTTGCTCTTAACTTGCATTACGATACTTTTACATTGTGCTCTTGTGTGTTACAGTAATCTCTCTCACCTTGGGAGTGAAAAAAATCACCTGCACATCTGTCCCCACTCTCGGAATAATAAAACCTTTATGTGCCGGTGAATTTTTCTCTCCAAGCACCGACACCAAACTCCTCAGATGGGGCTGCACAGGGAATTTAAAAGTAGGATGCCCTGTGGCAGTTAATCATAGCTAATGCAGAGCCCAGGAGGAAGAGGAAATGATTTTATGACTGTAAGTGGAAAAAGGACAAGTCAACAGGGCTGGGAAAGAGGAGCTGCCGTGTGCAGGGGAGCCTCAGGCTTTTGGCGTGGCTGCAGGAAATGGGCTGAATGCATCATGAGGGGCGCCCACAGATGCACTCGGGGCTTTCAGAGATGTATTTAGGTCACTGACACTCTGAAAGCTTTATACTTTCTGAGCCCAGGGGCTGTGACAAAGGCCTGTAAACTCAGACTGAAGGCTAGCATCCATCCGTGGCTGGCCTTATTGTATCCGCAGGAATTTCAGATCAATGAAGGATGTTAGCAATTATGTGCTGAAACAACCAAGTACAATGGGATGAGGTAAGGAAAGCGATTCAGCCTTGAATTTGAATTTCTTTTGGTTTCGGTCAGTTTGTGCCAACACCCCTTGCAATGCACACTCTGTCTCTGGGGCTGTCCCATATTGTTCAGGACAGGAAATTTGAGAGACACAAGTTCAGCAGCAAGCGTCAAAGTTGCATGTATGGATGCCATGTTCTCCCTGATGAAACCGGGCCAGTTTCATTGCTGGACACGTGAGGTATTTTGTGAATGCAATGCTGGTTTCTCTCTTTTGGCACAAAATATTTTATAGCAGGTATTGTTCTGGTTTTTAAGCCTGAGAAATGTTACTTGGCTTCCTGCAAAGCTCCAACCCCTGGTGGGCTGTGAAGAAAGTCCCATGTGCTGCCTCATGCTCTGCTTGTTCCCTGTGGTTCTTTCCGCTTGTGATTCCCAAAGGGCCAAACGCAGGGCTGTGTGCCTGACCCCCGTATCCAGGCCACTGGGCAGACTGAAGGAAGGAGGAGGAATTCCTTTGAAGTTGTGGAGCTGCTCCCCAGTAGCTGACTGGAGCCCAGTGGTGGGTGCAGTGTCCCATGGTGCTGTTGCTGCCTCCCTGAAAAGGAACTACACCAGTTCCACTACAGTGCAGCCTTCTTCCATTGCCGAGCCTGGCTCTGAGCAACCTCAGGATGACAGACACTCACAGAAAACCCCATTACAGACTTCCTTTCTTGAAAGCCAAAACACACGCTAGGAGAGCCTGGAGTCTGTGACTTCCAGTTAGGGCAGTTAATCAAAACGTTTGCCATGTATTGTGTGAGCTCCTTCACAGTTTGTGCATTTATCTTTTTAACATCTGCAGAACAGCATGGTTTGGATAGGTTTCTGTTACTACTCCGAGCCTTCATTGGCTCTCAAAAATGAGTGAAGAGGAGCCAGACAACATAAAGGGCAGGCAATCAAAGCTTTTGACTCTTAGATCCTCGCAGATGGGCCTTCTGATGAAATGACTAACAACTGCTGCCAGATCAGCAAGTAGCAACCACAAGGCACCTGTATTTATTTAACTTTCATTTTGCCAGATAACTTGTCTTTATGCTCTTGCAGTTTTAACTATGGATTATAAGTCACGAGGCTTCCTTCTGATCTCCCTAGCACAAGTGTAGAATGAGTCACTTGAGATTGGTTGGTGATAAGAATTCTTCTACTGTACAAGTGGCATATGCAAAGGCAGGAGGTGCAGATGATGAGTCCAGTGTGGAGTTTGTTTGAAACATCTTTATTGCCGGCCTCCGGCATGAAGTCTTCTTAGGGCACGTACTAGAGGGAGGAAAGGTTTTTAGCAGCACCTTTGGTTATTGTTAAGATAGATAAATAAAAATCAGTGATCTCATTTTTCTTTAACAGATGGCTCTGCATCTCGTGAATTTGGCTGTGTGAAAAGATGTTGTCTGCAGCCAGGGCCCCCCAGCTCCTCCAGCCTGCCTGGGTGAAGCTCTGGGTGAGGGGCAGGCAGCTTCCCTGACCTTGCAGCTGCCTGCCAAAGCCGAGATATTGCCAGATGCCTTGGGCTACAAACCTTGCACCTCAGAGCACTCGTTCCAGGAACGACTCGCAGGTGGTGTTGCCAGCAGCTCCACAGGAGCTTCGTGGCTCTGGCCATTATGGAAAGGAACAAAACCGCAGATGTGGCTGTGTCCCAGGATGACCTGGTGGCTCTGGCTCCAGTAGCTCCGCTGTTTTGCCACCTTTCACAGGCACGGGATCCGATTGCTCCGTGGCCCCAGTGCCAATCCAGCCCCGCTGCCAGACGCCTCAGTGTAGCCTTGGTGCATGGAGTACACTGCTTGCTCATGGGCCATATGGGGCTTCCTAATTCTTGGCTATCCTCTTGCAAGGCTGTCCTTGAAGGCAAATGTGCCATGTTGAATATTGGCTTCTGTCAGGACAGGTTAGAATGCGCTTTGTGTCTCTGATTGCTGCTAGTTTTGCGTGCTGTGAAGGGGCCCCCAGTGGGTGCTTGGCTGTTCCTGGGAAGCAGGCAGCTCCCCTGTTCCTGGAGTCAGATATCTGAACAGTGGCAAGTGCCAAATCTCTAATTCTTTCTGTATCAATCCGTGGTTTTATAGCCAATGCTTTACCTCTGTGCTGTTGGCTTTTGTTCACCAAAAAACATCCTGCCCATATGTGTTGACCTAGGATAAAGTTGGGCTTGTTGACATAGGATAAAGTCACGAAGTGAACCTGCTCAAGTGTTAGAAGCAATGTTGCAGCAGTACCATCAGACTTGGCCCATGGTTTTTAGCAATCCTTGCAGCTGTGCCTGTACTTCAGGATTTAGGGATATGCTTTGGTGTCTAAATGAGCACATGTATTCTCTGTCTGATAGTGGAAACTCGTTAGAACACAGAGTTCTGCCAAATTTGATCTTACTTTTTTTTTTAATGTCTACAGCAAGATCTGATAGTTTTAAAAGGCTTTCATGTGACTCTTGCTGGAATGGTTTTCTTCAGTCACTTCTGTCTACGCTCTCTTCTGAGTCCAAATATGATGAGGAGGCCACGTAGCTGATTTAAGTACTTCAAGCTAGGGAAATTAGACCAAATTGATTGAGGGCATGTGTGGCAAGCACAGCACTTGAAAACCAACCAGCTGTTTCCTCCTGAGAAGTGTTCTTACTGAGGGACTTGAAATTGCGATCGATCCCAAGTTTTCAGTATCAGGATTATTTAAATATCAAGCTCTGCCTCACTGCTGTCTTTAGGCTATAGGGTATGATCTGTCTTCACGTTAAGTAAAACTTTCTTTTTCGAGGAATTTTGCAAGGAAAGGGAAATTGAGGGGAGCCAGCAGATGCTGTGGCCTGTGGTTTATCACCCAAACAAGAATGGCCTCATCTGTCCCCAGTTCCCCAGCTGATGCGTTTGCTTTACTGGGGCTTCTTTTCCTGGAGTCATCTCCTGCAGGGATTAGCTTGGGTCTGAATTTATGCAAATACGGGAGCACTGAAGTGTCTTGCATTGTCCAGAATCATAGCCAAGGAATGAAAATGCTGGTTTTGCTCATAGCTTAGAACTAAGCTTAAATGTGAATTTCCTGGACTTTGTGAATTTTAAAAATCAGATTTACTTTTGCATTAGCATCACATCTAAACACCAAATTTCCTTGTTTGTTCTTAAGACAAGGGAAAAAAATCAGGAGCAGGATTTTATTCACCAAGAAAATGTGGTGAGGCCAATTTTTGATAGGTTTTGCTAAAACAAGCAAGCAAATACTGGCCACACTCATTATTTGTAAATTGATGAACAGCTTCAGCCAGGAAGTGAAAGCTGTGTTTATGGTGAGCTAGGATGGAACAAGGCACCACTCATGTCCTTTGTGGTGCTTCCGTTGGTGATACTGGTGAGGAGTTATGCTGGAGTGCACAAATCCAAGCCTTTGCATGGTTCTGGACATGCTTTTGAGCATGGTAGGGGCGGGGCTGCCATTGGGAGGGTAAGGCTGCTGTAGGAAATGTTTTTCAGTCGTGGCTTACACGGGATTTACCAATGTTCTGTGAAGAGCTGGTTTGTCCAGCTTTACAGATAAAACTTGCGATTTGCTTATGGCAAAAAAATGCACGAGAGAGGTTGAGAAAACCTTTATTTTTTTTCTGTGCAGTTCCTGTACCTGTCAAAAGGATTTTATGAGATAGAGAGCGAGGTGGGTACGTGGTTTCCTGCACTGTGCCTGAAAGGAGACGGATTTGTTAAGACGATTTTGACAGTGCATTTGTCGCTGTAAGGGAACATTTGGGAAATCCTGTTTGGTGTGTTTGAGTGTGGCAATCACCCTGGTGCTCTTCCTCGTGGCAAGCTGCAGTAACTCTGCCTGGGACCAGAGCACGCCTTGCCCCATTCATAATAAAGGTGTCGAAACCCTTCGTGCGGCAGCGTCTCTAACGTGGTACCGGCGTGGATCTGCTGAGTCAGCAGCGAGGCTGGCTCCCACACCGTGCCTGGAGTTACGGCAGCGCTCCCCTTATCTGCTGGCGGGCAGGGAAAGGGCACAGGAGCGGCAGAGCTGGGAATGAACAACGCCAGTATAAGACACAGGATTCCCATTTATCTTCAGAGTAACCTGAACTTTGGTGCCCTGCCCTTGTTGCTGGTTACCTGACAGCATTCCCTTTGCTTTGCCATTAGCTAATTGTCCCTCAGACTGCCTGTTAACGAGGTAATTTGCCGCATCTGCTTCCACTTTCCATGTCATGGACAGTTGCTGGTTTTGCAAAATGTTTTGTGTTTGTCAAGCTGCTCTGCCTGCCTGGAAATGTTTTGCCTGCTCAAATTTTTTCGGCTCATACCTCAAGGACTTGTTACTAGGTAACAGAGTTTCATTTGCCAATTGCCCACTATTTCCTTCTCACCGTATTACAGGCCTGATTATTAACATTTAGTTCAGAGAAATTGCTGTCATTATGTGAAGTAACTTCCTTTAGAGGTTACTCATTAACCTTAGGTATTTTACTGTGCGATTATAATTGCCAAATGCCATAGGCATGGAAAACCTTTGAACTCCTCAAGGTATTAGTGTATGGGAGAAATGGTATCAGCTGTGATTTTTATACATTCTCCATCCCCACCCCCCCCTCCAGTTATTTTTCCTTTTGACTGTATTCTCCTTCCATTCCTCTTGGCATGTTGCATAGCATACAGGGCCTGCTCAGCTGCTGGAGAAGAGAATGTTTCCTTCTGGAAGGGAATCAGCCTCTCCTCTTCCCCTTCAGATCTGAGATTAGCCCTAGTCAGCTCAGGGGTCCATCATCTGCTTTCCAGTGCCACTAAGAACAGAATTTCATCCCTTGCCCTTGCATGAAAAGTGAAATAATTGGAAAGTTGTGTGGCATGCTCCATACTGTTAACATGTAGTTTTCCAGCATTTAGGATGGCTCTTCCATGTTTGCTTTGGGGAGACTTTCAGCCCTAGATTTCTGCCCTAGATTGTGTTCAAGGAATGGAGATTTTCAGACAAAAACACCATTCCCCTTTATTAAAAAATTTTATTTTCTATACAGACACAATCAGCTGCATACTAAAGTGTTTGCTGCAGGGCAACATGTGTTCTCTGGAAAAATCTTACTATATCTGTTTGTCTTTCTCCCCTAACCCATTTCTCCTTAGAAGTCCGTTGACATTCCTAGTAACTTGATGCCTCTGACAGGATAGAGCAATGCTGCTCTAGCTGTAGTGTAGGCATGTGTTGTCATATGACTTCAGTGAGGAAATATATATCATATCCAGGAAATTAGGGAACAAGTGAGATACATACCCAGTGTTTAAACAGAACTAAAAAAAAAAAAAAAAAAATTACCCATGCAATAGGAATGTTTTTACATGGAGTCAGACCTAATTTTGGTGGTAGGAACCAAAATGTTGTGGTGGACAGGGAACATTAATCTGGAAAAAAAAAAAAAAAAAAAAAAAAATTACCCATGCAATAGGAATGTTTTTACATGGAGTCAGGCCTAATTTTGGTGGTAGGAACCAAAATGTTGTGGTGGACAGGGAACATTAATCTGGTAAATCTTCTAAAATATAACATTAGAAAAAACCAGTGCTATAAATTAAAAAAGGGGAAAGCTCCAGTGGGATTAACAAACGAGTTCTCCCAAGTCTGAGCCTGGCAGCAGGGGGAATAAAACAAGATCATGACAGAGCAACTTCCATCAAGCCCTTGATTTAATGTTGCTTACCCACTCTGCTCTGTCCTGTTAATCTCAGCATGAACTTTTGGGGTTTTTTGAAGGGGAAAAAGTGAGGAAAACCCCTCCAAACCAGTATGTCCTTGCATGATGCACGCAGTACAATCTCCATGATGAAAGTGCTAAATCAGTACCATGTTATTATTAATAACAAAAAATGTTTGGTGACATAATTTCGGATAGTGCCCTAACCTTCAGCTTTTTGTGGCAATTTGTTTCTTCTTTCATTCTCTAGAACAATTCTTGCTCCTGATTTCAGTGGGTTTTCTCCTTTGACAATGTGTCAGCTGTGACTTCTCAACTGCTGTGTGTTGCAATGAGCTAAGCAGTGGAATTTGTGGTGACATCTCGTGTAACTCTTCTGGGATAAATTCAGTGATTCATGAAGTCCAAGCAGTGCAGAAGGTGGGTAACATTTTAAAAGTTATTTTAGTAAAACTGTGCTTCACTGAATTCCTGTCTGTTCCTTCTACTTTATCTGCTCACCTGCAGCTCCAGGTCTGATTAGTGGACACATCATTCCACACTGTAGGAACAGCTCAGTGCTCAGTTTTTGCTTTCTGTTTATTGCCAATAAATCCACATCATTTAACAGAGACCACTAGTATGGTTTAAAACCAAGCACACCTCAAACTGGCATTAACTACTTAGAGCCCTTCTGCAGAATACAGCATGAAACTCAATTTGCTGGTGTATAATGTGAAAATCACTAGCAAAACTTCATGCGTGAGAAAGCATTTGGGGAAATTAAAAGCCTACTGCATGTCATAATGGCATACTGTATCAAAGATTCTGGATTACAGTTACAAAATCTTGCTCCACTGAAGCAAGTGGATGCAGAAAGCTGGGAAAATGTAGCTAACACCTGAGACAAGGCATGTTCCTGCCAGCTGTGGCACGTCTCTTGCATTCACGAAGACCAGCAAATGCCTCAACATATCTATTTATTTATCTTTCTGTCTGTTTATGTATGAAATGTCTAAATGTGTCTGTTCTCTATTGTACAGCCATTACAAAATATTTACCTTTATTTTGATACATGACATTGTTTCTTGGAGCAGGTGTCACAGAATAATAACATTAAGTTATTAGATGTGGTATCTAATAATTTTTTTTTCATACAGAAGCACCTGTGGTAGTTCAAGTGTTACATTTTTTCCATATGTTGAGTTTGCAAGTGCAGAAGAAAGAGATGTATTTTTAGACCAAAATTAGACTATGTGGTAATACACAGAAAAGTACTTTCTCCTACAGAAGTTGTGGCAAATTTTAAGTTAAACAATGATTATTATGTTTCCATAGAATACAGTGCAATGGGATAAATCTCTCTTAGCAACCTGCATTGTAACTCTACTTAGTGGGGGGAAAAAACCAACAAGGTAACAAGAAAGTGGCCTAGAGTACAGCATGAACAGAACTGTCCTTAGGACATACAGTAACAGGCTGAAGCTGTCATAAACACTCTTTATTTCCCTTGGGTCTGGACATGTACCTTTGCAAGTCTCAATGGAATCAGGATTTATTGATCTGGAATCTCTAAGAAACACCTGTGAAGTTCAGTGTATTAGAAATGCCTATCAAGCTTATAAAATCAACAGAATGTCTTTGATTTTTCACCAGGAAGGTTATATTTAAACTTACTGAGAAAAAAAAAATATTTTCAAGATGCCTGGTAAGGCATTCTGCCTCTCTTTTTTTTTTTTTCAAGTCACTCCTCTTGACTCGTCCTGATGCAGTCAGGTTTTATTCCTTTCATCAGGAAGGGAAAGATTGAACCTGTGCTTGATGGTTTATTGGCAACTAGACAATCTCCAAAAGAGCAAGATTGGTTGGGATTTTTCTGGCGGGAGAGGGGGTTGTTTGTTTTTTCTTCCCTGGAGTGGAGAGAATAAGAAATTTTGGTCTCTTAGAAATGAAGGAAAAGGCAGGAAACTGCTTAGTCCTTGTGATTTCAATAATGTTTGACTCGCTGCATTCTGAGGACAGGGTTTGATTTTTCTATTTGCTTTCCCCCCCTTTGAATGCAAGGCTGGGATCTGTTTTTTCTGATTAAATGTGTGCTGAGCCGTGTGGCGTTAGAAAATTGCACTCCCTGCACCTCCATTCCTCGTGCTCTCTGTTGCCCAATGTGGAAGTTGTGGCTCTATGGGGATTTACTGTTTCCTCTTAGGATCACCTGTGCTGTGGCTTAAATAAAAGTTTGTTTCTTCAGCTGTCTGACTTCGGAGTTTATCTGACTCAGGCTGACCCCTCAGTTTTATAATGAGCTAGTTTATTTGCTTGTGCAAATTGGGTTTTCTTAGACAGAAATATAACAGACTGTAAAGAGGCCAATCTTTTGATCATTTTGCCTCCGGAAGGGGGAAGGCTACAATGCCTTTCTGCACTCACTGGGCACTCCCTGGGTTGTTAATAACATTAAGTTACTGTTCCTGAACACTCTGTGGTTGGATTTTTTTTTTTAAACTGTGTTATAAAAGTCTGGTATGTAGAAAAATGTTGTTTCTTCTGTCTATGCTAGAAATATTGTTGGGTTTTAGAATCTAATTGCTTCTGTATTTGCAGGAAATACAGAGCCTTTGCTTAGCAACCAGTCTGACTGTTTCCAATTCTTCTTTAAATATATCTTTGTGCTGCACCTATAGTCGTGCACCCAGGGAAGCACGAGGCAGAATGCTGGAAGAAAAGGAGGAGTAAACACTTGGTGAAAATGGTGCCAGTTTTTCCTCGATGGGCCTCGAGCCTCTAATGCAGCCCAACAAAGCTGGGAGTGATGTGTCAAAATATCTTTTAATAAACAACGGAGGCACTAGGAAATAATACTGGTCAGGGCTTGTTTTTCTGGCTCAGGGCCTCATTCCAACCTGTTGCAACCAGCTATTGAACGTCTATGGGGACACCCCCACACAAGAGGCCCCATGGAGGAAAGGAACTTTTACATTTCTGTTTGACTGGGATCCTTGCCAGTGGCTAAGTTCAAAGTGCAGTTTCCAGTAATTTGCTGTTACTACTTCGTGTGTTTGATAGGCCAGGACAGAAGCATGCAACCCGAAGTAATATTTCCTGATTTCTGACATTTCTCAAGATATGAATGGAGGTTGCTGAGGCACTAAAACTTGGAAGGGTTTTCCTGACTCCAACACCTTCGATGCTTTCCTTTTCTCCTCTTGCGCAGCCCCTTTCCCTCCCCCCATCTCCTCCCTTAGCTCACATTCCCTGCTGTTGTCAGTTCCGTATTTGGATGACATTCATATTGATTGTTTCCCTATGCAAACACTGTGTGGCTGGTCTGATGCAACCAGAAGAATCCTATTGATTTACTGAGTGTGAGGGTTATTTAGATTGATATCCTTCTGGAGTAGTGATAACGCTTTCATCTCCCCTGAGAATTATGGTTAACCTTTCCATTTTGGGGGAAGGGCATGTAAATGAATTTCCTTTGCCCTGTTAACTGTGGTAAGAGGGAGGTAAGCACAGGGAGAAGCCAGTGGAATAACTACTATTCTCTCCAACATATGCAGTTGTAGGCCATGTGTATGCCATTGTGGTTATGGGAGAAGGATCCTTTGTAATTAAGATTATATAAGCATTCCTATTGTAATCCTTTGTTTCCAGCTCTCCAAAACTTGCCTCTTTTGGGCTGATGTTTTCCTGGCTTGTTCTTTGCCATGTCACAACTTAATTATTTATTTTCCAAGCAGGGATGCAAATGTTGGAGGGAGCTGAGGCAATGGACCTCTCTTGCCCATTTGAAAAAAGCTCTTGACTTTTTTGAAAATTAGATCCAGAGTCCAAATGAGCTTTAGGTAGAAAGGATGTGACTGTTGATGAGCTTTTGGGGAATGCTATTTTAATTACTGAATAATCTAGATTTGTGCAAAAGGTGATGCAAATGGGCTGTGTAAGGGCAGAGATCAGGTTGGGAGGGCAGACTTCAATGCTTAAAATCCTAATTCTCTTTTTTTTACAGGTTAAGTGTGCAGACTTTCTAAGTCTGCAGGGGCGTGGGGGTCCTAGTACAGCTACCCACAAAAGCAGAGTAGTAGGAAATTTAAAGGTGCAGATTTCAGTTCTAACTGCACCCCTGCAGCAAAGTCAGTGCTCACAGGAACAAAAGCTGAGTGTTGAAGCTGTGTGTGCTGGCTTTGCACTGGAGCTTCATTTTTCAGCTGAAACTGTCGTCTCAATTCTGTTTTAAAAACCAAATAAAATTCCTTTGACTAGTATGTAGCTTGAGTTTTCAAATAAATAAGCAAGCAAATACCTTTTCTTCCAGAGAGCACTGACAGGTGTTCACACAATCCAAGCACTCATGAGGTTTTAATCATTAAACTAAACAGTTCCTTGAAAGCAGAGGAATTTGGAGTTAATCCTGATCTTTATACTTGTGCTGATCACATCCACTCCGGTGTGTCCACTGCAGTGACATCCATGGGACAGCCTAAGCAGCAAGTAGAAAGAAACAGTGAGAACATATTTTTGAGCTGAACATTTCAAGCACTGTAATTGGAACTTCATTATTTGTGATTAGTGCCTTTCTTTCCGATGTTTAGTCCAAAATCCTCTGGGGGGGAAGTGGGAGAAAGCACAGAGTAGCAAATAATCACAAGATGCTCTGTGGTGGGAGTTGATTTGCCCATGAGCGCCGTGCGTCGCTGGTACCAGGGCGTGTGTCATGTGGCCGGCAGCTGTGCTCCCTTGCCGGATGCCCAGCCCCGCTCCGTAACCAGCTGCAGGGCCTTGGCCTCCCTCTCTGTGGATTTTTAGTCAGGAGGATGTGAGTGGAGTGGAAGGGAGAAGGCTGCAACCTGGTCCGTGTGTGTTTCTTTTCATTATTTATTTTAAAATTAGTTTTGTGCAAGAATAACTCACCGGCGTCTGGCTGCATAAGTTTGTTAAGCCCACAGTCTCCTGTGGGTGACAAAGCCTCTGGCTGTGTTACAAGCACTCTGAACTGATTGAAGAATGTCAGGTTGCACCATGAGACCAAACAGCAGGTAAACAAACAGAGCATGCTGTGTTCAAATGAAATAACTCCTCATAAATCTGGAGGATTGCAGTGAACTTTGTTGCTAAGTGGTTCCTTGGCCAAGAGAAGCACCAGAGATGTTGCACTGAATAACTGTAAAGGGTTACTACACTGGAACTGCAGTCTAACTCTGTTGAGGAAGATGCAGGGCTCACTAGATCCCACAGGAAGTTTTCTATGTAGTCCCTTGTGTCTTCATTCTTGATATGTGAAACCAGAATAATATTCAAGAGGCTGTATTTGGTTTCCATTATATTTGCTCGAATGTGGATTGTACTGAGGGAATTAGGTTCATCCTTTGAGATTGTCTGTGCAAAACAAGAAGTTGTGAAAGAAGGAACGTGTCCTGTTGTTCACTGTAACAATAAACATGGAAAATGATTCAATGATCTGTGAAGCTCAGTGAAATTTATGAGAACACAGCAACTGTCACGCTAGATTAGATCAAAGATTATTATGACCAAGTATCCTGCCTCTGGCAGAGGCCAGTGAGAGCAGGATGCGGAAAGGGCCTCAGAAAAGAGATATATACTTGAAATTATCTTTCCCTGCTCTATCTTTTCAGCTTCTAACAAAGAGTTGTGTAGCTGCTTCCTAGACTGGCATGTGCTTGATACCTTCTCCTGGGTGTATTCATGGTTCATTCCTTTGATCTCCATTTGAACCTGTGTGCTGCTTTGCCTCGACCAGCTCCTGTGGGCACTGAGTTCCACCCTGTAATTGTTTTATGAAGAAGCATTTCCTTTTGTTTTTAAATTGCTGCCAGTTTAAAACAGGCGTCCCGACTTCCTTTATTACATACAGTAAATAATTCCCTTTTTTTACCACATCATTCCATTCATTATTTTTCAGATGTTGATTCTGTCCTCTCTTAGCCAGCTGGCATGTCCTAATTTATTTAGCTTCTTCTTGTCTGGAATTTGTCCTTTACATCTTACTTTCCACGGTGCCTTTCCCCTAATCTTTCCCAGTTCTTCCGTGTGCTCTGAGAGATGGTGAGGAGACGAATGCAGCACTGTAATCAAATGGCTCTAATGAGTAACCCTGTGAGGGTGCTTGGATGAGCAAAACGCCTGTGGACTTGAGCCAAAGGTTGCACTGATTAGCCTGGGAAGACCGGTGCTGTCAGGCCTTGTGTGTGCGGTGTCAGAACAAGATAAAGCTGTACGAGTGCTCCTTGTTACCTGCCTTAAGTTCATCATCTCCCTTCTGAAGTTACAGCTGTGATGCCAAAGCTTTGGATGAACCACGCTTCAGACTCCTGGACCTGAAAACAGTGGGTGCCAAAAGAAAAAGATTATACCAGCCATGGTGGGGTGATGAAAGTTTGTGACATGCTGGGGGATGAGGGGAGAAGTTCCTCGCGTGTTCAACAAAAGATTATTGCACCCCCCCAAACCCTGCAATCCATACATGGGTATTTTTGGGGGGTTTTTCATGATCCCTTTGGGTTATTTGCATAATGTGGATTTTTGCCTAAGTGCTGCTATGCACTGCTCTTAGTGATTTTGTAGCAGAAGGTGTGGATCTATGTTTGAGATTCCTCTCAGATCTTGGCGTCACGGGGCACTGAAAACCCTGACAATTCACTAACAGCCCTTTGCACAAGCCTTACAGTGCAGCAAAAATTCAAATGGTTCCTTTTGTGGTGAGGTTACAAGTCAATAACTTGAGCTCGGATTGTGTCCATATCCGGTGAGGAGTGAGGATTACATACCCCCCC
>NW_008238452.1:3351460-3353920 GCF_000691975.1 Corvus brachyrhynchos | reverse complement strand
ACTTTGAGCTCGTGTTGTGTCCATATCCGGTGAGGAGTGAGGATTCCATACCCCCCCCACCCCACCCCCCCCCTCCTCACAGTCCTGCCTAACAAATCCAGACCCATTCCCCGCAGGGAGCCGAGCAGGCGAAAGGAAGGGAGTGTCGTCCCCTTGGGAGCTGTTACTGCATCCGCTCCCCCCAGGAAGGAGGAGGGAGGAATTCCGACAATTCCTTGCCAAGCTATTCCAAGGGTAGAGCACTTACACCCCACCAGCTAATCAGGGCTGTTCCTGAAGGCTTTATTGTAGCATCTGGACGTCAGTAACTTTTTTTAAGCCTAGTTTTGTACTGAAGATTACTGTGAATTTAGATCCAAACCATTGCTTGAGTTGCACATCCAAAATAAGCATTGTTAACAAAAGCCAAGTGCCTTATGCATTTTATTCAGTGCTAAGAGCAGCTTGACTGCTAATATTTCATGTGCTGGAAGAAGTGGAGCTGCAGTGTTTCGAGCTAATTCTGGGGTTTTGAAGCAGATCCTGCATGGCAAACTATAATGCCCATGGTTATGCTAGTAGTGATCAGTTTGAGGCCAAATGTGGGTGCAGAGAGATACAGGACAGAATCCTTGTAAGAAGGCAAATGTGCCCTTTGCCATGTTTGTTTAATATTGCACTATTAGTTTTTTGAAGTGCCTTTGTTATAATGTCTGCCCATGTTACCTTTTAAAATTTTTTCCAGGTCTGCTACTGTTAAAATAAATCATATGGCTAAGCAAGAATTTGTCCTGCCTCCTCCTAAGGCATGTAGGCTTAATACTTTTGCTGCCTAAGTCACAGTCATGGTTTAGTTAGAGAGATTTAAACAAAACTCTGCTGTATTATATCCCAGCAGTTACTTGGGAGAAATATGTGGAGAAAGAGGGAGCAAGGTGAGAAGGGGAAAGAGGAGAACACTTACTCTCTTCTCTCGCTGTGCAAGTCCAGCCTGAATGTCTGCACAGAGGGGCTTTGAGTTTTTCCCTTTGCAGGAACCCATGAGCACAACTGGGTAGAAGCAAGCAGGACTGAACTAGTCCGGATGGTGGATTGCTTTGTGTGCCGCTGTTGTGTTTCTCTCCAGCTCCGGCCAGGCGTTCTGGCTTTACACAGCAGATAGCTACACAAACAGATGAAAAGCTCGGCTTTCCTTGCATTGCTTTTGCCCTTTATGCTCTAGGCTTCACAAGGAATGCCATTTTTTTGTGTGTTGAACCAAAGGATTCCTAAGTGAAGGAGCAGATTATTTGTTCTGCAGCGTCCATGTTGGTGAAAAATGCATGGCACTGGGTGTAGCCCCTTCCAGAGCTGTACAGTTCATGGGTGTAGCGACAGCTTCCACTTGCATGGGTGCCTTTTTGGCAAATACGGGGCTACAGAAAGAATTGAAACAACTCTCCTGGTGTGTTGGAAGACAAGGCCCAGATAAGTAGTGTTATTAGCCAGTTGGGAGGGTAATTAGTGACCAGGTGGAGAGCATCCATTCCAGGTGCCGGATCTGAGTATTGGAAGAGCACTGACCTTTGGCATGCTGACTTTTACAGTAGAGTAATTAATAGGAACGGGATATGCAGATAAATGAAAGCTAACTTAGTGATATCTGTCTGTAATCCCTTTGTCACAACCCCCTTTATTATCTAACACACAAGGGTGTGGACATCAAAGTGTAAGTGCAAAAGGATTCTGAATTGTCTCTCTCATTTGTTCACCCTTCTAGGGAGAAAATGGTATTGATGAATGCATAGATCTGTAGAGCAGTAAGACCATAATTTGATCATGTGTATAATGTGATATATTGTTATTGCTTGAAAGGTGGAAAAATGGCTGTCAGGAAACTATTCTCAAAGCTTTTAATTGTAAATTAGGATTCTAGGTATAAGTTCTGTAGGGACTTGATTAGATTTGCTGTCTCCCCCCTCGGCACCCTGGACTATGGATTAGTTCACTATCCCAAGCTGTCTCTAATAATGGAATGAATCTATTAGCTGTATGGTTCTGCTAAAATTATTTGCAATAAAAGGATTGTTTAGAGTTCCATTTGCATGGTAATGGACAGGCTTTGGCTGTTAAGGGAGGATGAACAGATCAGATTGCAGGGCTCTTACAGAATCAGAAACATGGGGTGGTGTTGGCTTATAGTTTGTTCTTTTGGAGATTGTTCTACTGTTCATAGTGAAGCACTAGGGAAGCTAAAGAGATAATATAGTGGTCTGGTGTCTAGGACACTGAGCTGTCTGGAGAGGGACACCAGCTCCTTGCTCCAGTGAACATTTGGAATATTAATTTCTCACCTCATCTTTCTTCTCTTGTCCTGTTGTATACACTTTTCTTCCCCTATCACCGGTCTTCTGGGATATGGAAACTGTAGGAAAACAGCTGTTGGCTATGCTGGGGATGCCTGCTTTCCCTCCCTGCTGCCAAGAAGTACTTTTGCAAACT
>NW_008238452.1:3293882-3351428 GCF_000691975.1 Corvus brachyrhynchos | reverse complement strand
CCTACCTGCTGCCAAGAAGTCTTTTTGAAAGATTTCTCGGGCTAGATCTTATCCTGTGATCACAGCCAGTGTGTTTTCTGGAGCAAGGGTTGCAAGTGCAGTAGGCAGAAGAAAAGTTAGCCTGAAAATCCCATCAAAATATAAAGAAGGAGCTGAGAAAGCAGTGTCCTAGGAATCAAATTCTGAATTTATCTGCTGATGAAAATCTAGAGCCCTGCAGGATTAGGATTAGCTAGGTCAGGGTGTGAAAGCAGATGGTGCTACCAGAGAGAGATGCCCAAATCCATCATTTGGATTTAACTTTGTAGGTTAACTCCTAGAAAGATGTAATGTGCTAACCACACAGTTAAGCTCAGAGCATCCCTTTCCTATTTCCCTTGGCAGCCAGTTTGTTTAACAGTAGGTCATGCCAGGAATGAAAAAACTGAAACAAATCAAAGCTGCTCTGCATTTCCCAGTCTGACTCTCTCACCTGCTGCATGGTGGAGCATCACCGTGGGAAGCTCAAACTCTGCCACATGCTGTGGGATGTGATACAGCACAGCCTGACCTACTCAGGCTGTGTCAGCTACAGGAAGTCTGAAAATAGGATTTCCTGAAAAACAAGTGAAAGGAGGGGAAGTGCGCAGTTTATGTTTTGAGGATGGCATTATTGGAAACTCCGTGAGCACTTCTGTCAAAATACCTACGAAGTAGCTATTTAGTCATAGGAATAGTTGCCATTTATTTACAAGGCATCTGTGTGTGAATTAGGAAAAAGCCTTTAACATGTATCAGACCTCACAGAGATGAGTAATTCTGTGGAAACAGCGTGCGTGTCAGACGTGACTGATTGCTTGTTGCCCTGTATTCTGTCCTTTGTTTTTGAGTAAGACTCCAATGTATGTGCTAGCAGTGATTCAGTATGAACCAGGGGGTGTCTGATAGAATCTTCTTGTCTCCTTCATTTCAATAGAAGATGCAAGATTTTCTTACTGAGAATTTTCTTGACAGAATCAAATTGTGGGGCAGTTTCCCAATTGGTGTCAGCTGGTAGGCTCTGGTTTGCATCAGGTTAGGACCTGGTCTCTCTACTTATAAGAAAGCTGTCCTAAAAATGCATTTCCCAAAATGCAAAAGCAGTTGTTGGTGAAACCACCCTGTGCCATGCAGGGGTGGTTGTGACTGTTATCTTTCCTCGATTTCTTAACTCTGTGTGTAGAATAGAAAGCTCTTGGTTTCAGCACCTGTGGTCTAAGGTAGGAGTGGGATCTAGGAACTGGAGTCAAACTTGGGGCCTCTCTCTTTAGGCTCCATATGTTAACTTTAATTACTTTTCTATGTGATTTCCTTGAACTGTTTCATGGTTTTCCCAGTGCTTTAATACTGAATCTCTTATTTCCTGGACAAGTCCCTGAGCAACCTGATCTAACTGGACCTGCTCAGAGCTGGGAGTTGGATTAGATGACCTCCCAGGAGTCCTTTCCAAAGTAAACTATTCTATGAAAAGAAAAAGATGCTTTTGGGACTGATAGATGAGGTATAACAGGGCAAGCTGTGGAGCTGGGGAAGCCACAAGCACTCCATTTTACCCAAAGATAAGAAGCACTGTTATTTTCCGGTATTTGTTGTTTCCACCTTCTTGCAGTAAATTCAATTACCATTGAGCAGGACTTTTTCACCAGGGGCTGGCTAGGAAATTTTCTGCAGAGCACTGGAGATAGAATTTCTAGCTGGCAATTTGTGTTTAGTCGACCCTTCCTAACACCAGTTCCAATTCAATGGATGTAACTTCTGTATCTGAGTGCATTTAGTTTAAGTGCAGGCAGAAAGCGTTTGGCATGCAAAATGCTGCACATCTGCTGAGAGCTTTAGCCCGAACTGATGCAGCTTTCCTGAGCAAAGGAACATCTGGAGATGCCAGCAATAAGAAATCAGAGTATAGATTTATTTTTTAAGCAGACAGAAGGATCAGGGAAGATTAAATACGTGAGACAACTTGTCCCCATGGAAGACAGTGAGAGAGCAAGGGACCACAGCAGACCTTGGTGCCCCATGTGTTTCTGCAGGGATTTCAATCCTGCTAGGCCACCATTACTGCTGCATGATTTGAGAGAAAGAAGGCAGAGAGTGCTGTCCTGTCTGCAGTGGGAAAATTTGATTTGTTCCTCTTCTGGCCAAGTAGCTGCAGCCTACAAGGCAGTGGTGGGGCAGTTTTGTGCCTGATTCTTCCCTGGATTTGCTGTTGGGAATTGGTTAGTCAGTTGTAGAGAGAAAGTGTTTCTCCTGGGCCTCTATTAAGTATCTTTGCTTGGAGTTCCCTACTAACACAGGTGGCTTATGTTGGGCATGTCATTTTGGTCCTTCAGTGTTGTGCATGGATTATGCACAGGGATGATTTCAGTACTTTGTGAAATCAGTGTTGCAGACACCTGAAATAGTGGATTTTTATAAAAATGTGTGGAGGCTAAATTTATTAATTCAACAGTCGAGGATTGTTGACATAATATAAGCACTCCTGAGTGCTCATGAGTTATTCTGCATAATTGTGGTTAGAAGTGTATCTGTGCCTGAAGAATACAGATGGTAACAGAAGGATAGATATGCAAGGAGAGCTGTTTAATTCCTGAACTATCAAACTTCTGAAGTAAATGTGTAGCATCTCCTTGTTTCACAGTTCACTTGTAGCATAAATATCATGACCGGTACTTTGCTGTCTGCCAAAATGTCCAAATCCTACATCATGCTTTGGACAAAGGCCCTGTGGAAGTACAGCATTTAAGCTTTTTACCTGCAGAAAAGCTTCCTGTTCAGGCCTCATCAACAGATGCATGAAGCACAAGAATTACTGTTGACAGTGAACACTTTATTACGGGGCAAAAGATCCTCTTAAGAATGTAAGGTCAGCAGTCTGTGAGTGAAGAATTTCTTATGCACATCAACACACAAATGCTCGATGCCTAATCCTTTAATATGATTTTTATGGATTGATTTCAACAGGAATCCAAGGACAAATCTTCAGTAGCTGAACAACCTTCTAGCAACAAGCTGGCTTTGTTGGAATTCATGCTCAAAAATTATCCCACTCTAGTTGCTTTTTAATATTGTGATTGCCAGGGCCCAATCCTGTAGCTCATCTTCCAGTTTTGAGTGACTCCTTACTGAAGCAAACTCCTGCTGACTTTTTTGAGTATTTTGCTAAACCAAGTATTTGTGTTTATAGGGGGATGTCTTAGGGCAGGCTATAACGACGTGTCCATGATTGTCATATGAGTTAGTCTGAGCTGACAATCTGAGCTGACAATGGGTTTGTCAGTTATGGAAACCTACTACTCTGGTATTATTTAGAAGATAATTTCCATTTTATGTGTGCTTTCAGCCTGACTAGGTGACTTCCCTTGCGTGGAAAATTGCAATTGGCTTGAGAGTAAACTCTCGGCCCTTCAGTAATTTCTCTGTGAGAGTCTGTCCTCAATATCTCCGGAGCTCTGACTTGTTATCCTGAGACTTGCTTAGCCCCTTCCTTCCAAAAATAACCTAGTCGCTGTAAGTCTGTTCTCTAAGCTGTCACTACTTTTTTCTGTTATAAAATATCTCTCTGCTGTATCTCAGTTTTATGTGGAACACAGCCCTTCTCTAAACTGTTGTGCAGTTTGTAGTGAGCTCAGGAAGAAGAGGCATCTGAAAGCTACTAAAAACATCGTGTTTCAAACCCAGCAGTTGTCAGAAATAAAGATACCTTTTGGTTTAAGTGAGGGCTAAACTTTTTCCAGCAGTTGCTCTTGTCAAAGAATTTAAATCTGGGAGGAAGTGAAGGCTTTTCACTGTACTACTCCTCCACCTGAGGTACTGCTTTAGTTCATTGCACTCCAGATATTCACTAATTTCTCAGAGCAGAGGAGCTGGACGTGGGTTTGTTTAGTTTAGTGTGCGGGTTCTGCCTGATCCACCCTGTTTCCTGTGATCTGTCTATTCAAGGACAGTGAACCCCTTAGACTATGCTTGATTACTTGACCCAGGAGGTCTTCCCAATTGGTCTTCACCCAGGTCTTCCCTGGACTCGATGCATGTGCCAGACATACCCTGAGTCTATATTAGAGCGAGATTCTGGGCTCAAATTGGCTTCCACTTTACCCTTGTTTCCCCTTAAAGGCAATCCAGGTGAATAGACTGGATGTGAGCTTTAACACACTCTGACAGGTCCCAGATCTGGATGGTTTGAGGGCAAAGAGGGAATGTCAAGATTGGAAAGCATGCCAGGCTATCTCCAGCAGGGATCTGGGCAAGACCTTAGAAGACCTGTTGCCTACAAAGTATCTGAAGAGATTTCATCTGTTTAATTTCTCATGTTTCTTGAGTTTGTTTCATTACAAACCTTCTGGTCATTCAACATAATATTGCAAAGATTGTACCCCGGATTCTTCATGGTATCCATGGAAGATGTGGGCAATTCCTAGGAGAGGAGAGGTTCGGTTCTTAAATCTATTTCAGTAGCTCAAAATCAGACAGGCTTTCTTTACAGGGGCATGTTTACCACTGTAAATCCTGAACATTACCTACCTTCTGCTAATGCCTGGGGCTTTGCTGTCATGGCTGATACTGCATTTCTAGTACTGAAGACCTGTGCCCAAAATTAAAATAAGTGTGCTCAGTTTGCTGATTGTTTCTCCAGAAAATGTTTCTTATGCTGAATTAATATGTTCCCATCTGAAAATCTGAGTTTACACAAAAATTACTCCAGGTTTCTTATTTCCTTCCATAGGTGACAGTATTTAATTATATGGGAAAAAAATAGAAAATAAACTTGTTTTTTTAAAAACTTGGATTTTTTTTAATGTGTGGACAATTGGAAATAAAAAATTAAGAAGCACAAATAAGTATATGCAGTGGCTATGAACTAAATATCTTAAAAGGTCCATTTACTGTGAGGGTGATGAGGCACTGGTACATGTTTCCCAAAGAAGTTGTGGATGCCCCATCCCTGGCAGTGCCCAAGGTTGGATGTGGCTCTGAGCAACCTGGTCTGGTGAAGGTATCCCTGCCGCCCATGGCAGAGGGGTTGGAACTAATGATCTTTAAGGCCCTTTCCAAACTATTCTATAATTCTATGATTTTTTTACTCAGCTTCCATTACACTTATTTGTGACCTACTTGGCCTGTGCTAAAAGTATTTTTATTCTATAATCTGAGGGCAGAAAATAATACCAGTACAACTTCCAGGTCACCTCTTTTAGTAGCAGCTGCCTCAATCCAAGGCATTGAGTGCGTTTCCTGCAAGGAAAGGGTTATCTCTCCTCTCGAATGTGAGAGCACACCCTGCTCTAGCCTGCAGGCACACAGATAATAATAACATGGAAGGATGGCAGCCTGTGCTCTGGAACGGTTTATGAGGAGGAAGTCCGCAATTACATATTTCTGGGCAAACATTAACCAAGGCTGAAGCCTAGCTTCGAAGAAAAACAACAGGCTGAAAGCTCCAGTAATATAGCTGTTATGTGGACTGGAAACAGCAGCCGTGCATTCATGGAGCATTAGAAGCTAAGTAAGAATAGCACGACAACAAAGCAAAAGGCTTGATAATATTAGCACATCCTGGTGTGCGCCTGCAGAAAGTGTCTCTGTCCCGGCACAGCCCTCCAGTGATATTGGAAAGACCAAGGAGATGATTTTTCTTTTTAAGTACTCTCTAGCTCTGTGAAAACAGACCTAAGCCAAAGTAATGGGACTATTGTTTGCTGTGCTCACGGCCTAATCCATTTATATCGGTGGTTTCAGAGCTTGCCACCACACACTGAAGTTTCCCCTTTAAAAAACAAGTTACATTGGGCATCTCTCAATCACTGCGGTTACCACACTAGAAACAATTGCCATTCTGTGCTGTGGTTTTGTAAAGCAGCAGTCTTATTTAGAGCTTTGTGAGCTAAACTCGGATATGCCCATTCTATTATGGACTCTCTGTACCTAAAAATGGAATTGTTACACTAAAATTAAGGAGACAGCCAAATGATACATACTTCCTCTGCTTTGTTTTTTCTGACAGACCACAATTGCTGCAGAGAAGCTGTCCACTCATTACTGCAAGCTCTGGGGAGAAGGAGTGACAGAATTTAGACCTGTATGGGAGAAGAGCGTTAGTCTAAAGAGACACTTGCTGTGGCAAGCATAATATGTAAATTCCAAAGTTAAGCACTTTGGAAAAAGTCCAAAAGATGAAGATACATACATTACTGCTGCAGGGGGAAAGGAAGGGAATCTTAAATGTCTCCACAGAGAATATTTACTTGGCTTTTCTTCCTTTCCTTTTTTTAAAGGGCAAGACAGTTGTGGCCGAGAAGCCTTACACTTGGATTAGGCTATTTGGTTCAGGTTTAATGGTAAAAGTTAGTTTTATTCTGTTGTTATCTGGGCTAAAATAAGAAAATAGGTTTACTGTCCTAACATCCTTCACTGCTAGGACAGGCACATACCTACCCACTCCTGTTAGTGACCTGAAACCACTAACATCCAAAGCCCTTAAGAAAGCTAAAATGAAGTTACTTGTTCAGCTGGCTTCATTGAGGACAGTTGTTCCTGCCCCGGTGCTGTCCTCGCAATTAGCAGTGATTAACAGTCCTGCTGCAACCAATACTCCGTGGTGAGACTGGAATGGAAAATGCAGCCTTGGGGACTCTGTGAGGTCTCTCACAACAACAAATTATCTTCAAATAGCAGCGATCCTGCTTTGCCTTGTTCTGATAATGGAAAACTGTGTTCTTTGTTTTTGTCTTTTCCCTTCTCTCCTGTGCCCAATACTGCACACTTTTTAATGCCAAAGCAGCTTTTTAAAGCCCCCCATTCACCCCCAAGTGTTTTAGCAGGCTAATCTTCTGGAATATTTTAACAAAACACAAACCGTGACATTCAGTCACAGGGTGATTTCTTCCATGTTTATGCTTGCATTTTGAAAACCCAAAATATCTCTAGATAAGTGCCAGTAGATTATTTTACATACACCAGAAGAGATCTGTTTCTAGCATTTTTGAAAGGTCCCGGTTCAGAGGGTAGAAAGAACTGGCCTGTTCTGGGGAGTATGGCTGGGTTGTATTGTAATTATGGAATAAAGAATTCTGACTCCTAAATAGGTATCCTTCAGAATATTTTAATCTAACCCAAATAAAACCATGTTTGTGTTTAAATAAGGAAGATGATTAATGGGATAATGGGAGGGGACATAGTTTCACTTCTTGTAAAAGGGCTGCAAGTATAAACTTGACAAAAAGCTGCTTTTTTTGGTTTGTTTTGAGGGTGGGCAAATCATGGATAGCTTAGAGATAAGAGCTGCACAGGTGCTTGGCTTGTCCTTTCATATTTTATTGCATCTTTCAAACTATGTTTTTGGAGGCTGAACATGGATTTAGGTTAATCTTTTAGTGATGCATCTGTATAAGCTTTTGTAAGTTGATGCTGAAGTAGTTTTGTCTTCTAGTAGTATGTCCTTCTCCTTTTGGGAAACTTAGCACATGTCAGTGAACCAGCAAAGGATGAGAATCTAAGCAGAATATTCAAGTCATATTTTTTCTTTTGCCTGTTTAAGAAGTTACTCATTGCATTGTCATTCATAATCGTCTTCCCGTGTGACAGGATGGGCTTGTCAGATCCCAGGGAGATAAAGTGGAATTTGTCAGCTCCTAGGGGGCCAAAGTAAGCATCCTTCTGACTAACAGTCTTTGAGCACTGTGTCAGGAGTTATGGGAATTTGGAGTTACGTGCTGCTGTTGAGTGGCACGGCAAAATATGGTTGTGTAAGTGTGGTTAGTGGTTAATGATTTCTTTTTTTGTCTTTCCTTCTCTGCCTTCTGTGCTCCTTGCTCTGTACGTGAGAGCAGGAAGGAGGATTTGGATGGAGCAATGCAGCCTCTTCATCTTTTCCTAACTGAGTCAATGCTGTTGCTATTTCTAGAAGTCATCTTTGGTCTTCTCTAAAGGACCATCAAGAGATGAGAGACATCTTCAGCTTGGAAGTGTGGAAGGTGGGAGTTCTCCAGCACACCAGGAGCTCTGCCTGCTGGCTCTTCTGGTTGCAAGCATAGTATATATTTTACATTCTCCCAGAGAGTCTCGTTTTGCCTCCCTAATGCACTGCTTCAGAGCAGGAGCCTCTGCAGCACCGGCTGTGAGAGAGAGTCTTGTGTAGGCAGTGCTGTGTTGACAAGTGCCTTGTACCATCTGCTTCCTTCCTCCACAAATCCATCAGCATCCATGCAGCAGCTTGTACTTGGTAAGAGCACTGAAAGGAGATGTGATTTGGATTTAATCATTAGCAAATGTCCCTTGACTGTTTCTCAGCTGCCCCATCTGAGTTTAATTCCTGGAGAAGGAAACTGATGTATTCCTGCCTTCAGGTGTAATTACTTCAAGACAGATTGACCGTTTAAGCACACACGACACTGCTTAGCTTTAATTAGAGTAAATTGGCAGAATTTATATGACCGGTAGTTTTGGGGACTGTCAGATGCATGAAAGTATATTTTTCATATCATTTTCTGCTGAGGCTGAGAGTAAGGTACTAGCTGAAAGACTTGTAATTAGGATAAAAACACTTTGTAAATTTAGCCCTATCTCCGTTAGGAGAAGAGTGGAACTGGCTGGGGAAGGGGGTGGTGTTCTGGGGAGACAAAAACATTTGAAAGAGAATGAGAAGCAAGAAGTTGTTGGAGACTGTGCAATAACACAGACAAGTGTTATTGCCAAACTGGAATCTTTGTAGACAGGCACAGGTGATTTGTAAGTGCGTAAGTAAGATTTATAAACGCAAAGATAATTTTTTTTTGGAAGGTTGTTCTAGTATGTTGTATGACCCCAGTGTTGATATAACTGAGATTAAAAAGAAAAAGAGGTTTGGCTGGATGTTCTGTCACAACAGTTCTTAGTGCACCAATTCAGAGTGCCCTGGAATAATGTCAGGCTCTGCTGGATCCACCCCTGACTTGGCCCTCAGGTGCAACAGCAGTGCAAGCAATGAGGTTTTAGTACATAAAGGGATTCCAAATCATCAGCTGAGCAGTACGTGAAGACCAGGAACACTGCTGAGCCCCTTCTGTGTTGAGCAACCTGAGGGGACAGGCCTCTCATTGCTGTGCCCTACACTTCCTTCCTGGTTGGAGAAGCTCTTTCCCAAACCAGAATCAGGGAGCTGCTTTGTGCCACGCACGTGCTGATGGATGTTGTCACTGTAGCTGGGATGCAGTTTACACTCTGTCTCTGCCTGGCACCTGGGGAGCATCCATTTACAAAAATTGTGGAAGATGAAGGGTCCTCAATTTTCGCAAAGAAGGAATAGCTGGCCACAGGTTCAAATTCGATTAAATTATTGACACAGGGTTTCCTGACTGAGCTCTGCTTAATGGTGGGAGCTCTTACTGATGGTGTTCCATAAGAAGCTTCTGGAGTAAAAAGAGTTGAAAACAGCAGGGTTTTGTTTTTTTTTTTCAGGAATAGCCCAAAGTTGTTAATTTCTGTTTTATTGCTTGGCACAGGAGAGGTGGCTGTATCACCCTGCTGATTTGAAGTTTGGTGAAGAGGCTTAGTTGAAGTGGTCTTGAACATCTTCTGTGATGAGGTCAGGATGGAATAGGAATCTCTTTGCTTGAGGATGCTGCAAATATGCTGGGTCCAACATACTTAACTGTTCTACTTTTTATTATCTGTGTATTTTGTCCTGGGCCTGAGACCTGTGAAGAAAGTTGAGGAGCTGTGGTCTTTAACACCTGGGAACCAATATTTAAGTTGCTGAACAGCTGAGGGTTCTGAGAGGAGTTTTATTTCTGTGTCAGCTGTACCTGCTTAGACACATCTTTGCTTTAATTTGGTGCAAGTGTGCCACTATCCAAACGTGATATATCTGGGTCCAGTAGTCCCTTGAAACTGTGTTTTCTCTAGCCAGAATGATGGAGTCTGTAGATGGATAAGAGGTGGTTATCTTGTGTTAATTATGAGAGAGGCCAGTCTGGCTGCTCCTTGTTTCTTGCTGCTTTCATGTGATTTTTGATTCTGTGACCGAGTTTAAATACAGTTGACAAGACCTGTATCTGCTGATGAGTTAAGAGCTTGCTGTCAGCACCCATTCTTCCAGCACAGTATCAGTACTTCAGATTTCAGTCACCCTAATCTCTCTGCTTTCAGAAATGGAGTCCTGCGTCCCTGAAAAACAGACACAGCGGAAATTCTGTTGATCCTTCTCAAGATCGTGCATTAACAACACTCTGGCAGGACTAAGGTAAGAAAGTTTGAGGAAAAACTTTGAGTTCCTTGCTGTTCATTGTTTCTCCTTCTCCTAATGCAAACTTGTGATAGCAATTTCTGATAAGAACCAATTTTTCTGAAGTCCATGTGTTCCAGGCTTAAGTGAAATGACAAAAATAAGGGCTCAAGATGAATAACAAGTATTTAGTGCAACAGAGGAATGGTGGTGGTGCTGTGCATTTGCTTTGAAGCCCAGCATAGATGTTTTTTCCTGTCACTTTTATTTTTAGCAGGATGCTGGGGATGCAAAACAAATATGAAGCTTTTAGAGCAGCAGTATATGCTAATCTGTCTTCTGTGAAGCTAATAATCCTCCCAAATTCTTCTACAGGGGAAGTCACAGATTTGTATTTTTCACTGCATGGCACATCACAAACCAGAAACGTGCTTAATGGCTGCTAATAACTCCCTGAATTCCCCTCTTCAGGGAGCCTTCCCTCGGGAGAGCCGTTGTCGTTAATCTGGTTAAATCTGGATGTTTTCCCTTCTTTTTTTATATTGTTTGTTCTCCTTTGAGGTAGTTACAGTTCATTTATGTCTAGTGAAGGGACAAGTGGTGTTTGCCAGAGCCGGCTGCAGGGGCCGATGGGCGCCCGTTTGCAGAGGCCTCGTTACAAAGGCAGACCACATCCTGGCCAGGACAAAGTGCTGTCTGATACACAGCCGGCACACACCAGTGCCTGCCTGGAGCCACGCCAGGGTGTGGGCAGCCTTTGTGAGAAGGCACTGTTTTAGTCTGCGTGGAAGTCGAAGGAAGGGATAAACCAACTAAATTAATCTTTCTTTCCATTCTCTGGCAGAGCTTCCACCAGTCAAAATATGCATGTGATTCACTACAGTATAATTTTTTCCTGTGCTTTTTGTTTGCTGTCATCTAGGAGAAAAGTGATGTGTCATTCACTCAGCTGCTTTTCTGGGAGCAGAACACAGAGAAAACGAAAATACCCTATCTTGGGTGTCTTCTTGCAAAGATATTCTTACTTCATGTGTAAGAGGTATCTTTGTGACCAATTGATGTATACAACATGCTCATCACCTTCCATCTAACAAGTTTTAAACCCCTCATGCAGCTCAGGTTCTAGGATTTAAACTTGCAGCTCTTGCTGAAATGGGTGGGTAAGCATCTATGTGCTTTTCAGCTGTGTCTAACTCATGTAACAGAAAACCTGAGCTTGTGGGGAAGAGGGCAAAGGTGCTGTTGTAGGACAAATACAAATCATTATTTTCTGCCAGTTAAGGACAGCAAAAGGAATCCACAAAATGGGTTCGGTGACAGAGTTGGAGATATTACCCCATACTTCCTTGATTTTGGGTAAAAAAAAAAAAAAAATCAGAAGAACAACTGTTTTTCTTTTCATTTAAACAGCACAATAAAATATGAACTCTGTGGAATGCTATGCAACTTAGGGTGATTTTTAACAGGAGTGGAGCTGCATAGGTTTGGGTTTTTTGAACCTTGCATTGCATTTCTTTGTTGAGAAAATTATCATGTGGCTGCAGGGTTTTAATAAACCTTTTTGCAGCTAAAATAAAACGTTGAGGTTTGATGGGAAAGCAGATTGAAGTGGAACATTGGTTACATCAGTAAATGTGCCTTATTCTCAATTGGCAGTGGTGAGTGTGAGTCAGTATGTTTGTTTCAGCCTCTAAAAATACCATATGTCTTTATAATTCCAAACAAGTCCTTAAGATGGACAGAAGGAGTGCTTTTTTTTTTTTTTTTTTTTTTTTTTGCTTAAATATGGCACAGTGTCTGTTGTATATTGGATATCTCTGAGAACACACCAGCCCACGTCCTGGTTGACCACTGCTGCCCATGTCATCAAAAAGAGTGACCTGACAAAGGTGTGAAATTTCAGTTTGCTGTGGGGATGCTGGTCCTCTGCCTTGTGTTTGCAGGTGCTGGAGAACAAAGTCAGTGCTGGCATAAGCAGGTGAGTTTTCCATTCAAGCTCATGGGAGTTGTCCCTGTCTGTGCCAAGAAAGAACTCTAGAAATGCACTTGTGGGTGAACTCCTCACAGATTTTGTTTATCCAGTTTTGGGAAAACATGTTGTCCTAAAAACTATTGTGTGAGCCCAGCTTTACCATATGATTCAGTACCAAAACTATGTGAAATTAGCCCTTTTTCTTTGGATCTCATGGGTTTGACCTGAGAATAATTCTGAGGTTTTCAGTTTACTTGAATCCCAAAGTTTAGCAAAAATAAAAATTTTGTTCAAACCAACAAAATTGCTTGGAGAAAGTACCTAACTCCTAATATAATTGTTGGGATCCTCATTGGTTTCAGATGTTGAAACTACCAGGAATTCTAGTGGCCATCCTGTATGTATTTGCTTGACTGATCTGCCCTGAAGTTGTGAAACCTCTTTTACAATGAGAAGTCTTTTTTGAGTCCTAGAAGGAAAAAACCCAGCAGATCCCAAAACACGCATCTTTTGGTCTAGAGCTGACTTCATTTCTTCCACACTTCTACAAAACACATTTTATATTTTTTGTCCAAAATCTATTAATAACTTCAGCTTTCTGTATTCCAGCTGTAGCATTTACATTTTTGCCTTAAATTTTCTTTTCTGCTTTTATGACTGTGAGAGGATAACTAGAAATATTTGATACACCTGTTGAGTTGCACAGAGCGACTGTCAGAAGCATCATAGAGAGAATTCCTTATCCATCTGTAGAGCATTATGGAATATTGCACCCATTTTTGTCAGTACAGCTATATTTGAGCACAAAACATTTATTCAGACAAGTGCTGAACTTAAAGGAACTAAACTGAAGATGAGGACTGTTTCTAGTGAGTAAGAACTGTGAAAATAAGCTGATAGAATTTAGAGTTCATTTACAACACTCCCCATGTCAAATACCTTTCTTCCTGCAGTTGTTGAACCTTTTCTATCCCGGATAGTCCCAAATCAGGTTAGCCATGTTTACTTTGAGGTGTGCAGTGTTCATAATCAAATGCATAAAATTTGGCTTTCCTCTTACAATGTAAACTTCCAGGATAGTCTCAGAGAAATTTGATAATGAGTTTACTTTTGCCCTAACCACAAACCTTTTTGTGGGTGCTTTATTCAGCTTAGATGGAGAGTGTGGGCACATCTGAAAGAAAAGTTGCAAATCATTTTTCTCAGAGTATGTTGCAGCTCAGTTATGCCATTTCTACTCCTTCAGAATGCTCAGGTAGCAGCACTGTTTTTCTGGTGGTGTAGCACCAGTAAGAACAGATGCCATGGAGAAGGTTGTTGTGCTCTGCGCCAGCTCTTTGCTCTTCTCTAATTGCACAGAGTGTTTGTCCCATGCAACCTGCAACACTATTATTGCCTTTTTTTCAGCATTGTACTGAAATTCCAGCACTTGGAAATTGTCATGGGGTGTCAGATACTTATCAGATATTTGAGACCAGATAAGACTCGTGGGGGGGTTACAGCACTGACAATTAATTTCTTCCCCCCCAGTACTGTGCTGTAGGTTGGCCTTTTCAGGATGGTGTTGGCTTTTTTTGGTTGTGGTAGGGTTGGGGTTTTTTTTTGTTTTAATTAGTCAGGAACATGGATATAGGAAGAACTAAAGCTTTACTGGAGTTGTATGTGAAGGAACGGGCTATTGTCACAGTTGGTGGGAGGAATCTGCTCAATAAGCCAATATGTGGGTCCCTATGTCAGCTGATAGCACCCTTGTTAAAGCCCATTACTGTAGGCCTGTCTTTCCTCCTGCTCTTGTCACTTGAAAAGCTCTAAAGCTATCACTCTTTACTTATCTGGGTTTAGAGAGAATGGGAAGAGCTGTTTCAAATCCCCAGGAAACACGCTGAACAAAGGGTGTGATTTGCTAGGTCAGTCCAATGGCTTATCTCCTTCTCCTGGCCACTCCCAGCCTTTGGCCTTTATCAGTGCTTCGGGCAGTTGTGATATCACTTGACCAGGTATCTTCCCAAATGGGGGCTACAATGAGGGGCTGGGTGTTTCTTTGGCCAAAAAACCCAGTTGCTTTATACCTCGAAGCATGATTGTTTTTTGTAGCATTGGCTTTGTTTATTTAGCAACAAATGTGGCTTGCACCCGAGGCTTTATTCCAAATGTTTGCCTTGATGTGCTGGATGCCTGACAGCAAACATGCAAAAAGAGCCCTGAAGATGTGACTTGGAAACAGAATTAACTTCCCTGCAGGAGTTGCCTGAAGGGAGTAACAGCTAGCAGCACAGGATCTGCTTGGAGTACAGCTTATACTTGGGAGCAGCAGGGAACATGGAGTTTTTTTGTGATTTAGGTAGACTCAGTTCTCAGTGCTGGACACATAAAATATCATTTTACCTTTTTTAAATTTTTTTTCCCATTATCTTCTCTGCCTCTTTCAGGTTTGATTCATAGTGTGCTACATAACTGGCAGGCTCCTCAACACTTCCAGTGATAGAAACTAATACGTGGTGGTGAGATATGCTTGCAGGCATAAGGATTTCTATTTTTAGAGAGTGTGAATATCTGCATGTAGAAGGCTTGTCCATGGCTTTTGGAAGCATGGTAGGGGATGGTGTTCCTGGATTACATGCTGTAGGAATCCTTACAGTGCTTGGGCTGGCTCAGACAGGATTCCAGAGACTCCACTCCTTCCAGGAGTCTCTGGAGAGTGTAAATCAGAGAGACAGCATGAGCATCCTTACCAAGAATGAAGTGTGTGCACTGGTGCAGAGCAAGTGTGAGATCGTGACCTTTCCCTCTCTGTCCTTTTGCAGGCAGCAAAAGCATTCTCTGCCTGTGTTCCAGGCAAGAGACTGAAGATGCTAGGGGATTTTCCGTGGTTTTATTCTCAGGAGACTCGTTAAGTGTCTTTGATGTGTTTTTATTTAATAATGTAGTTGTTCTGGGACCCGGTTTATCCATTTCTGGTTTACAGTCAAGGTTGCTCAATGCAGAGTAAATAAATTAGAGGTCTTCAAGAATCTGTTCTCCTGTGGGTTTCCCTGCAGAGATCTTCCAAGCTTTTTTTAAAAGAGTTTTCAAGTTCCACCTTCTTCCCAGGTTAATTTTGAATCTGTATAACAGAACAGCGATTCTTTGTGATCAGAGGACTAGCTTGGGTGATGTGTATGCTTCAGTTTCACCATGGAAAAAGGCTCCAGAGGGAAAGGTGCTTTGCTCCACTGCTGCACGCAGTAACAGAAGGTGATCCATTGAGCAGATGCTGAGCACAGATGGCAGAACTCCCTCCTGTCCAAGGGCTCTGCACAATTGCTTTGCTTCACTCCAATGCCACTTAAAGGCTGTTTTCAATGCTCAAGTAGGACTTAAGTACCGCAGTTCTTGCTGGCACACCAGTGAGTAGGGTTATGGGTGAATCTTTCAGTAGTGCCAGGAGACAGTAACTTTGCTTTGATGGTTCTGGTGGGTTTATTTTTAGTCTTATGAGATCTTTCTTGCTGTGATGAGAATCGACAGAACTTTGGCTTCAGAGTTCTGGTAGCGTGTCTGAAGTGTTTCTATGCTGCTTCATTTCTTTCCCTGTCTTCATTTAATGTGTCACCACAACAAGCTTTTAGTGAGACACTAATTAAAGATTGCTATTTGATGATTTCAGTCACCGGTTTCTTCTTCATGGATTTGGAGCTAAGGAAATAAATTTCTCCATGTTATTGTCTGATGCATCTTGCAGAGTCATCTTTATAGCACTTTAAATAAGGATGCTCCTGCAAACTCCCGCTTGCTTTAAAATACTTCAGAGGCTCGGTTCAGCCATCAGAAATCCCCCTTGAACCTTGAGATGTTTTCAGGCTTCTAACTGTTGTGGCCCTACAAACTTGGTAGCATTGAGATGTCCAGCTTTATCCCACCTCCTTGATTCCATCACGTAGCCCGCGTGGTGGGCGGCAGTGCTGGGGAAATCACGAGCTGTGTTAAGCAGGCAGTCTTGCAAAAGCTCTCGGCTTGTAGATTCCTCCCTTCAGTAGCAGTAAAATGCTGCTGCCTCGCATACCATGGATACCTGTCTATCCACTTAGAGCAACCAGATAGTGTGCTTTATTGGTACAAAGGTCAACTGGACAGGTTCATGAAAGAGAAATTAATTGAGGGTGACTAAATAGATAAAAAGGAGTCTGGCACAGGAAGTCTCTGATCCTCAAATGGTTGGCTGCTGGGAGACTGCCAGGAGGTATCATGTGTGCTCACCCTGTTCTTCTGCTCCTTCTTAGAGATCTGCTCTCCACCACAACTTGGGGACAGGCTGTTGGGATAGGTGGTTTGTTCAGAGACAGCATGGTAGCTCTTATGTTTTCGTACATAACCTCCTTCTCCACAAGAGAAAATATTACAGCATGGGCACCTGTTTTAAACAGCTGAGGGCTTGTTACTGGAAGGATTAAGATGTAAGTCTGAAGGACCTGATCCTGATGTGTGCTGTATTTTGGAAGCTGGCTCTCTCTCAAACCTAAAAATATCAAAAGCTTCACTTGCCTTTGGGGGTCCTATTCTCTCTGGTGTGGTCAGAAAGGTGAAATGATAAAATTTACATAGTCAGGTAAACCGGGAAAATGGCTAATTTGAGAATAAAAAAATACTTGTCCTTAATTTTTACTGTTGTTGCCAGGATCAGTACACTAGCCTAGCTGTTGTAATCCAGGCCTAGCTCCTGGCTGGACAAATCCTGTAGGAAGTTGCTTGTGTCATCTTTCAAGAATGCCATGGTTATGTGTGTTGAACCTATAGGTGCAGCCTAAAGCCAGGGAGCTCGTGTAGGTTTCCACAGCCTCACCAAGATACTGCAGTGGCCCCAGGGCCCTGGTTAAATGTTAACAGCCCGTGTGTCTGCAGGGCAGCGAGCAGGTACTAGTGGCTGCAAGTTCAGCATGCTCTAATTGGCAACACTAACCTGCCTTGGCATGCTCTCAGGTGTCTGTTTCACCCCGTTACAGCTTGCTTCAGGACTGCTGCGTGTTTGTGTTGCCTTAAGTACGTTGGGGGTAATTTTGCAGGCTTAACTCTCTCCGGCTGTGACTTTGCCTTTATTGTGTTAAAATATTCTGAGGCAGAGATGTTGTTTGCTTTTGCCCTTAAAATTCAAACAGCATTGGACTCTGATCTTACACCAGATGAACAGTCTGTCTTACATGAGCCTTACGTTTTGGAGGCATTTATAGCTGATTGAATTATTCCTGTGCTGGTTGCTGTGACTCGGAAGTGGAAATGCCCAGTGAGCTCATATTAACTTTTGAAATCCTGACATGTTAATGCACTACCTACTTAGGTGCTTAATTAGCATACTAACTAAGTAACCGGGCTGCAAGTAAGCTGTGTCTGAGCTGGCATCCTGTCAGGAGTGGGAGAGGGCACTGTTAGCGGCTGCTCGACTGGCAGTGAGCGAAGCATTTCTCATAGAGAGAGGCTTTTCTCTCCCAGTTAATGAAGCCTGCAACGAAGTCAGCAAATCTGGCTGCTGGGCTGGGAGCTCCCAGGCAGCCAGTGCAGGTAGGAGCAGGAGCTGTAGGACACCTGAGGGATTACTCCATCTGCCTCCCTACCTACCAACTGTGGCGCTGGACGAGCACAGGACACACGGGCACTGTGCTGGTGCTGGGCTCTTCACTTCTTGGGACTCTGTGCCAGGTTCCCTCACTGCTGCTGCAGCTGCTTGTGCACCATTCAGAGCCTCTGTTCTGTGTTAAATTAGGGCATATCCCATTGGGCAATTGGATTTGATGGAGCCTAACTTCACTGTGACAGTTGTCCTTACGGTCTGTTGCTACCTTGCTGTGGAGACTTGTGTCAGTGGTAGCCTTGGGACTGGGAGCCACAGAGCATAGCACCAGTGCCCTGGTGACCAGTTCCCAGTCAGAATTGGGCAGAATTTGTGTACAAGAGCGTCTGCATGAAACTTCCTTGAAGGTGGCGGAAGAATTTTTTTCTCACCAGCTTCCACCTAAACCAAACACTTCATAAAGGCCTCATGTATGTGTTTGAAAGGGTCAGTGTGTCAGAATTAAATCATCTTGAGGGAAATTTATCCAGCTACAGTGCCTTACACGCCCCTCAAATCCTGTTTAACCTCTTAAGTAGTTATGCAATGCCTTGGCCTTGTGCATAGGGGAGTATTTCACCTGGTGTGAACAGGTCTAAAGAAACGTGTGTGATCCTGTGAAGCAGGTAACACGTAGGGGTGACTTAATCCCCCACTGAAATACAGCCACAGCAAACACCTTTTCACTTCCAAGAGGAAATGAAGAGGAATATCCAAATATCCGCTTGAAGACTGAAGACACGCTTTTAGCAAGGGAAGTATAACGACAGAAATAGCATTCCAGCCAGGATGCCTGCTGCTGTGGAGTAATGAGGTTTTGTGGATGTATCACTTACTGTCTCTGTTCCTGGGTTTCCCTCTCTGCAGGATGTGTGACATTTTTCTCGCTTGCATGAGGAGCCCGGGATCGCTTCAAGATGGTGGAGTTGCTCAGCAGGAGAGTTATGTGCCACTACATTTCCTGTTCAAATGCGTTTCCTCCTGTTATTGACTGACAAGGAGGAGGAAGGGAATTTTTCAGAAAGGCTGAAAATGAGCCTTAGACAGCTGCTTTCCAGATTGTAGTGAAAACAACTGATTTTTTTTCTTTTTTTTTTTTTTAATCTTCTCAAAAGCATGTGTTTGCCTACTGCCACTACATTGTGTAATACCTAAATGTGCCAGAGGTTTTTGGGGGACCAGTGAAGAAAGCAACTTGGTGTGGGAGCTGCCTTAGCAGGAACTCTTGCAACAAGCAAGGGTTAAAAATTGCCCAGGGAAGGCTGAAGGTGACAAGAATAAGCTCATGTGGTTATTCCACAAGGAAACTTCCAGCCCCCATGGTTGGACTGAAACAAAAAAGCACTTTTGTCACTTTTCTCTCTGGCTCACTGTGGGAGCATGGGGCTGTGGAAGGGCTGAACAAGGCGAGAGAGACAATCTTGTTGTTAAGTGTTCTAGCTCATTGGGTTGTGCCTTTAGTGCTGTGTTGTATCACCATGAGTTTTTTTTGGGGAGGGAGTTTGTTTTTTGGTTACTTGCAAAGGACCTGCCTTGAAAACAGCTGTCTGCTGGACAATGGAATACTAAGCATGGCAGGCTTGGAAACATAAAGGAGTCTTGTACCCAAAATGTGAAAATGCTGAGATCTATGCAAGTGGAGGGGAGAAAAGTGGAAATGCTAGCAGGTCAGATCAATCTCTGACACAGTCTTGCATCAAATGCCTTTTTTTCTTTTCCTTTTTTTTTTTTTTCTGTAATTTAAAAAGAAAAGATTTAAAGCTGTACTAGTTGCTGAAGTGAGTTTGCTGTTGTGGTTTTGGTATTTTTTTTTTTTTTCATAGGCAGTACAAAAAGAAATGAAAAGCATTAACAGCCTTGCAAGGTCACTGGGACCTGAGCAGAATTATTAACTGGTTCTCTCTCTGTCAGGCACTCTGTATTCACTGTATCACAAGCTTGAAGCCAGACCTTATTTTACTAAGCAAAAAATGGTCCTTTTGTTGCTGTTTTTCCCCTAGTGTCATCTCTCATGGTTGCCAGGGAAACCAGTGTGTATCCTTTCAGCATAGGTTATTGGGCCTCAGGAAGGAAGTGCTCCAGCGCTGGCCTGCTATTTTTATAGAACCGTTACATAATACAATCTATTAAAGCTTCCTCTTGGTGTTTTATGGCACAAAGGGGAAATTAAGTTTGATGACTCCTAAATGTTTGATGGAGGATGTCAGGTGACTTCTGGATTGTTTTGTGCTCGCCGCATAGCAACAATATTTCTGTGTGCAATTCAAGAAGAACAAATATACATTAGTGCCCTGGGCAATATTTGCGTGCATGCAGATCACCAGAGGAAATTGAATTCTTAGCAGAGCAAGTACAAACGGTGTAAAAGTGCAGGGTGCTATCAGCTAGGGAGGGTGAGAAGGCAGAGCAGTTGATGTTTTGACAGCATAAGGAAAGCAGGCTTAAAGGAAAGTATTATTTTTTCTTTCCCATATTCTATTGTACTGCACAGAAACTGGGAGGTGCTACAATCCATTGGAACTCACCGTATACATCTGCAACATGCATATTGTAGTAGCTCTTTACTGACACTGATTTCTCAGGATTTAGTGCTATGAGAGAATGGGGATTGAAGCTTTGGCATCACAAGCCTTGATTATTTTCAAGTAAGAGAAAACTGTGTAGAATCAGTGGTGTTGGTTATATGTGAAACTTGAACGGCTCCCATATATATTCCCCTCCTAGGTATGTTTCACATGCACACTGACTGTTCAGAGATATAGTTAAAAAGGAATAATCCTGGGTTTAATACCTGGCCGGGAAGAAATCTCTGCTCAGAGACCAAAGGCTCACAGTTCCTTCAGCTTCTTCCTGTCAAGGTCAGATCAACACTGTGTCTTGACTGAGCCATAGCTCCAAATGAAAAGGTTTAGCATGCAGATGAGTTGCTGTGAAATAACATTACTGCACAGCACTTGCTCGAGGGGAACTGTCCACGTACTTGCACTTGGCCTGCACCAAATATGAGATAATTCAAGCCAGATTAGCCATCAGTGTCTGTTCTTTGTCTATTGCACATAGAAGTGTATGATGTTCATAAGTTTTTAGTTGCCAGTATGACAACTGTGTTGTACTTCAGCCCAAATTTAACATGGATCTGGAGTTTCTAATATGGATGACATGCAGTCAGAGGTAGCTTTGTGCTGAGTCCTCAATGCTGTCCTTTGAAAGAAGGAAATAATGAGACTGTGAGTGGCAAGGTTGCAGGCTTCAGAAAGAACAGGAAAGCATCCTTCTAGAAACCTAAAGTGTGTGGGGCTGAGCTGCCTCCTGATCTTTACTGCTCATGAAAGAAAGATGTAATTTCCCCTTGAAACTGAAAGCTGCCAAGAGAATATAACTTAATTTCTATGCAAGCAGAAATCCTGTTAAAGCTGACAATTGTAATTCAAACATTTGCATTTACAGAAGTAGCTTCAGTGATGATATACACTGCACTGGAGGGAGGTTCATCACTGTTTTCAACTGTCCCTGCTTATTTTGAAGATGGCACTGCTCTTCCAAAACAGCAGGGAGCAAGGGAAGAATTTTCAGTTGCTTGTAACCCTTTGCAAGTGACAGAAAACCTTCTGTGCCTGTAAAGTCTGTGCCACACCATTCAGGAGGATATCTAAGATGATCCCTGCTGGGGGAATTGCTTGGTGTGACTAGGTGAAAACAAAAGGGAAAGTTACAAAAACTCAGGTCTTAATGCTTTGCTCCTGAGAAATAACAGGAGTTTGAATCACACCAAAAAAGGAAAAAAAAAACAACCAAAAAAACCCCAACAAAACAAAAAACCGACCCAAAACCAAAAAAAAAAAAAAACCAAAACAAAAAAAACCCCACCACTGCATTTTTGACCAGGAGGTTATATAGGACCCAGAGGATACAAGATTTTACATGTCCCAGAGGAGGGGTGGAGGAGGAACCAGAGCTCAGTAGAGTTTTACTAGGCTTCAGTCAGCATGTGTGCAGCACACTGCTGTAAATCCATGGCCATGATTTAATGTGAAGATTAGAGCTTGCTAGGAATTTTCCAAGAAAACATTTCTTTTCGTCAAAACTTTTCATGGAAACTTGTTGCTTTGGATGAAACTTTTGCGTGGAAAAATTTCTGTGATCTGGCACCGAGTTCCTGTAGAAAGCCAGAGCAGAGAGCTCAGAATAGCCAATACCCTGGAGGGTAAAGCTTTTCCTGGGAATGCAGGAGATGTGTCTGCCAAACATGAGGTCTTGATTCTCAGGCTCCTGTTCCTTCACTGTTACAAGCTCTGACTACTGGGCTTTTGGCTGTCCTGTGTGGATGCCTCTTTTTCAGAGAAGGGGTTGGAGGGTATGTCTCTCACTTTGTCTCCTCTTTTGTGTCCTGGTGCAGAAGGATTTGTTGTAGTAATCCTAGAAATGTTAGCAGGACAAGAAACAAGCTTCCCACCCTGTCCTAATGATGTATTTTCACATGTTCCCACCATACACAGTTTCTGTTGTGCTGTGGCACGTTTGTAGGCTGTGGGTCAGGAGGGATTCAATCTGTCCAGTCCTGATCACTCAAACTTGGGTGAGCGGGTTGGGTGGTTATCCTTCTGCATCACTGCTTGGACTGCCTCTGCACTGGAAGTGAGCTCTATCAGGACCATTTCTGAGCCAGCTTCAGTCTGGACCAGACACTTAAAATAGGTCTCCAGACACTCACCTAATCTCAGCTTTGAAAATTTTTCTATTTTATTGTCATTTCCAGTGCAAGTCGTAGCTCCTCAAAGGAGCAGGCTTTGGAGACCCTGAGCTAGGTGACTAGCTTAGCTCCACCAGGTGATAGTCTGTCTTGATCCTTTTAATTAATCCTTGATTTAAATAGAGTGGAACAAGTTTCGGAGAACATGCTGAAGTACCTTTCCAGCCTAGCAGGTATGACTTTGTTGGGCAGGCAGGAGACCAGTTTGAATCCTCACTGATCTGGACAGTGAGGACATAATAAATAATGTTGTCTTCAATTAATTGCTCTTTTGCCACTACTTCCCCCAGAGTTATGTCTGTGATTTGAGACAACTTGTTAAAACCACAACTAACTTGCAAAGCTTTTGATATTGATGAAACAGTAATTTCTGACGGAAACTGAACTAAGGAGTATATATATTTTAATGCTCCTGGTTTTTTGCTGTCCAGAATGGAAGTGCCCAGTAAAGACAAAGTGAAGCAGCAAAGGAGAATGGAGAAGATACTTCCTGTGTTTGCTTTGTAAGCAGTGATGTATAAAAATCCATGTTTGTTTTCAGAAGGAACCTCTGGAGGAAAACAACTGTGGGCAAGAACGTGCAAAATGTAGAGCTAGAATTATCTGTCTTTGTCCTGTCAAATGTTAAGCCAAACAGGAAGGTTTATTTTTCTCCCTTCTTTTTTTCTTTTGGCAACTACTTCCCCAAGCTTCCTATGGGGTGGAAATGGGCAATAAATAGCAGGGTATCTAATGGCATCATTCCAGGCCTCCCAGCTACTGGTGCTGGCAAGGAAATGGCTCTCCTTTTGCTTCCTTCTTATTTTTAGAGCGCTGAGTTTTCAGGGGGTGGAGGGAGGGTCGGCTATTATCAGTGAGAGTCAAACCACAGTGGCTGCCTTCCGCAGGGCTCTCACCGCCCTGCCAAACTGGAGGAAGTTGGACTCATATAATTCACACCGCCAGCGGTTTTGCCTCGTAAGCGAGACTTCCTTTAAATCCAAAATACATTCACATGCACGCAAAGCTGAACCCTCTCGTTCTTACAGGACTCCTACTTTAAATATGTCCACACTTTTGTCTTCTGGCCTCTCTTTTTTTTCTTTTCTTTTTTTTTTTTTTTGGGGGGGGGGGGGTTTTTTTTGTTTTTTCCACCTCTGGCTAGTTTTAAAGTAAGTACTCTTTTTTTTTTTTTTTTTTTTTTTTTTTTTTTTTTTTTTTTTTTTTTTTTTTTTTTTTTTGGGGGGGGGTGGTTTTTTGGTTTTCTCCACACTGCCACTTCTTCAAGTTTAAAAATGCTCACTGGAGAGATGAATTGCAAACAGAACCAATGTTGCTCTTGGAAAAGTTGCTCAAAGAACAAGCCCTGGAGAACAACAGGCTGTAAAAACAGTCTTCTCTGTGATTTGATGACTTCCATATAAAAATGATCTTCTCCAAAATTCTATTTTGAGCTTTGTGTGTTTGAAGTTGATTTTTTGTTTTGTTTTTTTAATTGTCAGTCATGCAAACTGTAGGAAGTACAACTGGGTTTATTAAAAATCAAGGGGATTTGTTTGTCATGAGGTGATAAAAAGAACCAAAAATACCAAAGACTGTTTCCAAGTTTCGGAAGTAAAGCTTTTCCTCCTGTGAAACTTTAGACACTATTCTTAGTTTTTGACAGGGGTGCTTGATTTTCATTTTAAATTTGTAAGCCAGCTTAAATAATTCAGAATTCATTCACACATGATAGGCTTCTATTTCTATTTGGCTGCGGAGCAGAACTTTAAACTAGAGAAGTTTAGCTTGGTTTTGATTTTGACATGAACATTTCAAACACCCCTATTTCTACAAACTTCATACAGGAACACTTTTTTTTGGTGCACTTTGTGGCATATCCTGGACTTAGAGAAATCATGGCTGGAAGCTTTGATCTGCAGCAAGTCCCCTGGATTGCTCCTTCCCCAAAGGGGACTCAGGTATACCAAATTCCTTCTGGAAGCTTTTCCAAGGTGGTTTTTTCCTGGCTGTTGGTCTCAGGGAAGGGTATAGCATACATCTTGTAGTAGGGGATGCTGTGGAGGTACCCTGGTCTGGGCTGGGTTCTTCCAGGTTGTATGCAAATACAGGCTCTGAAATTTCTCCTAGGAAAGGAAAGACTGATTCCCAGGCTAGATCTGTAACTTTACCTGAAGCCTTGAGGCACAGAGCAAGGCGTCATACTTGATACCAGAGGAATGGGTAAGGGAAAACCAGAGCAGAAATATCTGCTAGTACATGTTCAAATTCTGTTGGTCCAGGTTGCACCATGAAGTTTAATCATGGGTAGGGATCTTTCAAATGTGGCCTTGGTGGTTTCTGAAGAAAAATTTCATAGTCATGAAGATGTCTCCAGGTGGTTTGCCAAGTCTGTGCTAACTGATCTAGCCCCTTGCACATGTGTCAGTCTGGGATTTGGCAAGGCCTTAGCTGAAGCACAGTATTTTCCAATCACATGGCTCTAGAAGAATGGTTCCATAATCCACAGTACCTTGTTGTTTCCTATAGTTCCTGATGCAAAGACTGAGGAGGGCCCCAGGACTGGCCAGCCTTGGAAAGTCATGGTGCTGAATTGATAGTGCAAGTTTGTTTTCACTTGTGCTTGGTGTACTTTTGTGGGAATGTAGATTTTAACCAATGAGTTTTACATAATTTGCACTTGAACTCCCACAGAGGTTCAGTTTGAACCTAAGCACAGAGTCATTTCTTCTTTCGTGTTAGGATGCTTTTGTACAAGCCTATACATTCTACTCAGTATGAGGTTATTTTTCTTTTTGCCAGATAAAAACATCTTCAGATATGAACAAGTAGGAATATTGCCACAGAACAATGATTTATTACTATTATTGTTATTTTGATGACTAAACAGATTAAAGAACCTTGCTTATCCTGAGACCACCGAACATGTGCTGCAAAAAAATCTCTCTTGCCCAAGTGCCACTTTGATTTCTGGAAGAATGCAATCTAACTACTGTCATTGCACTAAAATACCCCTATTTGTGCAGTTTTCTTGGTTCATTTGGGTTCTAAGAGGACCTGTTCTCCAAGGAGTTTGATGCTATGAATAGGTAAGCATGATAAATCCATGATAAATTTGCTTTACACTTAAGTTACGATGTTCTGCTCTTTAGAATGTATTAGAGACAGGATTTAATAGTCTTCTGTCCTTAATTCTTATTCATATCCAGTCTGTAATAGTCTTTTGGAAAGTCTAAATTGCTTTTTATTACAGAGTTTGCGAGTATCCATAGTGAAATATTGCTTCTATCAAAGGCTCACTTATGATGTCAAGTTTCTCATTATAATGAGATTTATTTGACATATCTTTAAAGGTTTAAGGGCTCTTCCCCCCTTCCTTTTGTCCACGAGAGTCCAGGTTTACTGATATAAGGCATGATGTTTCCTGAGTGATAACATTAAATGTATTATCCTCCTTGTGTGCTTGAATAGGAATTGTGATAGAGAAACCCTTTTGGAAGCACCTAATAAATCTCTTATCACTGTGAACATGGGTGCTGAGACAAGGAGACTTGGGCTGAAACATGTTTAGGGATAAAGTGTATTTTTGATATCCATGGGCCATTCTGAAATACGGTGCAATTTGTTAAGCGTTTTCCTGGCTAATTTCATGCCAAACACGAGGTGTGTATTTCTCAACATAGATTAGTAAGACACGATGCCATATAGGAAATGCAGCTTTCTGTTGAATACCGTAAATACAAGGATAAAATACAGCATATGTGGCTTAACTCTGGCTGGTGAACTAAATAATCTCTATATAGTGAGCACTTTAATGACCTCCAGGGTGAAAATATTTACTGTTTCAAAACAAAGCAAGGAAAAATAGTTATGATTTTTCTCCCCTATTGGGATGACCGGAGCTCATTCAATAAAGCAGTATTTTACAGAACATATAACTTGGCATGGAACTGTTAAATCTCTTTTAAATGTATCTTTTTTTGCCTTCTATAAAAACTGCATAAACTGCTTTATGTGTATGCATCACAGCCAATAGTTAAGCTCAGACATTTACCACAGGTATCATTTGGTCTTCGAATAGGCACAGTGAGACTTTGAGGGAAGTACTGTGGAAGATCATTTATTTTCACACCAATTTAACACCACAGTCCTTATCTTTCCTTAGAAACAGGGTCTGGACTTTCTCCAAGTGGAAATTTTCTACTAAAAGGTGAGTCTTAAACTATGGTTAGGGAAGCAGCAGAGGAGAGAACATAAAAATAATGTTGCCAAATCCTCACTGATGTCGTTCCTTTAGAGCTGATGGGATTTGACCACTGAGAATTTGTCCCATTAACAGTAAAGTCCCAGCCCAACATGTGTTTGCTCTGAAGATGCCATCCTGCTGTGAAGTTGCTGGGCCAACACATTTGGCTACCTCCAACACTCAACTGCAGTTTGGGGTGGCTTGGACATTAATTTATGAAAAGAGAATGGGCATCCACGAAACTGGGCTCCATGTTAGGGAGTAGAGACAGCAGTTTCTTGCTCTGATTTTTATTATCTTAATAATTATCTACCATTTTCAGTTTGGTAGTTTTGATGGAGGTTTGTAGGCTGGGGTTGTGAGCAAAATGGAGGTAAAAGTTGCACTGAAGAGGTCAGACAAATCTCATTTTAAAGTATTAAAACTTGTAGATTGTGATTTGCACAGTTTTTGACAGTTATGTTTGAAAACTAGCAGGTACTAAAGGACATTTCTGTCCTCTGAAGGAACACATATTATTATATCTTCTGATAGACACAAAGTCTGACAGGCAATTACCATGTTTGCATCCAATATATATATTCACCTTCTTTAAAAGTGGAGCTTCTCTAAGATTTGGAAACTCCTGTATGCAGCACCTTTGTGTGAGTTTTTCTTGCCTTCCCCTATAATAAAAAACAAAGACAACCCTTGGGTGTGTCCAGAGATCTCAGTGACCTGAGAACAGAACAGATTTATGCTGCTGTAATTTATTTGAAGCCTTGTCATCTGCCTTTAGTTTTGCAGTGAGATGCTAATCTCCTCAGATTTTGTGTACTGTTAGTACATGTAAAAAGCTGTCCAAAACGTTGGTATCAGCATTGTTCCATGACATTTACAATGGATATTTCAAAACATATTTGCACTAGTTTAGAATAAGTTCTACAAATTGATTTCAACCTTTGCAAGTAATACTATGAAAAAAAGCCCAGGATAAATATTTAGGATTTTGATTCTTGGATGTGAGCAGTACAATGTGAACCAAGCGTGTCATGATTAAGTAAGAAGGTGGAAGTCCTGTGTGTTGAAACGGACTTTTCCTGTGAGGCTGGTTGGTTAATTTGGTCAAAAGTCTGTGGGATGGGAGAAATAAACTTTCTGATGAAATGAAAAACTTAAATGAAAACTTTCCACTTGGGTTGAGTTTCTAGGCTGGCTTCAAAAAACACTAAAACTTACTGAACTGAGAAAAGGGTTTAGTTGCCAAAACCAAACAAAATTTAACTCTGCATGTAAACTGGAAACTACGATTAAATTGGAAATTGTTCATTTTCCTAAAATGTTTTTGTGTGGGTTGGGAAGTGGGGGTATAATTTCCTGACCAGCTCTAACACAGGCTTGCAGTGCTGCTGCTTTTTATACTTGCAGGCAGCCGGAACTGGTGACTAAGGTTTCGCTAATAGTGCAAATTCTAAGAGCTGGTTGTTTGTGAGCATGTAATTGACCTTTGCTGGCAAAGTGATGTGGAGATAAGGAAAGGGAAAGGATAGATTTCAAGTCACTTCTTTTCTCCAGCTCGGAGGAACACACACCAGTGCTGCCTCTTGTTTTAGGAATCCTTTAAGAGCTGTCTGTAGTAATTATTTCAGTAGCACATATGGCAATTGCATGTCTAACAGTGCCTGCTTCACTGCACAGGTACGAACACAGTTATTCAGCAAACATTCAGGACCGAGGAGGCTCCTTATCTGCAGTGATGATAGTAAGCATACAGTTTTATATAGACAAGGTGTGTCCGTAATTCCTTACTATCCATGAATTCAAAGCAGGCTTTTCCTGAGCAGTCTTTAGGAGATGAATCAAAGAAAAATACACAGCAAACCAAATTTCTCACTGCCTGCCACATTATTTGTGTTTTTTTAGGAAGTGGGTTTTCTTCTCAAGTAGAAAGTATCAATCTATCTATGACAAATGGGGGGAAAAAATTGAGACTGTTTTTTCAATCCAATTAGGGATATGAGTATATGCACCTTAGGTTCTGAACCTAAATTTCCACCTTGATTTGCACCACCCTAAATTTGGTAATATCAAATGGAAACTTGTTTTTTGGGGGGAAAAAGTTCCTACTTTAATGTTAGCTATCACTGGCAATTTCCACATAATTCCTGACTTTGTCCAATGACTTGATGTAGCTGAATGACACCAGAGTTAAGTGTAAAGCTGCCAAGCACAGCAGTTGCAACTGTGCTTTGAAGGGTGGTGGTTTCCAGCCTGGTAGATGTCACTGGGACTCAGAGAAATGCTGATGTTTACAAAGGGGAGGAGAAATTAAGTTTAGACAGGGGAGGGGAGGAAAGCTTCTGCTGCAGCCATTTGTTATCATAAATACCCCAAATCCTTCTCAGCTGTGGAGCAGCAAAAGATCCAATTCTGCCTTCCCATAGACTTCTTTGTAAATACTCCATCCATGGCAGCATCCACAATGGCTCTAGTGGCTGAGGGAGGTGTGTGTGTGTGTGTTACTGCCACATGGCAGCATTGGTATTATTTTATATCCCTTGCTGATATGGCTCTTTTATGTTCAGTTCTGGCCTGGATTTTTTTGGCAATAGGTCCTGAAGGCAGTGTCTGTTGTACAGGAGCAGGGTTGGTTTTCCTTCCATAGCACGAAAGACCGAAGCATCTCTTTGGCGTGAGAAGAAGGAAGGACAATTCTGAGGTGCTGAATGTCCTTTGCCTGTGTTGAAGTCAGCAGTGGCAGTGCCTTCCTTGTGCTCGTAGGGCTGTGCCCAGAGAGCATTTTCATGTCAGCATGGCAAAGGTAGGAAGTGAGAACAGGCTGTTTTTCTCGTTGTGTTTATTCAGCCGTCTCTCGTTTCTGAGGACCGGGTTCAGGAGCAAGGTACCGCGCAGTCAGCTTCTCAACTTGCTGATGTTTGCACTCGCCTTCCCCTGTGACTCATTCCAAACACATCTCGTTCATTCAGGAGGGTAATTTTCTATTTCCACTTTGGTGCACTTCTCCTCCTCCTCCTCTGCCCCCTCCTTCCAGATCTAAAATGTGCTGTCAGCTGCTGTTTATCTGATGGTTCAAATGTCCATGCTTGGTTTCTTTTTCCCCGTCGCTACGGTTTCTCCTTCCGTTCCAAAGGCTGTTTTAGTTGTCATTTCTATTCTCCTGTCAGCAGCATTCTTCATCGTCTCTGGCTTGGGCAGTCTGTCTACATCGTTTTCTTTAGAGGTGTTTTTGTGCTAAATGAGTGCCTCCTAGGAAGCCCAATGTAGCATAGCATAATTAAGTGACAATATATGAGGTGCCAGTCCTTTACCAGGCAGTTAATGACTAGCTGGAAGATTTACAGGCATGAGGTAGAGTCAGAGGAAATTTAGCACTCCAGTCTGCAGTTAAATGATAGGTAGAGGACATTTGAACACTCCTATTTTCCAAAGAAATACTAGTTTAAACTTAGCCAGCGCTCAGCTTGCTTATTTCTTTATTAAATTGAACAATTGTTAAAATTGCCAAGTCTGGAAGATGTTATGTGATACCCTTTCCCAAGGGCAATGTTATCTTGGGATGTCTTGATGAGGTGGAGAGTGGCAGCAGGCTTGATTCTAATTCCATATCTTCCAGTAATTATGTGGAATTGTAATGTAGTGTACACTCATGATCTTCCCAAAATAGCCAGTGTATTTTTTATCCCTTATGCCTACAAGCTTTGCCTTAGCAGTGTGCTCTGGAAGCCTCGCCTCCTGCTTCATGATCCATGTACTGATGGTCCAGGCAGGACAAGGAAAAGTTCCCTACCCCTGCTTCTATCACCTTCAGATTCCACCTTTTTCTAGCCACAAGTCCCTGCTCCAGCTCTCTGGCAATCCTTCACAGCTTGTGGAAGTGAAGCACAGGGATGTCAAAAATTTGCTTTGTTATTTTTAAGTGTCTAGGTACACTGTAAATGGATACATGTATCTCATTCCCTATTTGCCCCTTGCCCAGCCCACATGGAAAGAAATATGAAGTTTATTTACCTTGGTTTGGATCTCACTTTACATATCTGAAATGTTTCCAGTGGGTTCTACACCTTTAAGCATATTAAATATGAGTTTTCAAGGCCAGGGTGAGTTTTGCTAGCAGGGCTTGTGGAAAGTGTGGTCATGTGGCACACAGAACACAGGCTGAGTGACATCTGTTCATATACATCTCTTTAAAACATGAAGGGCAAAACCCACTATCTTTGGATCAGTGTCTGCAAGATTATTCCGGGGTAGGGTACCAAATTCTTAAATTCTTCTACTTTTTTCTTTTTTTTCTAGCTCCCTTATGTTTCTACTCATGACTTTTTCTCTTCTTTTTCTTTTTTTTTTTCTTTTTTTTTTTTTTGTCCTTTCCCTTCCTCCCTCTTTTTGGTAGCAGATTACTGTGGCCACTAAGAGGTACTGTTGATACAGCTCTAGTTACCACAGTTTAGTTGCTGAGATAGAGATCTTTTTGTGTGCTCTTTGCATATTTGAGCTGCTCTTTCATTGTGTCCTTTTGCTGGTTGTTGTTTTTGGTTTTTGTTTTACTGTATTTTTGTTTTAAATGAGTAGGCTGTTTACATTAGCTTAAACATTCACTTAGCTTTATGCCATTCAGCTTCATGCCCATGTACAAGGCAGGTGAACATCAACACAGCTCCAATTTTCCTTTCTTGCTTTACTCCTGCTTTGAGTGACAGTTTTTGGAGTTGTGCAGAACAGGTTTGCCTCAAGGGCTGCATTTGTTCTTGCAGTGAGGTGAGCACTCCTGGGCGCTGGGTTTTTCTGCCATCCCCAGCTGGGAAGCTTCACCTTTAAGAAGGTTTTGTGGGATGTGCCAGGCTTCTTGGTGCACCTGTGAGAGTTACCCTATAAACTGAGTACAAATTTGTTATTAAATTAATTTGTTACTAAATTTGCCATAAGGTATGTATTAAATATATCTTGGTGGTGCTTTTACTGGGCACACCAGAGATGCCTGGAGAGTGTTTCCTTGGTTTTAGCTCATCTTTGCCCTTTTCTATTTGTGAAGTAGTCTACTTGAAATAATGCTTGTTAAATTTCTGGTGTTTTATATTGAAGAGTATTATTTTTGTCTTCAAGTTTGCTCTGTGAGTTCCATGTAAAGAGGAAAAAAAGCCAGAATCCAAATGAATGTCTCCAGGAAATACTTCTGCTATGGGAAGAAGTTGGGATAGTTTCAAAAAATAGAAGAAAAGGTGTTCCTAAATGTTTAGTAAACAGAGTTTTAGGAAGTATTTTCAGGTTTTTCAAGTGTCACTAGCTTCCTATTGAAACATGCCCGAGATTTGGATACATGCTGGTATTTAGATGCCACAGTCCTACAGAGTCCAGTGACAAAGTGGCTCGCAGATTTTAGCTTTGGACACATTAGGAACCTCCTTCTTTTTCCCTTCCCCCATCTTGTGTTTGTGGGTGCCTATATTTAAATAAAATTTTGTACCGTCAGCTCTTAAAGAAAGGGTAAGTTGCTGTGGATCTCTGCTTTCACCCAAGCCGAACCTGTTTCTCCCACCAGCACATCCTGTGCCTTTTGCAATTGCTTTTCCACCCCAAACTTTCGATTCCTTTAACTTAGCATCAATCTACCTGCATTCATTTTGAGTTGTCATCGTGAGGTTGTCGCATGCCATAACGGGATTTTTCCTTAACTGCGTCATCATGAGCAGCATCTGAACCTCCAGGGGAGTCAGACACTCAAAGGAAGTGTGTCCAAATGCGTGTAAATTTATTTGCCAAGTGTGCACACGTGTATATCGCTGCCCTCTCCTGCATGGAACAGGTACTGCTCCAAGATGTGCCTCAGGCCATTTTATTGGTAAAGTGAGAGCTCTTGTCGGCCTCCTGCCAAAGGAAAAGGGTCTTGTGACTTTAGCCTGGGGGATGTTCCTGTTGTTTCTGCGAAGCTTAGGGTGTCTGTGGTGAGCACTTTAGAGACAGCATGGCCAGATCTGAAATCCAGAGAAGTTCATTGCATGTTTGCACAAAATTAAGAGTCTTTTGAACAGAGCTAATTTCTAGTTGCAGCTGAAAAGGGCATTCAGAAATGTGGGTGCTCTTTGTTACTTTCTGGAAAATTTTCTATTTATTGCCATATGTCTGTAGGACATTGTTGAAACTGACTGAGTCATGGTGCCTGGAAATGTCAGGAGGCATATTGAGTAGCAACAGAAAGTTTGGGGTAATCATGGCAGAAGCAGAAATTGTGTTTAGTTCTGAGGCTATGAACACAACAGCTGTGTGAGAGCCACAGGGCAGGGAGCTCCTACAAGGCAGTGCCAAGTGGGGACCAGATGGCGTGCGGGATGGGTGAAGCGTATGAAGTCATCTGCCTGTAGGTTATGAATTCAAGTGCAGCTCAGAATGTTAAGCTGGCTAAAATTTATGGTTATCATCAGCAGGACTGGACTGGGCTTTGAGATGCTGGCATGAAAAATTGAGCAAAGAAGGCCCCTCATGGATGAGGAAGTAAGGGGCAGTGTTGTGGCTGATGCGAAGGGCTGGATTTCCAAGGACTGCTTAGCCCCTTTGGTATAGAGTGTTTTGCAACTGGTTTTCTTGTTTAGGGAGTGAAGGTGGACTCTTTTACAGAAACAAACACAAAAGAAAAAAAAACAAAGAAGAAAGGATGGGGAAAGAGGTGTCCTGATTTACTAGCACCAACTAGTGACCAGCATCCTCTGATTCCTTTGTCAAAAGCTTCATTCAAGGCTGAAATGTATGAGCTGAGACAACTTTAGCACAGTGTGTTTTTTTCCTTCTTTAAGGTTGGAGTGTGGGAAATGGGTATTATCAGGCTCCCAAAATTCCAACAAGCTCTTGATCATAGAATGAATCACAGAATGGCTTGGGTTGGAAGGGACCTTAAAGATCATCTGGTTCCAACCCTCTGCCATGGGCAGGGACACCTTCTGGTAGACCAGGGTGTTTAATGCCCCATCCAACCTTGCCTTGGTCCATTCTATCCAGTGTGAAATTAAACTTTTTGTGGCCTGGAAACAGATATTCACAGATGAAAGGAAGCTTGAGGCTGGAAGAAAGTTGTGGGGTTAGCAACTGACTTTTGTTTGCAGGGGCTGTCTCTCCAAAGGCTCTATTCACAGAACAGGGAGGGAGGTGATATCAACACTGACAGATTGAGATGGGGAATGTCACTTTGAATGGTTTATGTTCTGGGTGTAGATTCACTGAGGTGGGAATAGAGAAGAGGTTATTGACACCCTTCTGCTTCTCAGCTAAGCTTTAGCAGGTTCCCATTTTGTAGATGCTGGATGGTACTAAGGTTTGCTGGAGAGATGCAATGCTCTTCTGGGGTTGCTCTGCAGGGCTGGAGGCAGCCACCAGGGCAAAATGGGAGGGCAAAATGCCATGCAGAGGTTCAATCTCCATGGTCACATCTGGGCTGAACCTACATGGGCAAAATATGTGAGGTTGCCTCGGCTATCATCTGTGATCTCTGAATTGAAAATGGAGAAGGTATAGAAAGAGCAGGAGTTTGGGATGATCAGGGCATGTTTGGAGTAGGTTTATTTGAGTAAGCCATTGCCAAATGGCTTGTCCTGTCCCAGACTGACAGACAAGAGGCAGAAGGGTGATGGTTCAAAATGGAAGGGTGACAAAAATGTGGCAAAATGAACATCTTGCCTTAATCACTTTTAACTACAAAAACAGTCCTCTGTGATTCTTGCAAACATCTGCCATCAAATTTGCATCTACTCTGAGAGCCAGGTGTTGAGGTCTGTAATCACAACCACTGAGATCAAGCAGCACATCCTGTATCCTAAGTACCCTGCTAACCAAGCCTGACTTGTGTGTTCATCAATTGTGCTCTACTCACTCTTTAAAAAAAAAAAAATTTTTTTTGTTATTATTTTTATTTCTTACTTTGTGCTTTGGGCTTGTTTTCCACATTCTTGAGCTCAGTATGTCTAAACCCAATATTTTTTTTCATCTGATAGAACTGTGCATCTAAAGTTTTGGGGCAGTGATAAAGCACAAATTTAAGAAGTAAAAATTAATCGTTGCTTCTTTTGACACATTGTAAACTCCAAGCATTTTTGTTTTTCAACTCAGACTTTTCATTTGATGTAGGAGGATGGGCTTGAGATGTTTTTAGTTTTGCCCCACAGATTAATCCAAGCATTTCAATGGTGCTTTTGTACATTTTGTTAATATGGTCTGCTAATGGAAGTGAAGCAACTTAGATGAGTAAGTTCTGATCTCCGGAAGGTCATGGTGATTAAGCATGACCAACTTGCAACTGAATAAGATGACATGAAATCTGATAAACAGTGTGCTTGGTGTCATAATATTTTGTGAAATTTTACTATGGAGATAGTTCTTAAGTAGTTCTTAGTTCTATGTGTCTACAGCATGAATTCAGCACTGGTACAGAAAAATAATGTGTTTGATTGTCTTTCGCTTAATCTTGCTGTTTTCCACTTCATCTTGCTGTTTTCATGGCTATCACATGGAAAACACTTTTGTAAGGTGGGTGATTCTCTGTGAGGGACAGCTTCAGAGAATCTAGGTGTGCTAAGGAAAGTATCAAGAGTTCCTTGAGGAGGAGGTATGAGGGAGGAGCAGGGAAAAGATGAACACAAATTAACAACTTTTCACAGCAGTTGACACAAATCTTTGTGCTGATCAGAAACCACAGTATGGCAAATCACACTGAGTTACTTGGGAGTAAAAGCAAGATTCTAGCTTCTCATGCTGCTGCCCATTTCATGCCACTTACACACATGTCTGTATATTGAACTAGTGAGTACTTCAATGTATTCCGATCTGGTTTTTAAGAGGTAACTTTCTCAGTCTTTGGAAGCTTCAGGTTTGGTTCTATAGAAGTTAAAGTGATTTCTGTATTTAAGAAGGTGTGTACAATAAGGCTTGTATGACCAAATGTAGTTACATTTCTTACTTGGGAGGACAACAGTGATTTCCTTCCAATGATGGGGTTTCAATTTCTGACACATCAGCGAGTCACATTGAAAATGTTGAACTACAAATAAGCTTAAGAGAACTGAACAACATGTCTAAGGTTCTGAGTGTAGAAATAGCAAAAAGAGGCGTAATCTCTCTTGTTATGCTTGGGCCTTTGGAAACAGAACATGCCAGAAATATCGCCTGCTTTTGTTTTTTGGCATGGTTAATAAATCGCTCCAGTCAACTGGATGTTCCTTTGGAAGGTTACAGTAAATCATGGGCCTGGACATAAGCCAACGTTTCCTTCCGTGAGGCAAATCTTAAAAGGTACAAAAAGGCTGCGTTGGGCTGTTCTCAGTTTCCTTGCGGACACAGTCTGCTCCCAAGTGGGGGAGCCACAAGATGGCAATGGGTCTTTTATACAAGCTGGATGTAGCCAAAACCCCCCCCAGATAATTCAGTTAATTCCTTCAGACAATGGTAGAAAGTGATTTAAAGAAAACCAGCTGGATGAAAGCAGAGATGTAACCTGAAAGAGCCGTGCTCAGGTCTGCAGACTTGCTCATAGAGCTGTGTGTTTGTTATTTGCATAGTGGTTTAGAAAAGTTGTGCTTATAGCCCACTTCTTAAGGGAAGAAATCTTAGTTCTAATATGTAGCTCTTGTGTTCCTGTGCTAGATTTATTATCAAGCTTACTCCATAACTGGCAGTTGGGAGTGTATCTGGATGTACTCAGATCCAGATGAGAACTACTTACCCAGCTGCTCAATTCCATTGGTATATCACTCTTTTCCTCCTCCTTCTTTCCTCCCCCTCCTTTTTATTTTCCCCCCCCCCGTGCTTTAAGGTGTCAACAAAGTGTTTTGAAAAGGTTTGAGAAATAGGTTCTGAACTTTTGCTTATGGTTATCCAGGAAAAATTATTAAAGTGCTCAAGAAGTGTAAAGTCATTTCATATTTCAATACTCCCTACCAAAGAAATATCTTCCCATTCTGTATGTTCACTGGATTAGATGACTGGAGGCAAACACAATGAGCCACATTGCTGGGCGAGGGTAGAAGTTTGGACTTGGACTAAATTACAATAATTTCCTTTTCCTGCGAAGGTTGAACAGCTTATTTTTGCTAGAGATGGAGGCATTGTGAACATTTAAAGGAGAGGTGGGATGTGAGAATGGGGTAGCCCTGATACTCCTGCTCTGTTTCATTCCTTGTCTATGGTAAGTGCTGGTATGGCACAATGACTTTTTTGATATGTGCGCATATGTGCAACACACAAAAAAGAAGACAAGTTCCTCCCTCGCCCACTTCTAGTAGGTTCTAGGAATGACATTGTGGCAGCACATCTGACAGGGCAGTAAATGAGCAGCAGTGCTGTGGAAGCACAATTTTCAGAGAATCTTTATCAAGTCTTAGGACTCATGACAGTTGCTAATTTCGGAAAACTTTCAGTGGAGCACTTAACAGCTTAGCTGAACTTTGGTTTCATCTATTAGTAATTACTTCCAGAAGTTAGCTTGAATGAGAAAATAAAACCTTGCAGTCTCCTGACCAGGACTATGGCAACGTGAGAAAGGGCTCTGCTCTGCTGGCTGGTGCAATGTAAATGTGCTGCAAAACTGCAGTCACTGCAAGAGCTGAATGTCCGCTTAGATAAAAACATGTTTGTTAGAAATATGGAGCCTGATCTGCTGGGTCCCAACTTTGCTGTGTTTACTGATGTGTAGAAAAATCACTAAAAGATGTGGAAGCAGGAGTCTCCTGGTTATTGAGGTGGAAAGAAATATTTCTGTAGCTTTCAATGACCTTGAGAGTCAAACCTCACTCTATCATTAAAAAAAAAAGTAGGAAGGAAGTGAGCTTTCTTGCATTTCAGGTTCTTTTTTAAATGAGTCAGCACAGTCTAATCTATACTGTGATTAAGTGCCTCCAGCCAGGAGGTTTAGAGAAGAAACAAACACAGTTTTGTTAGTCCCCTTCCTCCATCCTGCTGTGGTGTCTTTTCTCTGCTGCTATTCCTGCAGGCCTGGCTGACGTGCGCCCGTGCACAGCGAGAGGCACACGCGCCTTCTCACACGCACGCCCGGCCTGCGCCCTCCGAGTGAGACAGGGCGACGCAGAGCCTGCTGCCTGGCCTTGTCAGAACTTGATAGCTCTCTAAATATTGTATTCTTTGTTGCCATAACACTGGGAAAATAATGGGGGATACTGCATTATAAATATAGCTGAGGCCTTGGGGAATAGGAGCATTTCTAAAGGGCCTGAAGCGATGGCAGAGCAAAATTCTCATAAATAAATGGGGACATAATTACTAAACGCTGACTGGATTTCTGCCTGCTGTGGCACTCCAACTTGCTAGACAATTATTATACTAAGGGATTATCTTTTAACAGAGCACAGTTATCTTTTCTGTTTTTCTCATTTTGCTATTCACATAAGCCAAGGGAAATGCAAAGCGTTCTAATTGGTCATGGATCTTTCTACTGAATAAGCTCCAGCTTTATTTAGAAGGGTTTTGTGCAGTACATCCAGTTTACAGCTGGAGGAAGGTTGAGGGCAAGGAGAGGTTGTGACGGGTCTGTTTTACAGAGGATGTGAAATGGGGAAACAAACAGATAAATGTCATGTTGAACTGAGTTATGAATGACAGTCCCACAAAGCCTATAAAGGAAATCAGGCTCCCTCTATTTCTATCAAAATAAGGAGCATTGACCTTTTACCTCTGCCTCACCTGCCTCAGCTTGCAAATCTGACAGCTGCAAATGGTATTAAATGTACCCACTGAGTAGCGATGTAGTGATTAAAAATAGAATACTACTTTGTCATGTTTATGGTCTTTTACAAGACCTCTGTTTGCTGTATATGCTTTGCAAGAGTTAAATAACTGCCGGTGCTACGTGGTCTAAATTCCAAAATAGTGGAAAAAAGGAGACTGTATATACTGGAAAAAAATTCTGAAGACAAGTAACAGATGGCAAGAGAACTCAGAAGGGACAGGCAAGGGAAGAAACTATATTGCTGGAAAAGAACTGGAGAGTGGTTAAGGCAGAGGGAATTACAGAGATAATTTTATCTCTGACAATTGGGCAGAAAATAGACCAAGAAAGATGAGAAAAGGCAAATAGTGTAGGGAGGGGTGGTGGAAGATGCACATTCATGACTGCTTTTAATCAATGAAGGAAAAGAACTGGTAAAGAATGAGGAGAGATGAGGAATAAATTTTGTGTGCCTTAGAATTTTGTTTCTGTACAGAAATCTGTTTATTCAGTCCATTTTGTGAGAAATTGAAGAGACACATTCAGTGGAAGAGAGATAGTGACAGAACTCATGTGGATAACTATCTTGTCACATAACCTGCCTAAATCCAAGGTTGATGACTTACTAAGCTCCCACTGTAAATTTCAATTAGAAAATACTACTCTTATTTTTCAAAACCCCAGAGACAGTGATATTCAATGCAGGTGGAATGATCCCCATTTAAACTCTTATTATTTCTAGGTCTTGTCTCAGTTCTATTGGCCCAGCATGAGTAAATCACCAGCCAGGAACCACACTGACTTTGATGTGATCTTGTAAAATCGGGGCTATTCCTTGTGAAGTGCTTTAAGATCAGGATACTGCTGAAAGGTGAAAGTAGCAGGTGGTGTAGATTCATAATCTGGCATTTTAGGAAGATGTCCAGCCCAGCCTTGCTCAGTCAGACCTTGAGCTCCTTCAAGCACAGAGTTTCCACAGCCTCCCCGAGCAAACTGTTCTAGCGTTTGAGTTATGGGATTGGTGTTTCAATAGCTGCTGTGCCCCATGCATGGCTGCATTGTTGGTACAGCCCTGACCTTTTCAATATTCTGTCTCAATGCCAGTCGCCTCTTCAGAGCTTCCATGGCTCCTGCAAAGAGTGAAGCTGTGGGGAAATGTAGAGTGCTGAAGAGACAGAGTAGCGAGATTCATTGTTCTACACAACAAAATATGAAGGATATCACTCTGATAGAGGTCTCTGAGGGATTGTAATGAGGGTGGGCTGAGGCAGGCTGAAGGTCAGCAGCTCTCTGCTTGTGGTCTTTTGGAGACCTTCTGTGCAGAACGGTGTGGCTCCATAAACTAAGTAGGAAAAAAGACACTCACTTTCAGCAGAAAAGGTGGGGCTGTGACCCTCAGGTGCTGCTAGCTGCTGGCAGGATGAACAATGTTCTGTACCTGCCCTGCCTGATATCTCTGGTCTATTTGGGTCATACAGTTTTCAGGGGAAAAGACCATTTTTCTTGCTGGGTACTCAGTAAAACAGACCCACTGTGGTGTTTGGCTGTTACTGCAATAAGGAAAGATGATAATATTGGCTCAGAGAGAGTAGACTGGTTTTGTTGGGGTTTGGGTTCTTTTTAAAACCTCCTGATAATTTTCCCTCAAACTTCCTGCCAGTGAACTCTGAAGAAAGCTTGTAAGTTATATAGGAGAGCAAGTTCACCTGAGCACTGAGACCTCTCACCCAACCCTGTCTCATCACCTAATGCTGTCTGGTTATCACTGAAGTTATCATCATTGGCAAGCCTCAAATTCCTCCTGACATGTAAAACCTATTTATTAGCATGGTATATGGATAAGTGAAGCAGTAACCATGGGGGAAAAATTGAGTTTTTGTATTTATGTGACAAATAAGTGGCAAAACACTAAATTCCGTTAGGATCTCTGGTTTCAGGAGAGCTGGATATTTTCTGCTCTTGCTTGCTCAATTTCTGTGACCTGAGGCAACTCACTTCACCTCTATATATCAATTTTCCAAACTGTAAAGACAATAATCTATATCAAATTGTACTTTGTTGCCTTGATAAATGTACAGAGGAAGTAATGTTAGAGTTGCATTGTATTAAATTATGTTGGAAAGTGATAGAAGTCAGAGAATAAACTTGGCCAGTATAGAATCATTCTGCTTTCTCCTTCTGAGTTGGTATTCTTGCTCCAAAACTGTACTTAAGAACATTTGAATACTTTACTTTGCAACAATTTGCAAAATGCCAAAATTGTTAGCCCACACTTTTCCCCTAGAAACTCCTTAATTTCAAGATCATTGAGAATATCAGTGCTTACTGAATTCTATATTGTGTTTGCTATTTTTTTGTCCTCACCATGGCCTGTGACTCATTTGCTGCATGTTTTTCAAGCCCTACTTTGAATACTAACTTGTGAGTTTTCTTATTGTTTTTTTTCCGTGGCACTTACTACTGCAGGAACTGTGCTGGGAACCAGTGTTGGAGTTTTGTGGTAGTTTGGAAACTTAAAAAATATTTCTGTTCCAAGTCACTGTTTTATATAGAACAAAATTATGAATTTATATTTTGGAAGAACTAGACGTGTGTCTATGTGTTCATACACATGCATCTTATTATACTATTATATTAAGGCTTCTAACTACCTTTCATCCTTACACTTTCTCTTGTCTGTCCACTTTTACTGAGAAAACAGTAAAGGAGAGTAAGGAGAGGAAACATTTGTACTTGAAGATATACAGGCTTTACTCATATCTCCCTTTTTTTTGTGCTGGTGTCACTTCTGTCTGCTTCCACAGCTACTGTTCTATCCTAAATCTGAAAGATTCTTCCAAAATAAGAAGTCTTTCCTTCAAAAAATACAGCATTTTGGCACATAATCCTTAGCAGACAGTCTCTGCCTGGGAGAGTGGAACTCACATTAAAATCAGAGTTTACAATATTAAAATGGAGCATTCTATGACTTCCAGCAGTACAAGAGGTTCTTATGGATCCTGTGACATGTTTAATTCCTTTTGGAGAAGTGCATTCATATAGATGTTAGCTCCAGTTCTAGGGAAGGACAAGCAGCCTGTCTGAAAGGCATACATAACGTAGACCTGCATATTTCATGATACATCATGTGCTGCTCAGGTGCAGAGGCAAAAATTCAATCCTTTACAAGTGTGTCTGCCCAAACTGGAGCAGAGGTAGCTATTTTGCATCCTGCCAAAGTGTGTTTGATCTTGGAAGTTACAGAATATTTGTTTTATGACTATGAGAGTGCCAAGAAATTCTTTGAAGCAAAGTCTGTAACCTCCGAGGCTGAGATGGAATAGGATGAAACAGGAAAGTTACTGGAAGATGACATTGTTAAAAAAAAAAAATACAAAACTCCCTAAACTCGAACTCAACAACCTTCCCCTCCAACTCTTTTTAAGCCTGCTTCTTTTAATTATATTGCCTGTCATGACTCTAATTCTTTAAATTAATTATGGTGACTGATATGAAGTCTAAAATGCCTTTTCCAATGTACATATGATATGATGGATGGTGATTAATTGAAACATGGAGGTCTGAAGTTTGATAGCTTATGAAGTACAGTTTGTGAAACAGCCTCAGCTTCCATTTTTTTATTGAACTGTCTTTCTCAATGTCATTAGAGTATTAGACCCAGAGGGAGACCATATAAATGACAGATCACTGCTGAACAAAATTCCAAGTTTTCCTTTCTTCCTTCCAGACTGAGGTAGCGTATTACACTACTATCTTGCCTGTTTTTACAGGCAGAAAGAAGCAGTGACAAAAATTTTTGGTTTAAAATGAAATCTGCACTTGCAAAGTAAAGTCTTTGCTGTACTGTCTCTTTGTGGACTTGCCTGGGTAGCACAGTATGTAAGTGGTGGCTGAAATTATTAAATACGAATATTTACTTCAGTCCCTGTGAGGGGTTTCTGGTATTGTTCCTTGCTTTTGGTTATCGAGTCCATCCCCTTGCAGCTGGTTATGTGATACCATCCTGGAAATGTTCTGTAGAGGGAGGTCGTTGGTGACCAGAACCAACTTCAAGTCCCTTCCCTTCCAGTAAAGCAGGTTCTGGGCAGTTCTGTGCGAGACCTTGATAACTTCAGCAATTTGATTAAAACTTGATTAACCCTACTTCCAAATAAGCCTATAGGGAGAGTGTGGGATTTTTTGGGCTGGTTTGTTTTTTCTTTTCTTTTCTTTTTTTTTTAATTGCCTTAAAATGATCTGTGGCAGGAGCAATATCTATAATTGTGCTTTTTACAGAACCTAGAACAGTGATTCCCAAATCCTGAAACTATCTTTAATAAGCATAGAAGTAAGATACTTAAGACCTGCAACTAAAGTCTTGAAACTGATTTTGCTGCTGCTTTTTAGTCATTCTGAGGGCCCTTTTGTGCTGTTGCAGTTATTGCAGATGTTATAGATCTCTCCTGTGTATGAAAATCTAATGGTTACTATCTTTTATTTCTTTTCTGTACCACTACAGGCAACTAGTCAGGTTTAATGTGAATACTGAACATAACCATGTGTCTTTTGAAAGATCAGAGATGGTAAAGGGGGTTGTCTGAAAGCAACACGGTAGGCAGAGCTGTAAAGAATTTCTCTCAAGTTGCTAATGAACACTCAGAGCTTTAAACCTAGAGAAAGCAACAGAAATGTGCCAGGGCTTGACAGAAAAATCCCTGCTGCTAAAAGTAGGGATACAAAAGGACTGATACCTTGTAAAACTTGGCTACGGTGTGCAGGATAGCCCATGCAACCGTGCCAGCTCTGATAATCTATGCAAGACAATGCCTGATATTTGGAAAAAGATAAGTGAACGGCAATATTATGTTGCAAGAATTTGTAGAACATGTGCGACCAGGAGAAGAGGTTTGACAATTGAGCTATTAGCCTCGAGGAATTCCTAGTGGGCACAGCACTGTAGGACAATATGAACAGTGTTGCATAGATAGCAAAAGAGACATTTCTTAATTTGAAGTTGAGGATGCTGACACTCAATTATTCTCATTTTGAGTTAATGGGATCAGCATTACAAAAAAAAAAAAAAAGCAGTGGTCACCTGGAATGCAAAAAGGTAAAAATTTGTTCTCAGGAAGAGGGTTTGTGAAGTAATGCGGAATGGCAGTCTATCTTTAAACAAACAAAAACCATTCAGTCATTTTTGAGGAATTTTTCTCCACTGCTTGTACAGGAAATGTAGGTTCTTAAGGTATAAAGTAGATTGTCACACAATTACCCTGTAAATATCTGGTTGTTTGTTATTGCCTATTTAATCACATTCTCAGGGGAGAAGTACCCATGATAGGTTTTAAACCTACCGAATCCTCCAATGTTTTGGTTAGTGGTACACCAAGACAAATTTGGGAAGATGGTCTTCAAATCCCCTTTTGAGCAAAGAAGTGCCAAATCAAATGAGCTTGACATAATTCAGCTGTGCCACGGTTTGTGATTCAGGGAAAGATTTTTAAAGGTAGAAATTAAAATTATCAGTATGTTTTTGATCTGAGAGCAAGTAAAAGAGTTATGTGCTAGTCAGTTTTAGAACTGGTTTCTACCAGATGCTTGTTGGTCTCAGCAAACAAACAAAAACTGGGATAGTTCTGTGAATAGTTTTGTGAACAGACCCCCAGATAACCAAGTTAAGTGAATTAATTCACACCAGTTACCATGAGAATGCTGGATGATGTAAAAGCCTTTTCTATAACTACAAATTTCTGTCAAGTGGCTTAGAAACACAAGACTATATGGGACATATTGGAGGTTTATTGAACACTTGCTGGGTTTAGTAAATGGAGGAATAAAAGGATATAAAGTTGTAGGTATTAATATATTAGTCTGAGAAAGGAACATGCGTGGAAATACAGCCATAGGGACATGTAAGTATGAAACAAGTGGCATGTGAATTGTCCCTGGAAACAAGAGTCTAAAAATGAGCATTTATAACCCAGGCATTGAATGAAGCACCACAGTAGCCATCTCAGTGACATAATGAGCTCAGTATTTCTTGTATCTGAGCTGTAATTTCAATGCCTCTGCAGGCACTGCAGATCTTTTTAGATCTTCCTAATTCACCATGCAAAAGAGGAATTTCCTGTCTAATCCTATCCCTATTTAATTTTTTATGTAGGATCATTAGTAGGGTTAGCTGTAAGGTGTTTGTGTCATTAGTGTGTTGCTGAAAGATCTTAACCTCAAGAGTTGCAGTTTTACTCTACGTTAAAATGTTATGCAAATTCCCCATCTCACTCAGGGTATCAGAGTGAAACACAGATGCTGTTTTATTATTCTCAACTCACTTTTGACTTGTTTTACTAGGCTTTGGGCTCAACAGGCCCAAAAGTAATTAAATGCTTCCTTTGTGCTATTTGGAAAATCCTTCATTAGCAGTGTTAGCTTCCTTCGAAATTAATGCTGTGCATGCCAAATTGACCTGCAGAGGAAAAAAAACCATAAAATTCCCTCTTTAAAGCTATAAGGGAGTAAGAATTCTTCTGCTTCACAGCAGTGTCTTAAGCTTAACATATTAATATCTTTCTCATCCATTAGAGAGGGGACTATCAGACACCTGTTGTTCAAGGTTAGTCTCGAGTCTTCACTGATTTTGTTAGGAAGAAAATTAAAGAAGTGCTTGAAGAAGCCAGGAGGCTGAGTAAGGATTTAGGAAAGGGGACATAATACAGTACCAGTGATAATGTTAAACCAAGCTGCTGCTGTTACCAAGTCAGTTGGATTCCTTGGGCAGTCAAAATCCTTCATGTGAACCTGTCCCCCCACCTACCACCAAACTATTGGTGCCAACTGTCTCCTTCCAAATATTGTGTTGTAATTAATAAATCAATATCCCCATGACTTGCTTATTGATCCTCCTTCCTTCTGTGACTGTATTGGCTTTAGAAGGAAGACTAGTTAAAGACAAGGTATCTGGTTTGGAAATTCCTAGAAAAACCCGATGAGGTGCTTATATTTTAATATATTGCTTCCTCTTGACCTTGCAGCAGGTCCTGGAACACAGCAGAAAAAAAAGAACTTTAGAAGATGTATTTTTTTAAGAGTTTGTCCTTCAAATCAGTGGAACTGATGTAGTCTCAGGATTTGTCATATCTTTCTGGAGAGCTTTCCTATGGACTTGAGTTCTACCAACATATGGAAAAATTGACATTGACCAATGATTCTGAGTGGCCTGGCTTATAGGACATAAACATGTGAAAATAATACAGGAAAAAGTAGCAAGAATATATCACTTGAGATCAGTGAGAGATTCAAAACTTTAAAACTAGATTTACAGCTGTTTGGATACATCTAAGTAATGCATGGTGAACTTTAGTTGGTAGTTTGTCTTTGTGTGCCAGTGAAAATGTGAAAAGATTGTTTTCCAGTGCAATTCAACCAGATTTATGGCAATTATAGGCTCTGGTAGCAGAACATAGTAAAAAAACTAAAGAAAAGTTGGATGAGTGCTTGTTTTCAACCTTCTTTAAAGAGGAACAATGTGAAATGATTTGTATAAAATAAAAGCCAGAGTGGAGATGGTGGCAAAACCCGCCTACTAAATAATCCTGTAATGTAAAGCCCTCCTGTGAGCTCTTGCCTGCAATGACATTCACATCTGCTTGTGAAGATAGGTTTGTCCAAACAATAGGAAGATATTCTGGTAAAAGATTTCCAAATATTTTGGAAACTGTAAAATAAACAACTCCTCAATCCCATAAAGTTTCTATTAGGTACTCTTCATCTTTAGGTTAATAAATTATAAAATTTGAATCTACAGTGAAAGCTAATAAGCCTTGGTAAGATCAGCATGACTTTTCCTCTTGAATGAGTTTATGGTCCAGTAACAGGCACTGTAATATTGTTATGACAACAGAGCACATTGAAATAATGCTTGAAAGAGCCCATTAAATTGAAAAGCTATTTGGGTACTTGACTATTTGATCTGTGGAACAACTTTTCATCACTGTTTATTGAGGATTATTTATTGGGGAGTCAGAAATTTCTAATAAAACTAGTGACAGAACAGCACTATGAGAAACTGTATTTTCTGTTAGAAGCATAAGATTGCTGCTATTGGAAAACAGTGACTCTTTTACTTAGTTACTTATTATTGAGTTTTGAATTAACTGGAGTAACATAAGACTTAGGTATGAGAGCCCCCTCAGTGCACACATCTGGCTGATGAACAGTGGCAATCATAGTAGAAAAGAAAAATGTTAGCCTGGGTAAAAGAAAAGGATAAATTATATATTATTATGCTATGGAAAACACAGGTGAGGTTATCACCACTTAAATACTAATTTCTCCTCACATACGGAGGGTGTTGATGCAGAATTCTATTCCCAAAGTCTAAATCAGGGCTGAGTCTGAACTCTTGACTCCTGCAGTTGCTCTGGCACCTCACATTGACCTTTCATGGCAAAATCTCCAGCAACTGCAGTTGTATCTTTGCATTCCAATCTTTTGGAGGTGCATAGATATTAGTAGACTGGAATTTTGGTGGGTTTGAAAACTTAAAGATTCAAAATCTAATACTATGTGTTTTCATGATATTGCCAGCTAATGGTTATGAATCATACTTCCCTTGAGGCAAAAATTAATATTTGACTTCATTGCATCAAACAAAGAAGGTTTTGTTTTATTCCTTTTGAGCTGCCCTTGGTTTGATCCTTGATTGTGTTAAAATTTAGTGTTGTCATCCATCTAAGTAATAACGACGCACTTTAATTTATTGTCATCTAAACGCAAAGGCTTGTGAGTATCTGAAGAGGAATAACTAAAATCAAATTTAGGACAGAAACAAAAAGCATATTGACATATCCTATCAGTCTGTGAATTAAAATAAGAGTAGACAAAAGCTATTTTTTATTTTTAGCAGGAGTTTAGGGGAAATAATATTATTTAGTCTTAATGTAACTAGAAAATGGATTAATATTTATGTGTTTTTCTTCTGCAGTGCCCCTTTGCATCCTAGTCGAAGCTTTTGTCTCTGATTTTAGCAGAGAAGTTCTTCAGTTTGTCATATTTTGAGAATCATCATAGAAATGTAGACTACCAGGTTGGAAGGGAATGCAAGGATTATCTAGTCCCACTTCTCCTGGCAAAAACATGGCCAGACAAGATGGCCCAGCACCCAGTCCAGCTGAATCTTATAAGTGTCACAAGTTGGGGAATCCACCACTTCCCTGTAGAAAATATCTGATGGCTGATTATTCTCACTGGGAAAATTTTCTCTCTTGCATCCAATCAGAATCTCCGAAGGAGCAACTTGTACCCATTACCCCTCATTTTTTCCTCATGATTCCCCATAAAAAGGGAATCACCATCTTCCTTTTGTGTCTTCCCTCCTACATCTTCTTTGTAGCCACCCATTTAAATACTGAAACTCCCTTAAGCCTTCTTTTCTCCAGGCTGAACTTCCCAGGTCCCTCAGCCTTTCCTCGCATGGCAAGCTTCCCAGTCCTTTGATCATCTTTGTGGTCTTTCCCTGGACAGCCTATCCATGTGTTTTTAGCATATTAGGGACCAAAACTGAGCACAGTATTCCTGGTGTAGCCTGACAAGCGCTGAGTAGGAACTTTGTCTTGCAGGTGATGCAGCTCACTGTACACTGGGATCCCCAGGTCTCTTTCCACAGTGCCGCTCGCAGCTGGGCAGATCCCAGGTTAGAAGGTTTAAAAATGTTTTGTAAACAGTTTGCTTGGTTGTTACCAGGTGCTTCAGCCCAATAAACACCTGTTTGAAAGATATAAAATCTTGGGGGGAACAATTGTGGGGTTTAGTTGTGATTTGATGGTTTTGCTGGGAGCTGCTGGAATACTTGTATGTTGATTTGGCAAACAAAACAAATTTATTTACCTGCAAAGTATATTATGGAAGTACCAAACCTCTCCTATTTACTATGAATCCTTTGTGAACTAGTGCAATTTCTATGGTTCCCTCACAGTTTGCTTTTGTTTGTTTCTTTTAAAATTTATCTTTAGTCTTTGTGTACTCCAGCGGTGTCATTCTGCACCTACTGAGCTGAAACTGTTGAAAATGTGAAGGGCTGGCATTGTGCTGCACTTTAACTAGTTGGGGTATTTTTTGTCACCCTAAGGACAGTTTGATATGGGAATTTTGGTTTTATTTATTGTCAAATCCTAAAGATGTTAGTGTACGGTGCCCACACCTTTAAATAATAAAACTCCTATATTTGTTTGCAGATACTCTAATCTGTTGTTAATAAACTTGAAAGAATACAGTCTTGTCTAATAAACACATCAAACTAATGGGTACCAAAGCAGTTCAGAAGAGTGTTTGTTGTTTGGTGTTTAGATTTCAGTCAAAATTAATCAACAATGGATGGGGCCTGCTGTATTTATTAGCAGCACAAATCCCTGTGATTCGGTGCCAGGTCCCTTTGACTCGTTCCAGTGTACGCTGGCAGGGGTACAGGACTGATAAATACTTACATCCTTGTGACTGGGAAAGAAAGAGGGGAGTGGGATAGAGCTGAGAAAACAGACCTCACAGTTGGCATGAATTCCTTGAGAGCCATTTTGAATCTCTTTCAGAGTGAGCTCGCTTGCAAAGGGGAAGTCATTGATTCAGGAACAGTAGAGGCTTTTTCTCTTTGTGAAACCTTCAGCTTTGCCGATGGCTGGCTGCATAAGCCTGCATGGTTTTGTTCTCACTTCCCCTCCCAGGATACTCTCTTTCCCCAATTTTAATTTTCATTCTCCTTCGCTTGTTATTGAATTTCTTTAAGAGATGGAGTTATTGACAGGAGAAATGCTTTTGCAGCCACGCTCCTTCTTGGGAACATCTGTAATGGTCTAAACCATCTCTTGGCAGAGAAAGTGAAGGTGCTTGAACTCTGGATGTTTAAGTTCTATTTATTCCAGTGAATTCAAGGCAAATTATGGCTCATTTTGTGGAGGGTAAAAATGGATGGCTATAATCAGAAATGTTTTTGTCAAATCAAATGAAAATCCTTACTGATTCTCTTTGCTCCAGTCACTTGTGAGACTGGAAATACAGAGGTTCCACTCATGGGGATTTTCTGTCCTGCAAAATTGGGGAAGTTTATTTTCCCTGCAGATGCTGACTCTCAGTTTGCTTCTGGAACCCTAAACTCTGAGTCTACGAAGTAAAAACACTCCAATTCTGAACAGAAGCATGTTGAATTTCTTGTAAGAATTACTTAGTGATAAACTGTGCGAGGAAACAAGTTTCAGCATGTTGTTCATGCACTGCTGGAATTTCAATAATGTTATCTCCAGGACTAGTAGTTGCACTTGATACTGATAAGTAAACCAGCCAGGTCACAGTACCTGCTACAAATTCTTGTTCTTGACATGACACTTGCTGTTTTACAGCTTTGATCCCAACTTTCTTTTTCTAATGGCCAAATGACTCCTGAAAGCTCAGGGCACTTTCTGAGGAGAGGAGCTTACAGTAGGAGGGGCTTCTGAAAAGGCTATTTGAACACAGAGAATTCAGCTATTGATTATGGGAGAAAATTGCAGTGGCAGTATTGCTATATGTCACCCTAATGACAGACTCTGCTGCTATCCACTCTTGGGTCTAGTTCCTTGTGCCATTGTTGTCATTTGTCATACAAAGGGAAGGCAGGGTGCTTCTCCTGGTAGATAGAAATAGTCTGTGGACACTGCAGAATTATCCTCAGTGGGACTGTGTGTGTGACTTTCTCTCAGGTGAGCCCTGCTGATAACTTCTCTGCATCAGTGGCTGTGCTTTTGTTGTGGGTTTTCTCTCCTCAGCAAAAACCTGCACTGAAAAGGGAAGAAATGAGCTCTTGTCCCTTGAGAGATGTATCTAACAGTGGTGGCAATTTTGTCTTACAGAATATTGATGTGGAACATGTGCAGTTTACCCCTGTGATTACAGCAAATCCCTCTCTTACTCCTTATTAGTTCTAGGAAAATGCAGAAAAAACAGACTTCCTTCAGAAATAGTGAGGCTGCCTGTGAGGGAGTTGAGTGGGTGGAATTACTCACAAAGATAGTTCAATACCTTGCTTAGTTGCCTTGGATATAATTTGGCATCTTCTAATTTAAGAATATTTGTCTTATGTTCCTCCCCCTCTTTTATTGCCATTCTAATTGGTGTTCTCTTAGGTATTGAGTGAAAGTAATGTTTGGTGAACAAATAGTTCAGGAGAGGACAATTATGATTCATAATACAAGCTAGGTATGAATTATGGTTCTCACATATACTTTTCAAAGCTGTTGAGCAAATGATCTAGGAGAATCATCTTTGTGATGTCTGTTGTTCAAGAAATCTTCAATATCTTCTCAGGCTGAAATATCCCTTCCATGCTGTTCCAAGTTTTTGAGGCTATGAAATTTATGGCTCTGTGGTATCGTATCCTTGCGTTGATTATCTGAGTGTAACTGAGTGATTAAAGTCCTGATTTTAAGGTGAATGTTTTAGTTCAATTTTAGCTAACATATAAAAAATACTTGTGTAGAAGTTTCCTTTCCTACCACCATTCCTTTGAGTAAACTCATTTGCTAAAGCAATTGTGGAAAGTGGCTGTGTAGAGATCATTTTGTCTTTGCCCCAAGCATTTGCCATCTCTTCCCTTCCCACTGGTGCTCCTGTTTAGCCAATGCCTACAGAATGACCACAGAGTTTCATTACAAGCACACAGCTATAAAGGACTGTGTTCCCAGAATGGGCAGCAGCAAGCTTGCCAGAATATTCAGCAATTTCCCTCAGTAGATCCTACTGTTACTGACAGATGGCATTGCAACTTAGAAATCCAGTTTACGTGCTCTTTTTCACTGGTTTTCCCCTAGGATCATTTGGGTTCTCACAGAAAATTCTGTTTTGGTGAAACAGAGGCGGGTTATGAAACTGTTTCCACTGAAGTGTTCAGCAGACACAGAGGAAGTGCCTTTTTATCACTAGGAGGCAAAATTTTGCTATAGTAATTTCAGAATATTTTTGAAGTGTGGAATTTTTGTGGTGTATGGGCAGCAGGAAAAAGAAAACTCGTAATGTGTTTTGAGTTAAGCTTTTGTGCCTAGAATCTCTTTTTATGGATTTTTTCCTTCCTAAATCAGAAAGAAATTAAACTTCACGATCTTCAACAAAATGGATTTTTTTTTAAACTGTTCTGAGCATTTACTGTCTAATGTTGAAGTCTGGCTGGCTCTTAATCTTTCTAGTAACACTGCTCATAAGGTTGCTGTTTGTGCCAATTAAAGTGGTGATTTTTGGTTATGTTGAAGCATCCACTATAATCCTATCCTTATTTTGTACCAGTTATCAAAACCATAACTTTTGGTCTCCATTAAGTTAGCTTTTGTCACATGCAAGACAAAGGTGTGGAAAAAAGTAGGAGAGTCATATCCTCAAATCACTTCCCTTTTTCTTTCTCTGAAGCTCTGTCATTGTCCTTCACTGTTTATTTGGTTAATGGAACTGTGACCCTTACTTACCTTCTCTCAAGTACTTCCTTTGGAAAAGATGAAACAACTGGAATTTCCACTGGCATGGAAGTTGCCAATGGCACCTGTTGGCAACACACCTTGGCCAAAAGCCTGACTTTACCAGTTAGTTTTAAGTGCTGATCTCCCCACCCCTGTGATTGTACTGGAAATGAACCTGACGAGGAAAAATGTAATTTGGCTGGTAACATCTCTTGGAATGGTCAGCCCTGTGATGCATTGGGATAGAGTGGGAAGTCTCTGATGTTGGTTTAATGATTAAATTACAGGAATGAAGAACACAGAGGAGCTACCTGAATAGAGAAGGAAAATATCTTCAAGGGAGGCTACCTGCGCCCCACCCAGGTGTTGGGGACATTCTTTCCAAATGCCTTTCAGGGAAGCCCCCTTCACTACACGTAGCCAGCATAAACCTCCTCATTAAACAGTGCCAGAAGATGTGGTAAGGCATTCTTTAATTAATTTTAATAATATGTTTTTATTTTCTTTTCAGCAAGATTGAAAGCTTTTTTATATTTTTGTCTGGTATTTGTGAAAGGAAGTGTTGGGTGCTCCAATTATATACTAGTTGCTGAAACAGCTCTTTTGCTTTTATGGGACTGCAGTTAACAAAAAAGCAAGTTTTAACCGTTAATTTCACTTATTTTCTTTCTGGACTTATATCATAGGTCTTTCTTTCTCTGCTAGAAAGGGTGGGTGAGCAGGGCAGGAAGGAAGTGAAGCTACAGAACAGGCAGACAGAAAAGGTTGGATAGCCCAGGTTTTGGGTGTCCTGCTACCCATGGAATCTGCAGCCCTAAGTCAGGTATCCAGACTTCTAATCAGCTTGAGGCTGGGATCTGGATGGATCCAGCTGCAAGGAAAAAAGCTTGCTGACAAAAGAGGTAGTTAGCAGTGTCCAGGATAAAGATATGGGCTTAGGCCAAAGGGAGGGAGTAAGGGAGACACCATGAAAGTATTCAGGTGGTATCTGAGAGTGTATTGAATGTTGACATATTTGTACAGAGCAGAACCACCAGAGGAGAAAAAACAGATTTTAGAACCAGGCAGAGATGATAGGTTCAAGTCCTGGCTCAGAACTGGGTAAGAGGTGCAGAAACAAGCTTTTCCCACTGTCATGGGTAGCCAGACTAATTGATTGTATTTAACTCCCAATCTGGGGAATGCAGTTTTCCTAGACTATATACCATGTTAGCTGAGAGGAAGAATATATGCACTTAGGCCTGCAACTGCTGGACTTTGCATGAGAACCAGGTTGACTAGGGGAGAAAAGCCTTTGAAATCTTCTTGGAGAAACCAAAAAGCCTCTGGTTGTTTCAGGACTATCTAGTAGCATGTGAAACAAGAATTTGCCATGCTATCTCAGATCTTCCACTGAGAAAAATAGCAGCTACAAAACCAAAGCTTGATGGGAAATGTTGTGTAGGAGGGAGGAGCAGTATCTGTAGCAAGGGAATGATGCAAGGTGTGTTGGTTAAGTGTTGGGCTGAGCTACTTTGGCAAAATGAAACTTTGCAATTAGCTGGGCTTTGTTGTGTGCACTTTTGGACAGCTGGGCTGGAAGGAGTCATGAGAGCAATGTGTGAGTCAAGGGTGGAACCAATGTGTATGTCCATACACAAATGGAGAAGGGCTTTTTTCTCTTGCCAGTGGGAGGAATGGAATACAAGCATGGAGGTAAGAGTGTTATCTGACTCATGTCAAAGAAGTTGTCCATCAGTTGGGTAGATTCTGTGACATTTCCTTTGTGAGTATTCAGTGCAATAATGTATGACTTGCCCATGGGCTTTTCCATGTCCAAAAAAGTGATTCTGCATGACACACGTTGGAACAATACAAGGACTATGAAGTAAGGCTGTTTTGGTACCTTTTGCTCATAAAGGCAAAAATGTTTCCAGAACAATTGCCTGACAAAATGAAAGTCAAAGTTTTGCTTTTGCTGTAAAGGCTCTAATACTTAAGTATGTGTTTTTCTCTCTTTAAACCATGCGAGTTCCTAAACATGCAGGCATCTAAACCGCTTTAGTGAGGTTACATAAATCATGATTGTCAATGACAGTAATTATTGGGTTTGAAGGGTGATGACTTCAAAATAAACCCTTGTTTTTCCAAGCATCAGAACTTGAAATATGTGCATCTTTCCATGTCAATAGCAAGTATGTTAGCACCCTGATTCATTCTCCTCCATCGGGTCTTTGCCTTTTTGTGTTTCGCAGGCAAGGGTCAGTGGAAATAGGTAAGCTGGAATTTTCCATACACCATGTGTTATTAGAATTTGTGTCTGAAATTTTAATAGAACAGAAATATGTATCAATATAATAAGAGATCTTAGCTGAGCTTCTTAACCCAGGTGTCTGTGTTCCTACCTCTGCTTCAGAGAAAAGAAAATGAATGCCCCCTCCAATTATTAAAATGATGAAAGAGATGGAGTTCTAGGATATCATCAGGGTTTACTGGTATTGTATGTTGAACTCAGAGACTTATTGCAAGTCAGAGGCTGCCATGGCACCTGTACACTCTACTAATAGGTTGCCACTGGCTGCTTGTCCTGCAGCAAAAGTGTGGCTCCTCGTTACTTTTGTGGAGGTCCTTTTGCCAGCTGAGACCTCTGGCTTCAGCTGAATGTGTCATCTCCCCATTTAAATTATTTGTGTCAGAGTTGCAGTGCCCAGAGGCTATACAGTCTTTTTGGAGGTGGGGGTGTTTTTTTCCTGTGGGTGATAAGCAGTACAGGAATCATGAGCTCAGGCAACAGCTGGAACTCGTGATGTGGCAGTCAACTGGATGAGGCTGCTGAGGAGGGGATGTAACTAAACAAAACAGATAGATTTAACTGAGTAAGGAAATGTTTAACTTCCAGATGTTTAAACTGTAATCCCTCTGATGAAAACTCTTATCCTTCCCTGTTTGGAATGGATGGGGAAACAAAGTGCTGTGCCTGTCTGGCTGCCCGTGTGCCACTGCAACATGCCAAGGAGCAGCCATGATTGTGCTGTTGTTTCTCTCTGAAAAGAGAACTAATCATTTTTTCCTACAAGTGAGTGTGTGCCTGGAGGATGCCAGAGCTATGTCTTTTGCATTTTAAATTGAATTTAAAAATGTCAATACTAGATAACTCTGAGGTAAAAGTGAAAATACCTGTAATGAACCCACAAATCCTAATTCATCATTAAAATGTGTTTCTGCAAGCAGCAGACAGCCAGGCAGAAATCTCTCCTGTGTCCAGGGAGGAATTCCCCCAGCACGGAAAATCCCTACACATGGTAAAGGCTGCTTCTGCCAAATTTAAGAGATCTGTGTAAAAAGTGTTGGCATGGGGAACATCCCATGGGCTGGTTGGGGTGGGCAATGTTTGCTAATACAGCAAGAGCTGGGCAGTGCCATAGCAGCACTTTGTTCCTGCCACAGCACTAAACCAGAACTGGGGGCAGACCTGGATGTGGGTGTTTCTACCCCACCCGGAGTTCTTGCTGTAGGCATGATCTTCCTTTGTGCTGCCTCCCATGAGGACCTCTCCTCCTCCCACCAGCCTCTGCCTTTCCATGGTCCTGGCCATGGCCTCCTATCCCAGAGGAAGGAAGGCTGCCTGTTGTTCTGGTTCTTTTGACTGTTTTTCTTGGGTCTCCAGCTAACTCCTGTAACCTTTCCAACTGCAGCTTGTCTTTGTTTACCTGGTGACAGGGTTGTGTTGTCATGGCTTCCTTGTGAGATCCTCCGAGGATCTCGCCCACCTCTGTTCTTCAAAATGGCCTGAGGTGCTTTGCTCTTTTGTAGCAGAGCCATTCCCTCTCCTGCTTGTGCAGCTGTTGTTCCTTTGCCAAGTGGAGCATGTTACCCCATGGGGGAATGAACGGTTTTGGCTTCCAACCTGCCATTCTTTGGGATTTTGTCTGGCTTTTCGAGGACGTCATGAAATGGCCCAAAAATCCAGCTGGGGATTTCCTCATGTTCCTTCTTCAGTGGCCCCACCAGCAGCACGATCACTGTGACTTCAGGCAATCTCAGAGGCTTTGTAGGGTTTAGCTCTAATTTCAGCCTGCATTTTCCTGTTTCAAGTGTTTGATTCTTTCTTATTTTGATGGGTTTCCAGCCATCTATTGCTATACAGATATGCAATATCTGTTTTTGTCCTGCACCACTTCTTTGCCAATAATGATCAGAACTGCCACAGTTTAATTTTTCTGCTTTTTGTGTTTTTGGAAGATATGAATGTAAACTTCATCAGGCACATCAGCAAATGTAGTGCAGATTTTCCATGGGACTTGAGTTGATATTAGCTGTGAGGAGAAAAGTGAAACTCTTCTGGCTCTGTACTTTTATTTCCAAATATTTAAAGGCTCCCACTTATCACACCTGAGAACTTTCCTTTGTCCAAGACAACCAAGTACCAAAGGAAGATGACATAGAGGCTATTTTTTTATTAGCAGGTAAGTTTACCTTTCCCCAATTTGAGTGAATAAATTAGTTGCATAAATTTTATTAAAATCACACTAATTGATAAGGGAATTACTGAAAAGGAGCAAGGGTCTAGTTATTTCTTGACTGCATACATAGAAAACTAGATATTAAAACTGAAAGATATTGTAAAGGTCCCAATAAGAAATCATCACCTTTCATAATAACAGTAGCAGCAGTAAATGGTGAGATTTAATGCACCCAAGATCTTTTGGATCACAACCAAAACCTCAAAGCACCTTGTGCTTCAAAACCTGTTCTCTTGCTACAGAACCTATGCTTCAGATAATTCTGGAAATTTCCTCCACGTTATCGTTGGATGATGTAGAATTTCCTCAGAGTAAAACCATACCAGACTTCGGTCAGTGTGTACACACAGTTATTTCCTGCCCACTGCAGTTTCATGTTTTATTTTGGTATGAATGCAGCAGGGCAAGAAGGCTCAAAGCTACCCTAATTCTACCACAATAGAAGTCTTTATACTGGGACAATGTGATTGGAAGGTTAAGGACTCACTCTTCAATAGAGAGGAAAGGGGTGGCCTCTCAAAGTTGCCCTGAGTGCTTTTCTAAGGCACCTTTGTGAACAAAGCAGTGACACTGCACGTGTGATATTAGCAGGACATTGTCCCCAAGGCTGTGCAGCCAACCCCCAGACAGGTGCTACATTAAGACATTTCTTCATTTTACTTCTCCAATAGAAAGCTGTGGTAATCCTCACCTGTCATGAAGTGATGTTTGGGATTAGCATGTGAGAGGGGTATGTGAACTGCAGCCCAGCTTTGTGTCAGGTTGAGGAATTCAGTGCACCATAAAGCCCCAGGATTGTGATCCTTGTGGGACTGGGCTGCAGCCAGTCAAACATCCTATCAATCAGGAGGACCCCTGTGTGGTGTGGCATTAACTTTTACAATTCAGACCAGTGTGGGACTCTGCTGTACTCAATCCATCAGTCAAGTCTGCCTGCACAGTTCCTCCGCAGGGAACACCTCAGCCTTTATGATGCTGGTCATTGACAAGCTGCGTTGTGAACAATCAATCAGTCTCCTATCACGCTGCACAGTGGCTGCAGGGTAACACAAGCCAGACTTCCCCAATCCAAAAAAAAACCAACCCCAACCCACCCCCCCCCCAACAAAGTTAAGAAAAACAGCCTTAAAAAAAAACCACCTAATTTTTTAATA
>NW_008238452.1:3174653-3293746 GCF_000691975.1 Corvus brachyrhynchos | reverse complement strand
CCCCCCCCCCCCACAAAAAAAGTTAAGTAAAATAGCCTTAAAAAAAACCCATCTATTTTTTACATATTGCCCTAAGTGACGTCCCCAACACTTTTCTGACTATTGTTTTTGTCTTTTTTTCCTAAACATAATTCTGATGAATGTTTTTAATTATGATTCTTGGTTTTTTTTCTAAATTATGTATGTATGGATGTGTATGTGTGTGTGTGATTACCTAATCTTTTGGCACAAGGAAGTATCTCTGATCAGGCCCAGGCCTAGAATAACACAAGTATGGCAGGTCAGGATGGAAGAAGGTGGATTGGCACAGCAAGTGTGTTTACATCATCCCTGGCTCTAGCTTGATTTATGGGTAGATTTGGCCCTATTTACTGTTTTCTTTTTAGCTGGTGGTGAAGTATATAAACTGAGAATGATTTACAGGATAATAATTGTTCAGAGCGAATGCAGCTAAATTAAAGAGAGAGCATGGTAATACACATTGGTCCGGTAGTTCTTGGCCATTCGTATGACTCCTAATTTCTGTTCATTCCCACCCCACCAATTTAGGTAGAAATGAGTAGATTTTAATTTTTTATCAATGTAAAAATTGCATGTTTGTGTGTGCATGCACATATATATATATATATAAATACCTTTTTTTGCTGCAGTTTCTTGCTTCTCTGTCATTTGCATTGACAACTTCTAGAGTGGTTTTTTGGCAAGGCTTTTGCATCTTGGAAAATACTGTTAATACTGTCAATACTCTCATCCCATAGTAGTGTGAGTTAGGCAGATCTTTGGAAGAGCAGAAGTGCTCTGTGGCACTGGTCTTTTATTGTCCAGACCAGGTCTAGAGCAAGCTGGGACATATTCCTGGCCCCTGGACTGAAGATTTTCCTTTCTGTTGCTGTCTCAGCCATTGTATGCCTGGCGACCTTGGCCAAATTTCCCCTTGGAGATAGCAATGCTCCTCTCTGCTATGCCCCACTCTGAGTTCTGCCAGTGAAAAGGTGGTAGACAAGAACTGGGCAGAAAGTGTCATGTTTGGGGAGGAGATGAGAGAGTAGGAAATAGCTTGTGAGCCCAGCCCTACACATACTTAAATACTGGGGAGGAAATTTGCTAATTTCTAAGCGTTCCTCTTACTTGGCAGGGCTGGAAAGCTCTGAAATCTCTGTGCCAGGGAAGTAAGGAGTGCTGATGGGAAAAGGCAGGCAGGTTTTTGTGAGGCCTGGGCATACTAAGGCAAGGGCACAGTGGATTTTCAGATCCCACCATGATAGGGAAAGGAAGGCTACGAGAAGCCAGGAAGGCTATGAGAAGGCAACTAGAGGAGAAATATTAAACCTTACCTTATCCACCAAAAGCTTTCTCTCTAAAATACAGGCCTCTGTGGCATCATGGAAAAAAGTCCAGAAACACAGATGAAGTTCTACTGGATTCACTAGCTCTTTTCCCCTCCTCTGCATCCTGCCAAAAATGCAATTTTACTTTAATTTTGTTTTTGTGTTGTTTTTTTGTGTTATGATGCTAAAGCATTGCTTGAACACAGATGTAAACCATCAGTACAGTACTGTAAGGCATGGACCACACAGACATGCAGTTCCTTTCAAAACGCAAACCAGAGGAAACAATCTGCCTTTAAAATTAAACTTCCTCATTAATTTCATTAAAAACGTGTGCAGCTTCTAGGGAATGGCAGAGGGTGACTTAAAACATGGCATTATCCCTTGAAAACTGGCAGGCAGTGAATGTGCTCTGGCAGAAAAAAAGGAATAAAAAAGGGGATCTGAAAGAAAGGTTGGGAAAGGGAAGGGGATGTCCTGCAGTGGTTGCCATTTTTCTACTCCTGTCTGCTTTGCTTCGCTCTGCAGACACACAATAATAACCCCAGTGGGCCCGGGGATCAAATGACATGTTGCTGAAGGATTAGGAGCAATTCTATCCCCCTGGCATGGGTTTAGGAATTTTCATTAAAATGACCTTGGGTGTGGTGAGAAAGGAATTTGGGCTGCATGGATGGAGATCTAAACATCCTACCTGGGGAACAACAAAAGGTCTCTGCAAGGCTTGCCTCCCCAGGCCCCTAGCAGAGCTGTCATGCTTTTCCCCACTCTGTGCAGTTGTTCATGGATTAGCATGGAGATACATGGAAGGTCAGAATTAAAAGGCATCTTTCCAGGGGATGGAGGGGGGAGGTGGGAGGATGGAGGGGAGGAACAAGCAAAAGGGCTTGTTTCCTGGAATTGCTTAAAACCAAATACTTAGAAGCAAATAAGTGTTAGGTGTGGAGCAGAATTGTGTTTAATTAACAAGACAGCCTTGTACCCAAGTGCTGCACCAGGAGAAAATGGAAAATTATTGCTAGGTTGTGCAACTCCATCCTGTTCATCTGCACAAGCAGCCCTTGCACAGTTTGGTGCGTTTCTTGTGTATGCTTCTGCTTAAGGAAAAATTTCCAGTCCCGCTGAATGTCTTCCCACAGTTTGACTGTATTCAGGCAGGCAGCATCTTGCACCTTACAGTAGCATTTTCAATTGCTGCTGGCTGAACCCAATTGTTTTTGAGGAAGCAATTTACTGATAACTGTAATGCAGTTACCTATGCTGCATGCCATCACATCTTCTAGTGGCAGAAAATTCCAAAAGAAATGGATTAATCAGAATAAAAAGAAAGCATGATGTTGTTAGCAACACAGCAAAAGCATTAAAGCAAGCAGAAAGTAAAACCTCTCGCTTAAGTTTATAGGGCATGTGGTTAAAAGGCTTATGCACACCGACTTGACAAATTTCATTATGTGCTGGTGAAACATTCCTCCCTACCCTGCATTCAAGGTAAATGAAAAGAAATGTACTGCACTGTAGCAGGTATTCTTGGTGACAACAGTTGTTCTGGAGCACTTGGAGGTAACACAAGGTGTTAAGAAGCAAGCACTGAAAAAACTGAATTATCTGTAGTCCACTGCAATTTCAAACTCGTTCTGGAAGATGTCAAGGAACTACTGATGTAATGAACAGTTAAGAGCCTGTCAGTCCTCTGTCCTTTGATAGCCTTCCTCCAGACACTAGTTTGACTTGGCCTGGCCAAGTGCTGTCTTTTGGGAGAAGAAGACAGCCCAGGGATGAACTTCCCTGGAGCAGAGGAAATGCTGAGCATTTTGCAGCAGGTGCTGTGGCTGACCACCCAGCATTTGTAAACCAGGAGCTGATGGAGTGCGAAGCCCTGTCGTATCCCCAGAGGGTACCCCGGGTGGGATTGCTGTGATAGCAACAAAAGATTATCTGTTCCAGGTCTCTCCTTCCTAAGCCTGCAGAAACACAATCCATTACTTCAGATGGAAAGAGTTTATTTCAGCCTGATTGCATTACAAGGTCCTGGAGTGAGTTCACACACGAGCAGCAGAAACCTGTCACATTTGAGAAACCGTGTGTCAGTGTGACTGGCCTGCTCCCCTCAGCTCAGTACCTGGAGGCAGAAGGCACTGTGGTTAGAGGGGAGGCCTCGAATATTTTTTTTTATTGTTGTTTTAGACACCTTTTATTCTGATCTCTTGACTCTGTCTTACGTGGCTCTGGAAAGAAGAGAGGAATGTAAATGTGACCCAGCTTAGTAAATGGCTTTCATGAAAATAGGCCAAGAGTGATTTTCCTCATGCAGAAGACCCAAGTAAAATGCACGGCTTTTCTGTAAACCTCTGGAGGTTGCTCTTCAAGAGACCAATTTGTAGAGCTGAGGATAGTAGGACCTGTTTTGCATTGTCTTCATCCTTTACCAACAGATAATTTGGTACAAATTAAAGAGTGAACTTTTCTTGTTGTTCTTCATGGCAGATATCTGACTCCCCACCCTTCTGTTGTAGGGGGACTTCTCAGTATCCTGGGAAATATTTGTGGTCCTTTCTTTTTTAAGAGAACCACTTGTCATGGAAATCTGTGAAGCTGGAAACCTAACTTCCCATTCAGAAACAGATGTAAGGTGTCTGAAAGCAAAGGAAACAACTTTATTTGTGCTGGGGCTGTCTGTCCTCTCTGCTCCACGAGGGTGAAAGACAATCAGAACCTCTGAAATATCTGTCATTCCCATTGAGTGAGGAAAAGCAGAGTGTGATACTTTCTAGTGCCCATCTGGCAACAATCATTGTTGGCTAAAGTTTTTCCTTGAGGCATATGGGTTGGTGTACTTATTTTCATTTGCAGGAAGGGTGATTCGGAGCAGAGAGAGGTTAATCTCTTACATTAGCCAAGTCATATTAGCAGTGGCCAAAATGTTCAATAGAGTTTGTTTGCTCACTGTCACTAAAAGCATTGGTATGCACTGCTTCTGCCTGCCTATTATGGGTTATCTTGGGTGGCCTGTCCAACCCATTGATAAGGCCTGGTGGTGACGATGCTGTGACAATGAAATTGCCAGGAAAGGAGTCCTTAGCTGAGCTGTGAGTTTTTGGTGTCTAGAAATGTGCCCAGCCTAGGTTTTCTTACGCTGATAAATGTGTTCCCTGTGGCCAGGAAGAACAGCAGAGCTGGCAAGCTAAGCAGTTTGGCAATCCATAGTTTTCTCATCATGGGGAGACACAGTTCCTCTAGTGCCAGTTAACTGGCCCCAGAGAAGCTGCTTTCCTTGCCTCTAGTCCAAACCAGGCAATAGTTTTGGTGGCTATTATTTTTTCTTGTTTTTCATTTCCCCCCTATTGAGATGCATTGCTCTCATATCAGATACAGTTGTGCTGTATTCTCCCAGATTTCTCTCAGGAGGAATGAATGTCCACTAAATATTTACTGTAAGGGAGTTGTATGATGCCAGTGAGGGGGAGTACTTAGTGCTAGTGGAAGGGTGTTTGCAAAAGATACAGTGCTATTTGTCAGGATTTTGGTAGTTTTGCCAACATGAGAAGGTCCTGAATCTCAGAAAGTTGTCTGCTAAATATGAAGGGGAGGTTCTGCCTATCAAGACCTATGCATCATTCTTCCCCAGCAGTCCAGCCCGTGTGAAGTTTGATTGCATTACAGTCCTGAATTGCATTACAATCCTGAATGGGAAATATTCCCATTCAGGATTAGAAACTGGACAGAGCACTAAAGGGTCTAAACAGAACAACCAAAATCTCGTAAGAGGATGTGGAAGAGTTTATGCAGATCTGGGCACCTTTCCCGCATTTAATTGTGAGTTTTGCACATATGAAGACTTTTATGTTGTACTAATGCATGGAAATGAGGGTTGTATTCAAAATCACGACCATAAAAAAAAAAAAAAAATTAACCCTTTTGTCCACCTTTGTGGTATTTTGCAATCTCTGACTGACATTTCTTCTGTTGGAACATGTGCAATGTGGCCAGCAGGTTTAAAAACAAAGAGAAGAGCTTTATTATTGCAGCTTGAACAGAAGAGTAAAAAAAAAAAAATAGAAAAAAATCTTGAATTGGATCTTCATTTACTGCAGAGGTCTGTTGTCCCTGGAATACCTTTGCAGTGTGTGCTAAACGGTCACTCAAAGTCAGCATGAAAAAATGATTTCCGAAGCTCTTGGACAAATAAGGAGACTCATTCTGAGCAGGGACTAAATTGGTTTGGAACATATGCCTGTGCTGAGCAGCCAAAGTACATAATCAGGTTTAGCAAAACAAAGCCTGATACCAAACTTGCCAGGAAAAATTGTTTTGTCATTTTGAAATCTGCTTGGTTTTTAAACAGACCTTCCCAGAACAGAAAACAATGTGTTTCATGCCCCACTTCATCTGCCATTGCTGTATTTTTCCTCTGAAGATTTGTAAGGAAGGGGAAGAATATATAATCCATTTGTTAAGATACTTAAATTAAAAGCTTGCTCGTGTTGAACTGCCCTTTCAGTCAGGATTAAGATTTGTTACCCAAGTCTATATACCCTGTAAAACAACGACTAATCCAGACATTAATCACAGGAAATATTCTGGGCCTTTTAAAAATAAACCGTGACATTCTATGAAGAATACATAATTGAGAATATCCTGGACAGGTTGAAAATTAGCCCAGTTGATTGGTTACATAATGATCAGCTGGGTAAGCCAAGGGGAAAGAAAAGAGCTCATGGGGCGAACAATGCAGCAGCTTTGTGCTATTGTCTGCCTTTTCCTGTCCTCGAGTTCAGCTCGGTACAAACATTGTCATTCCAAAACAAATGACATTAACAGGAGGTGTCTGTACCCCTGGTCAACCTCGCTCCTCTGCTTTCCAATTTTTCCAACCACGGTCTGTATTTTTTCCCCCTGCTCCCTTTGCCATCTCCAGCCAGCGTTTCCCAGCCCCGATCTGTTGCCCAGAGCAACTTGTGCAGCAGCTGGGTTGTGACTGATCCCTTTCTTCAGGCAGTATCTGTCAATGTCCCCCCTTTCTGCCAAAGGCCAGTTACTCATGTCAAGGTCAAATTGTGGACAGTCATTCTGTGTCTGCCCAAGTTAATCCAAACCAAACATACCATGTATAAGTAGCTTATCTCCCAAAATAAATAGATGATAATTAGCATAAGCCACCGCACCCACTCCTTTTCCATTCCTCTCTGAAAAAATCCTTCCACCTGAGTAAATCAGGATGCTTTGTCTGACCCATTCTTATTATGTTGAAAAACAAGCAAGCGAGCTCTGGCTCCAAGTGGGATGGCATTTACTACCTGGCTTTCCCAGACCAAGCCACTCACAGTGACACAGGAAGAGATGCACACAGACATGCTTGTAAAGGAGATGAGATTATGCCAGGAAATCCTCAAAAATGGTAATTTACAGGAGATCTCTCTGCAGCTCTGGGTCAATCGTTATCAATTGTGCTGTTGTCTAAGTCACCACCACTTCTTGGGCACAAATGTGTCCCATCTCTGTTTTTTCAGAGACAGCAAGCTAAAGCAGATTTAGCTGTGCAAGGAGACTGAGGGACTTGGAGTTACAGTATGGATATGGGTCGGAGGCGTATTAAAATTCTGCATTTTGTCTGTGAGACTTTCACTGTGGACCTGCCCCACAGCAGCTTCTTTGGTTGGCTGAACTTGTGCCGTGGCACTGTGGGACTCGGTAGTGAAAAAGTGTCCCCCCTTGGTGCCACTGAACATGTAGGTACCAATCCTGAGGGAGAAGAGAGAGGAAGATGAGTGCTGATGCTGTCAGGAGGGTGAGTGAAGATGTGTGCGGTTGAAGGAAGGGCACAACAGACAAAGGTAAAGGAAGTGATGGGTCTGAGCTGCTCTCCCTGCCCAAAGTGTTAAGTGGTGATTGATGGTCAATTCTTTCCTACTGTAAAATCAATTACTGGTGTAAAAAAAAGGGGGGGGGCGGGGGACTGTGAAAAATCCCAGCTTTACTTTTAGAGAAGGAATCTGCCTGACTTGGGTTGCTGAAGCTCAGCTGGCAATGAACTAGGCAGGTGGGACTTTTAGTGCTGAAAAACAAGAAGTTTTCCAATTTCCTATTCTTCTTTCTTTTCTGTTTAAATATCCTGTAATAAAGACAGACAGGAATTAATCCCTGTGTTTATGTTCAATGCTATAGAAATAACATACATGTAACAATAATTATTTAATAAATGACTAATAACATGAGGAAATTCTGTTCACTACACAGGGTTTCCTCTCTTACTTAGACTTGTGTAGCTCCTTTGCCCTTCCCAGGGCATGTGATTTATTCTGAAAGAGTGAGAAGTGAGCTGAGCACCCACACCTTGGCTATGGTTATCATAAAGGTATAATTTCTATTTAGATCATTCCCTTCTTAATCTGAGTTTATGCCTCTTATCACTTAATTCCTATGAAACAAAACATGAATAATTAAAAAAAGAAAATGATCAAATACTATAGGCTAAGCAGGATCTATAGGTTTCAGGCAAGATTTAGAGGATGCAGTCAGTATTCTGGGATGCAATCAGATAGAAAACTAAAGGATTAGACCCAGGACATATGGACCCTGCTGTGGACCTCTAGTCCAGGGGTTTCCAGAGAAAGTGAGGCACAAGATATTATGACCTGGCCTTGTGCTTAATACAATAAATTACAGTTTAATGACACAATTTGCAAGTAGAGGAATACAGGTGTGTTTTGGATGTGTTTCTAGCCAACAGCAAAAGTGGCCCAAAATGTAGTTTTGAGAGCAACATTTGTACAACCTGGGAAGTTATATTGTTTATATTTGCTTTAGTAGCCTAGGAACACATCAGAGGTGGCGTGAAACCTCTTGGGGGGTTTTGGTGTCGCTTTGCATAATTTCCATCAACGTCTTTACATCCTTCCTCAGCTTTTGAGGCTCAACCCAGGTGTGCTCAAATGCTCCCGAAACTTGGCAAAGGCTTCTGTAAGGCTGTCTGCTGGGAGGGAGGGAAGGAGGCAGTGGGGAGGTTTCACCTGGTTTCAAGTTTCAGGACAAAAACTTTTGCATGAGTAACAGTTCCCAGCTTCAAGAGCCCCGTGACAACATCGTAACCAGGAATCCACAATCCCGGGCTTGTGTACAGGACGGGCGCTGTCAGGCAGAAGAATGGGATTTCAGGCAGCACTGAGGAACAGGATGCTGTCCTTGTCGGCGCTCAGGATGTGCTTACTGGGAGCCTGTGGGAAACACTCACCCAGACTTGGCCACCTTTTCCTCTCGGGCCGGGGAGGGGAGGAAGGCGTTTGAGGCAGCGGCGTGGCAGTTGTTTCCAGCGCGTTTTTGAGGGAAGGGAGTCATCTGGCACGTCGCTGGCAGCCGGGCCCCGGGCCGCGTTTCCCTGGCGCACAGCTGGCCACAGCTGGCCGCCGGCAGCCTGAGAACCGCCCGCTCCCCAACGTGCTCTCGGAGCGGGGCCGCGCTGCTCACGGGAGCGCTGCCAAGCGCGGCGCTGGTGGCAGGGGGTGAACCTTGTAAAGAATTACATTGATCGTTGGGTGCAGCGAAAATGCGCCCTCGGTTGAAAAGTCATGCATTAATTAAGTTGATGGCCTGTTTAGCTTGTAACCTCAGCAGCTGAGTCTCAACCTCTCTGTGGTCAAATAGATTTACCTAATGTAATGAAAGGCCGTACCCTTTCCATTTCCTTCTTTCAAAGCCTTCTCACCGCAAACTCTTCTGGTAAGGCCACTTATCAGTGACAGCACATTTTTCATTACTAGTGGAGTATGTGTTAAAATGAAATCTTGAAATAGTTTTTCAAATGTCACTTGGTGCACGCTGCGTATTGACTGGTCAGCGATCAATCCATCAATCACTTACCTTTGTTTGTTTTTTTAAAATTTGATTTGCTTGTTTGTCTCCTTGAATTGAATTTAGTTTAGACAACACTCCTTATTCCAGGCAAGCTTGTAGAAGAAAGGCAAAGAACTGATTTTTGTCCCAAGCTGAAACAATCACGTTTGCATTGGCTTGTCTAAAAATAAATAAAAAAAAAATTTTTAGAGATCTCAAGTGATTAACTTTGTTCTGCGATTTTTCCTGAGCTTTAAAAAAGCTATAGATATTCATATACACATATGTAAATTAATAAAACGGTTCTGCTCTTGTAATATAGTTCTATGCGTTAATATAGTGAGATATTGTATGACATTGAGATCTTTATTTCATATGTACCATGTATGTAAGTAAAAAAAGTAGGAATTTAGCTCATTCACCTGTTCAAAATGATCCTGCAGCACTCTGATCATGCAGGTGATAATTCTGCTTCAAGTTAACAGGAAAGATTTTATTTTGCATTTGATTTCATACTACTGTGGTCTGATGATGTCATTCTATCTGGTGTCATTAAATTTTACAACAGAGTCACAGAGTAAAGAAATGCTGTGGGGTTTTTTTCTATGTGCATGTAGGTTTTTCTGTTTTGTTTAGTTTTGGTTTTCTCTCTTGGTTTAGGTTTTTTTGCTTGGATTTTTTTTTATTTTCAATGATTGCAGCAGTGTTTCAAGAATCTGCCCACTGGCTGAGATGGGTAAAATTCATGTGCTTGATGTTTTCTATTGCAAGGAGAAAGCATCAAACAGAAAGCATGAAGATGTAAGAATAAGAATTTGTAGATGGTAAAATGAGAAATCCCAGGAAAGGCTTAAAAGAAGAAAAATTGTGGAAAGCATCTATGAAGATGGAAGAGTTTCACTCAACACTGTGTTCTATAATATGTTCTATTATATATTCAGTTTATTTTGTACTGCAAGGCATCCTGTTGAATTGGAGTCTCGAGTACTGTCAGTGACAAAGACCTTTCTGAGTCAATGCAGACTGCTCTCCAAAATATCTGTAATTTCAGGGCTAAAATCTTCAAAGATTTTTATTTCAGCTACAGGTCTAACTGTTCACTTACTTGGAATTGATTTAATGGAATAATGTGAGTGTCCATCTATTGAAGATATTGCTGTTTCAAAAAGGTTTTAACAGAATAATTGCTGGAGTCATTCAAATCTTGGGTCTTTGTAGCCCAGAATGCTGTTTCCAGGAGTTTCCAATAGGACAAAGATGCAGTGATATATTCTGGGATGGATTTGTACCTTTTTGTTTCGTGATTCTGAATGAGTTTCAGATTCTTTTGTAAGATGCCCATACTGGCTTGATCTTATTAATTCTTCTTGACAACTTTCCTAAGGTTAGATAGATCTTCTGTGAGTCTCAGCACAAGCTGAGTTCTTCTCAGCTCTCTAAGTCCTGGGGCTTTAAGGTCTCTGAAGTCCAGAGGAGTCTTTCCTAATTCTTAGTCTTTCAGAGATTTGGAGCTTGATTAAGTTTTGTTTTTGAAGAAGGTCAATGCATTAAACTGACAGCAGAACCGGCATTCAGTGGCAGGATTTGAAGCAGACAGTGGAGAAGACAGCCAGCCACAGGATGTACCAGCTGGAATGTCTCACTGTCTACGAAACAGCCAGGCTCCCTGCTGCATGAGAATTGCATAGATCAGTGCCACCTCACAGGGGAGGAAAGGATAAAGCAAACTGTGATAAAGCTCACTTACATGCTGATGTGGCCTGGCCATTCACACTTCATGGAAGGGTCAAATTGGGCCTGAAGTCTTTGCATTACTCTAATTCAGTGACACCTTCAGCTGTCAGTAAAAGAGGGAAGTCACAGAAGCAGTGGTTTATCCAAACAGATATTTTATTTTTCGGTCATGAAGGTATCCACCTCAGCGTGAAACCAAGATTTATTTTAAAAGCATTTTTTTGTTAGTTCTGAGGGAAGAATAAGACTCTCCTGAGTAGTTAGTCAGTCCTCTGGCTGGAACAGTATCCTGAAGGAGACTCTGGCTCCAAAGTAGTTCTTTTAATAACAGAGAATCTGAAGATGACATGTACCATCTCAGGAGCATGCACTGAATATTGTGCTGAGGGTTTCCTAGATTGCCTCTCTTTCCTGCCAGAGCACTCCATGCTATGGAAGTAACTCCATGCTGGGCATCTAATTTATTCCATCCCAACTAAAGTTCTTTGTTGAAATAAGTTCCAGAAAGTTTTGGCAAATTTCTGATAGAAATACCACGTCACTGGAAACTCATCCATTGCCTCTTTCTGGAGCAAACCTTACCAGGCTGCTGTGTTTGGCTTGGCCACCTTGGAGGCATTTTCATTCTCAGATTTGTTTTACATTGGTCGTGGGCTGGTGTTTCTAATGCTTAACATGTACAATTACTGCTCTGTTAAAAAATAAAGCATGCCATGGAAGTTGAAACCAGAGCCTGGAGCCCAGGAGTGAAAACAGCTGAGAGCAGCAGGGAAGGGGAAGTAAGTGGCAGGGCAGGCTCTGGTGCTCTGAGATGCAGGGTGTTCCTTGCTTGTCATCATTCCCTAGGAGCTGAATAGAAGGAAAAGCCATCTCTTGTTTTGTAAGTTGCTACAAGTATCGTAAAAAGTGGAGACAAAGGAAAAGAACGGAAACCAATCCAGAATGTCTTTCCGCTTGGTTTCAGACCGTCCCTGCTCTGTCGAGTGTTGAAAAGGTCTGAAGCAGAATATCCTATTGTTGCAGTTTCTCTTTATTGTGGAGCAGGACTTGCAGTGGGAGGATGACTTTTGACAAGATGCCAGGGGGCTGGTTTGTGTGTACTATCCAAATTCTCAGTTCTCCCAGGCAGCTAGTCGCAGGATGAGAGGACAGGGCCTCAGGTTGCACCAAGGGAGGTTCAGGTTGGACATCAGGAACAGTTTCTTCATGGAAAAGGTCATTAAACATTGGAATGAACTTCCCAGGGAGGTGGTGGAGTCTCCATCCCTGGAGGTGTTCAAGAAATGACTGGATGTGGCACTCAGTGCCATGGTTTAGTTGACAAGATGGTGATCAAAGGTTGGACTCAATCTCAGAGGTCTTTTCCAGCCTGAATGGTTCTGTGAATCTGCACACCAGCATGAGTAAGGGATGCAAAGCAAAAATGTGCTGGGAGGTTCAATGAAGTGTTTTTAAGCTCTTAGAGCTCCTAAAGGAGGTGTTAGGTGGAAGATGAAGGTAGGGCACCCATGTAGATAGGGCAGGTGTAGAAATACAAACAAGGAATTGTATTTTCATCCAGAGGGGAGAAGGAAACACTGGCAATGATCCTGTGACTTTGGCTTTCCAGCTTAAGTATGTACATAAACCAAATATTTTTATTTTTTTACCTTTTTAAATAATACACCCGGGAAATGTTCTGAGGGAAAAACAGAGGGTGCCCCCTATTTTGCTTATGGCATTCACCATTAGCTGCAAACTCTGTATGTTTCTGTGTCTTGTTTAATCACATGTGATGGGGCCATTTGTGTACAAACCTACTTCAGGGGGAAGACATGGGCTGTGTGAAGTGCCTATGGTGTCTCTCAGAGAGCCCAGACTAAAATGGGGCAGATCCCTCATCTCTCACAGAAGTTTCACGTTTAAAGTAGAATAATAATAATAATAGTAGTAGTAGCAAGAGTCTAGATGCAAGAGTCACTATATTGCAAAAACTCTTCTTGTAGCATTGAAACGATGAACTCAGTCCTGCAGCCATTGCAAAGTATTACATCTTATTTATGAAAGTATTTAGTTCAAACCAGATTTGATGGGTTTTTAACTTGGCTGTGCTAAGGGCTGAACACTGTGTTCTTCTGCTGGCCTCTAATGCAGTGTGAAAGCATTAAGTAACATGGGCTGAAATACTGGAAGTGCCTGGGCAGCCTTTAACTCTCCAAAGCAACATTCCACCTCTTGAGAATCCAGTCTCAGTGCAACTGTGGAAGCAGCAGCCAGGGAGGGATTATTTCTGTCTTACATCTTGATGTGAATAAAATGCATTTATACTCAAGGAATCAGAGGGGACGATATAGAAGAAAATAGAGGGGAGGTTATGCTGGAATCTATATCAGAATCTAAGAGGGTTACATTCCTGCCCTTTGTGCAGATCCCTTCACAATTATTTAGCAGTAGCCAGTACCTGAGCAATGGAAGATAAAGAGAATTGTTGACAACAAAGATAGACTCTTATGTAAGTTTTATCATCCTGGGGCTGAGTGGCAGCAGATGTTCCTGGTCATGCAAGCTGGGTTTCCCACTGGATGAGAAATCAGTGATGTGGAGTCTGGGTATGTTCTCAGTTTACTTAAGAGTGCAGTCACCAGTTGTGTGACAGGAATGGTCAAAGAGCATGCAAGATGTTCTCTCTCATCCTTGTTTTCTTTCCTAAACTGCTAGAACAGCAATGCCACTGGAATGACATTATTTCAAGAATTAATTCTCATTAGAGATACTAAAGTGGAGAACAAATTGTCTTGTTTACTTGTGCCACCTCCACAAGTAAAACAAAACTTAGGTCTAAAAATAGGAGGGTTTCTCGAAAGATTGAGCAGGGCTTGCCAGCTAAATAAAAGAAGATGTAAAGCAACATACAATGGCATCTCTTGACTCTCCACATAATGATACTGAAATTGAGGAGGTAAATTACAGCATAAAGGATGCAAGATAGAGCATGCAGCCCTGGGGGTACAGTGCCAAAATAGCTGATGAATTCATCTGGTTTTAATGGTACAGTCACTCCTCCTTTTAATCAGTTCATCTCTTCTGAGTAATGACACAGTCTGGTTATTGTTCTAATGTAGGCAATAACAAATCATCAAAACCAATTTCTGTACCTGCTTTCTTTCCAAACACAGGAGGTTATGAACCATAATTCACATTGATAAGTAGGTCCTAGAAAAATCATGACATTTATTTAATGGCTGAAGTAGTAAATCTACATCAAACTTTGCTGATTTTCTATTTCTCTAGCGTGCAAGAAGATGAATTTGGGAATTTCACCCTGAAACACTTTGCATAAAGAGATCATAATCATCACGCAGAAGTTAAGTTTACTGCAGTGTAGGAAATTATGTCTCTGATTTCCTCTCTTGCATCTGCTGTAAGTCTTACATTTCTGGGGGTTTTTCTTTTTTTTTTCCCTCCTCTATGGCTGAAAAATGAAGAGTTCTAATAATATTTTCCAGCAGCACTCTTCATTCAGGGAGTTTTTTAGAGTGGAACTGCAATAAATTCACATGGTAAAGTCCAGTTGTCTTCTGCATAACCAGAGCTTCATTCCAGTTTTCATGCAAACAGGGATCACGTGCTTCTTTCAAAGTCCAATTGCATTTGGTATTGGAAGCCCAATTTCTCTTTGCTCTGAGGATAACTCGGGTAATCCTGTGTGTGGTAGCTGGATCCTTGAAAGCTACAAGCCGTTACCTGATTTAGTATTGCGACATTTAACCTCTCTGAGCTGTGGTTGTTTATCCTTCGGTTGGGAATACTGTGTGGAGCAAAGTTGGTAACGTGGTGCACCCCTCTGATGGACCCAAAAACCCTACTTGGACTGGTCTAGTGTGTCAAAGTGGATTGCAGTGCAGAATCCTAAGTGACAGCACATGTTCACACAAACACAAAATGTACTCAGTCAAAAAGTTTTTTCAATTATAAAAAAGAATAGTTTGGGAAAAAGTGCTGTTGATTTTAAAATACCAAAAAAAACCCCCTGGCATATGAAGAATGTCGTGGCAGAGTCATCTTTTTGGAAAGTTGGTGATGCAGAACAGCTGTGTTTCTCAACATCAGGCAGGACATCAGCTGGTTGAGTGATGGCTTTTCATGTGTTGGAATATGGCATCACTCTGCAAATGGCAAAAAGCAAATCACTGCCTTCAGTCTTAGCTCCTATTTTCCTTGGTTGTTACAACTTTTGCTCATTTATTTTCACCTTTTCTGTTGGTATTTGGCTGTCTCTTCACTTTCTGAAGTGCTAAACTGTGACCAGAAGCACTGATAAGAGCGGTAGAGTATGTCGGCTCCACTGACACTCATACTTTTATAGGGAATAGCAACTCTGGAGTTAACTGAGAAATAGAGGGACAGCAGATGCCCATTCCTGCAGAAGACTCAGTTTCTGTAATTAACTCCTGAAAGAGCCAGAGCCCAACACTGTGCCTAGATTTAGACAGTATATTTGTAATATTTATATTGTAGCTGAAGAGTCAAAACATTCAGTTTTCTAGTTTTCCTGAAGTTGAGTGATTTTTTTTTTTCTCCTGATATGCATGTGAGTGGTATCAGTTTTGGCGCTCCTTCTCTACTGTTTCATGATGTGGAGGGTCTTATTTAATGCTTTCTCATTCAGATTGTTTAATGAGAAATTTGCCTATTGATTATTTTCTAGAATTTGAAACTACTTAAGCAGATTTGCTAGTACGTTGAGGTATGTTGGTAGCTGGCATGAGACATTCAAGTGACTTCTCTTTCCAAAGGTGATATTGATGGAAATTTTGGCTTTGATTTGAGCAGAGTCAAACCTGGGCCTCTCATATCCTTGCCCACATGTAAAATTTGTCCCTCAATTTCTTAATGAAAAGCTAAGGTTTACACAAAAAGAAAAAAACAAAAGAAAAACAAAAGAATATTTTTCTAAGTCTGCATTTTGTATAAGCTTTCAGAAGGTTTTCGTGCTGTTCCTATGAGTGTCAGCTGATAAAATGCTCGAAGCTGGTGCCAAATTAGAACCTCTGGTTATCTGTAGTGAGTCTCATAACCAGTGGTCCCCCAGCTCATGGACTGCTAATTCAACCTGTGTGTTGAATTAACAGCAGCTTTCTCACATTATGTGCTTCCTACTCGAGGGCAGTGTATCCAATTATCATCTGTTCCCCAAAGCCAGGAAAACAGCGGGGTAGTGTGGTGAAAAGGCTGTATCCACAAACTGTATTGATCCCTGAACAAATTTGTCTGGAGTCCTCAAGCACACACGCACACATGTGTGCACACACACACAAATTCCTGTGGCTTTGCCACTGCTGCTCTCTATGTGGTTTGGTTTGTGCCTCCCCCAGAGCTTCATGCCTTTGCTCAAGAATTTTTCCTGGGACTGTCAGTGCAGGTGTTCCAGAAAACGCCTGCAATACGTGAGTGGGGATTAGAATCTGGCTCTCCTGACAGATGATGGATTGTTCTTTTATTACCAAAAGTTTTAAAAAACAAAAGGATCTTGCAGTGGGGTGGCTCAGAGTCAAAAAGGAACCCAAACAAAGCTGAAAATTGAGTGTATACATTGCAGCTCAATTATTTTGAAGGCTGAGGTTTCTGCTTCAATCCTTCATAAGGAAAAAGGCTGTCTTTATTGAAGCACTCTCTTTTATCGTTCTCTGGGATCTTTATGCTTTGGTTTTGTGTGTATTTTATGGAAAAATAAAGTCAATACATCTATAACAATTTGCTGCTATTGAACTTTAGTAACCCTGAGCAATGCTGAAGTTCTCTGATGAAAGTGCAGCTTTTTAATAACAGGGACATCAGGAAAGGTGTTTGTTTGCTGGTAGCTAATGGCCAGAAGTGGCCCCAGTTTGAAGTGATTCCATTCTGGCTTTCAATGTTATTGCCCTCAAACTTTTGTTGAAGTGGGTGGGCTGATTTCTGCCAGGGAAATTAAATGAAGACTGGACAGCATAGCATTTGTAGGCCATGGGAATGATGGTGCCTCATAAAAAGCAAGCATAAAAGAGACTTACCTAAGAAACTGTCCTCTTGTTTTTCTTCTCTTGCATTTTACCTCTGTGGGCAGGTTTTGATGAGGTATTTGATTCCAGTGGGTCACTTGCAATGATGCCCATGATGCAAATTGGTTAGTGTCCAAACGTGATGTCTTGGCTATTTTTCTGTGGTTCTTCTAATTTCCTTCCTATTAGAACAAAAAGGAAGCATCGAAGATCTGGATACATTATTCTGGTAGTGCTGTCACCATGTGGTTTACACAAAGCCAAGATTTTGGTTCAAAGCTGTGCTGGTTTTGGGGTAATCCCCCAAACCTGTAATGATGTGATTGTAATTTAATTGACAGGATATTTCCTGCAGGACAGTTCTGCTTAAGAAGTCTCTGTAGGTGTATGACTGATATTCATTATGTAAGGGAGAGTAAGCAAAGCCTTCTGGCTTTCTCAGCTTCTGTAGTTAAACTGCAGTACTTGGCCTCTATATTTCTTGATATGAAATGATTTTAAATGATTTTCCTGGGTGCTTGAATACATAGCTAGGATGCAGCAGGAGGATGTATTTCTTCCCTTCTTTTTGTAGTCTGGCTTCTCTGCAGATATAGAGAAGTGTGTCTGTCACTCAGTGGAAGAAAAAATTATCCTAATGCAATCCTACAATGCAAACACAAATCAGCAGGAGTAGGATTTAAGCTCTTAGGAATTTCTAGATTTTATATTTTCAAAATAACATCCTGCCCATTGACAGTTCATAGAATCAAAGTGCTCCGGATTTTTCTTTTCCCATGTCCATTAAAAAAAATCTCATTGCAAATAAGGATTTGGATTTACGGTAAGTAATTTTGCGTATGGCTGCTCACATAAAGCTATGTAACATAATCTGAAATGAATGTTATAAAGTCAGGCTTTCCTATTACATCACATTTGCACATAATTTTCTGGATAGAGAAGAGAATCTGACTTTTGAAAAATTGCATTCCCTAATTCCATAGCTCTGTGGAATCATTAAATTTTGAGTCTTTCACAAAGAAGCTGGCATCTGGCTGATGGGGTGGTTGGATTCTGCTGCAGTGTCCTTGGGAAGGGAAACTGCTCTGATGAAAGCCGTATTCTTCAGTTCCTCTTTCAAGGACTACCTCAGGAATTTGTGTTGACCGGATGCTACTAAAATTTGGGAGGGTGGGAGTAAAGGATTCCTGCATCCTGTCAGCACTGATCCACATCCTTGGTTTGATTAACATGCAGTGTCGATTCTTTGAGTCTCAGTGGGTTTTGCCTAGAAAGATTGTTTGCAGTGCAGATGTGAAATGTAAGTGTAATACAGCACAAGTAAGAAATAGATCTGAACCCCTTAGTCCTCACCTCTCATTACAGAGAGATAGATGAGTTTATTTTTAGTATATTCCTGTTGTAGTGAATATAAGCACAGAATTAATTTTGTTCACTTATCTAAGACTACATTTTAGGATCAGAGTTGTTGTGAATGTGATTGCTCCAGCAGCTGGTCCTTTGTGGTTACAGTCTGTGGCTTCTCACATCTGAACCTGTTACTTCTTGGTTTGGGGTCTGGAGGCCTCAAGATAATGGGGGAAAGCCCAGAGTTTGAACTCTGCCTACGGAGTTCATTGTCTGGCCATTTGAATGGATTATAATTTCTCTAGCTGGGACCATAGCAGGGTATGAGTTCTTGAGGGCAGCTGTACCCTTCAGTTCTCTACCACAGTATGTGGTTATGGATCAGTACTTGTTTCCTTGTATTTTTTTTCCCTAAAGCTCTTTTGCTGATTCAAATGCATTTTAATTGTTTTGTGATCAGTATTTTCATTATTATCTAGGAAAAAACATTGGATTTGTTTTGGTTTTCTTTTCATGTACAATGAAATACAGAATTAACTGTGAACTAGGGTATCAACAATGAGCAGCCTCTCCAAGTGCTGGCTGCAGTGATCATGTGTTGGGATCTGAGATGACATCTCTGTGACAAGAGCTGAGCCTGCATGGAGACACTCTCTTCACATTTTCGTTTGTTTGAGTATCTTCTTCACTCCAAAATGCCTGGATGAAAGTGTTGAGAGTCTCTGGGGCTGTGAGGTCTGGCTCCAGGAACTGAAGGATTCTGTGAGGAGAATGCCACTGTTATTTGCCTGTTGTTGTGTTGCACTTCACATCCTGTTCGGCTGCATGCCAAACCCACAAACTCCCTCTGTCCCTGGTAACTGAGAAGATTACTTGCTTATAATGTTGTGAATAAGTGCTTTACCATTGTGAGGTAGGTAAGAAAAGCCTTTAGATTTGATATTCTTTATGTAGAGTCTCTGAAACGTCCTTAAAAGTGATTCTTATTCCTGATCTGGACTGTAATTTAAAACCTGGTAAAAGGTTTACAATTTTTTTTCGGGCTACATTTAATAGGTTAATTTATGTAGAGAACTCTTTTTTTTTTTTTTTTTTTTTTTTTTGGGTGGCACATTGGTTTTAACCCCAATCAATTTGGAAAGGTTATGGTACAAATGTTAGCACTGGGCTGTCTCTTGTTAAAAAGCAAATGCCCAAGGAAATGACAAAACTTGCACTTTTGTACAGTTTATGAGAACCAGCAAGGAGAGAATGTGCCAACACATAGAGTGGGGATGCTGCTAGCAGTGAACAGCCCAGCAGATCTTCCCCACCTTTGACATTTAGCATCATTTAGCAGTTCTCCAAACTCATAGATTAACAGGTCTTCCTGAGTCTCAGAGAAGGGAGTCTAGTGAAAGCCTTGCTGTTATTAAAATGAGACATCACCAAACATATGGGGTCAAAATGCAGAAGAGTTCATTTATTTCATCTGGTCATAACTCTTGCCGTTCTCCTTGAAAGACCCAAAAAAAGAAGGATCAGACAGAAGCGCTGTTCTAGAGGTAGTGGTTGTGGTGGATTTTTGTTTTGTATTTAGTTGGGTTTTGTTTGTTTTGGATTATGACTGCAGAGCAAAGGATATCAAAAGACTGCAGCGAGCTTGCTCGAGAGGGAATTCCAGCCCAGACTTGCTGTTCCATACGATGTGCTCTTTTCCAGCATCCTTGCCCTTCTAACATGAGACTGTCTTGCATATATCAAGGTAGCTGTATTTTGAATCATTTTGAGCACTGTGTGATGGTTTGCTCTTCTGGGAGGCTGCAGGTACAGCACACTGGAGGATCCTGAGGAAAAAAGATTATTTTTATCCTGTTTCTACTTGGGCCCAGTTGAAATCCTTTACAATTTCATGATGTGATGCTGAGGCATTAAATGTCTCCCAGTCTCAAACTGGATACAGCTGAATTTATTGAGGTCTGATCCTGCTTGCTCCTTTGTTAAGAGGAGTTTAAAAATTTATTCCATCTGCTGCTCGACTGCATGGGTAACTGGAGTTAATAGTTTTATTTTTGGAATTATGAGGGTTTTGTGATTAAAGAACAACAACATTGAAAAAAAAGGCATCTTAGGAAGATTTTTGTTAGCTAGGGTTTCCATGTTTCTGTGTCTGTGCTTTTGCAATACTTGATCTGAGCATCCAATGTGCCATGAGGGACAGAGGGAAACGAATAAACTAAATTTCAGTTGAGATTTCAGTAACTCTGTTAAGAAATGATGCATGTATGCTAATGACTTTCTATTATGCCATCGAGAATAAAAGAAGAATTCACACAGCCTGATCTTGGGAGGATGATTTTTCCTTCATATTCCACATTAGTTCCTAGGGAACAAGGCCAAAGAGCTTGGCTGGTTCCTAGCTAGAAGAAACTAAAATAGCCATGAAACACACCCCAGCCTTAGAGAGACTTGTGTTTTGGGCTCAGTGCACCAGTTCCTGGGACAGGGTAAAGGACTGCATTATAGGGAGGATTAACAGGGAACATTATTTATGCTGTAAATATAGAATCACTATGGCAAGAAGAAAAATTTTAAGTCAGTTTTGGTGGGGTGTGCTTTTGTACTAATCCACTGAAAACTTTGGTTTCTGATTTGACTTGGCCTTTTTAAAGCTTCTGTGGCTCCTGGGGTTTATTGCTTCACGGTGCTCCGAAGGACATAAATTAGTATTCATCAAAATTTTTCTTGTTTATCTCCCCTGCAAGTGGAGGAGGCCCAAAAGACACAACTGAATTGAAAACAGTGCACGTGAGGATTCCAGCCAGCCAGTCAAGCTTTGTGGACAATGTGATTTTGCTGATACAGATTTGTTGGAAATATTGTATTTCTTTCTGAGACGGGAATGATTATAAAAGCAGATCTCAAGAGAGCAACTTACTGGAAACCCAAGCCATGCTGAATAGTAACTACTTTTACCTAAGGAAGTTTGCCTTTTGCAAATTGCAGGCAATTTGCAGACCTTGCTGCTGTGCTTATTTTGGGATTGCAGTGGATGTTCTATTACAGCTGTTGTGGATTTTTGTATTTTCCAGGCCACATCTTTTAAATATTCTCCAATTTAAGTGATCCTCCAATAGTTTTCATCCCTGGATATTGTGTTTGTTAATAGGAATGCATGCAATGAATGCAATGTCATGCAAATTTTACTCACTTTATATGCCTCCTACTGAAAAAAATAGATCATGTCAAGCAAATTGTCAAGTCAGGTGTACAGCTAGGTCAGAGTAGACAAGAATGTATATACTATTGGCAGTCCTGTCCAGTTTTGAGAAAAACCCAGTTCGGTGAGACATTACTAGAATTTAGCTCAGTCTTCACTCACTTCTCAAATGAAAATTTCAGGATTTGTTCTTTTGGAAACCTGGTGCCAAGAGAAGCTGGATTCTGTGTGAGGAGATCCTGCTCAGGATGTGCCTCTTGGCCTGGCACTATGCTCCAGTCTTACTCTTTCTATGTCATCCCACAGGTGAGCTGAGATACAGTCTTGGCACATTTTCCCTATAGAGCAACAGTATACACCTTGTTTTGGTTATAATATCAAGGCTTACCAAGCAAGGCAAGCTTGGAACAATGAAATGAAGGACCTGTTTTAAAATATTTAGCTAATTCATTGGCACTAAACTCAGCCAGGCTTCCCTGTGCTTGGTCTGTCAGGTGATGTGGGAGGAGAGAGAGACCCTTACATTTGACTCCTTTGTTTTGGTTAAATGTGCTTAATGGGAAAAATCCTGCTGTGTGATTCTGGCTGCCCTGTAGAAGTGAGTGTGAAGAGAAGCATATGATGAGGTATCTCCAGGATTTTGGGGAGACTGCCCACACTTACTCCATTATGTGTCTGAGTGGGGCTGACAGAGGATTTCTCTTTGGGGTCGACTCATGAGTCAGTTTCAAATCCCTCACTGCGCCTTGTCTGCTTGGTGTAGGGAGGTGAAAGAATTAATCAGAGGATGGAGTTCTTGGGCTGTGAGAAGGAAATAAAGGGAGTGGGAATGCCTGTGCTGGCAGGTTGCTCTCAGAGCTGTTCTCAGGTATGTGACCATCCCATAACCTGATGGAACAAGTAGAGGTTTGGAGAAACTGATTAAAAGTGGTACCTGTCGTGCTGTGAGAAGATCTTAAAGATTTATATGTCACTCTTCTAAGCACTTTTTCCACCAGCTTGCTGTTTTCCTTACATATCATATAGCAGTATGGCTTTTAGATACCAAATGGAAAGCATATGTAACAAAACAGAAATGTTCTTCCACTCCGTGCAACCAAGGGTGACGTCCAATATGAAAAATGGATTTTCCTGAGGTGGAACATGCTACTTTAATTATTACGTGCAGTTCGGAATCACGACTATTTGTATAATTAGAAGTTTGGAAAGGCTTCTACAAATTCTTTCTACTTAGTCATTAAAGAGGTTTTTTTCTTCGTGTCTAAATGCAAGCTAGAAGATGAATATCAAAAACAGCTTGGAAAGCATTCTGGCAGATGAAATATTTCAGATATTGGTATTGCCTGAATTTCTCAGCTGAAGGTTCAATAATTTTTTTGCCTTTAAAAATCTGTGTAGAGCATGCCTGGAAAATAATCTTGTTGAAAGGGGAATGGCTGCCATGGTCAAAGCTCTTTACAACTTCTCTGGCATTAAGGTTAAAACTGTATTTCCATATGAGCCTTATAGAATTTTAAATAAATAGCTGTTTTATAATGTGGGTTTTTTTCATCTTTATTTTGTAATGGTGGAGATGCTGAATTCTGCTCCTCATTGATTGAAAAAGCTGAGGGTAGTGGCATCTATTATTTGATATTTCTTGGGAGTGAACACTCAAATAGTGCTATTATCACATTGCAAAATGACATCATCTAAACAATGGGCAAAATTCTCATCTTATTGACAGCAGTGTAAATCTAGGTGAAATCCCCTGAGACCAAGTTAAATACACGGATTTCCTCTACATTTCTACTGTTGTTTTAAAGTGCTGAATCTGCCCCAGTGACATAATTGAAAGAGCCCCTGATCACACAAAAAAATCCCCTGCTATTTGATAAGGTTCCACAAAGAAAGTTTATCCTCGTGAATTCCATGTATTTTTAATGCAACCTCTCTTTTGCTGAATTGATTAAGCTCTGTTGAAAATTCTTGAATGTGGAAGAAAATCAGCTGTGACTGTGGGAGGGATTGGCTGGTAATTTAGTGAGGAAAAAAACCAGCATGTCTGTAGAGTTCTGAAAAAAAAAAGATTTCCAGTAGCTGTAATTTTGAAAATAGGCTGGTTTTGAAGTTTGATAGTATGTCTGAATGGAGCTCTTCCCTTGCTTTAGGCTCTTTGTGCACTTTACCAGGGGTCAGGAAGTTTGCATAAAAGCAGGGCAGTAGGTAAAATCCCTTTGAAATCACAGGTAACCCTCACAATGAAGCAGAGTCAGGATTACAAACCATGTCGAATGCAGTAGACAGACTAATATTACCTGAGGAGAATTTGTCTATTAATCAGGTGGGGTTAGTTTTCCACACTGAAAAGAGAGTTGTACTTGGTTTTGTGTACTGTCATTCTCTTTTTCTTACAAACAGTATGGTACCACAGCCTGCTTTAATGTCACCAACCACTACAGTAGTGTTACTGTAATATTCTGGTTCATTTCTTAGGTTTTTAAAATATTCATAAGGATTCTATATAAAAGGCTCCTTCTTGGTTGGACAAAAACTGGTCTTGGGCAAAAACTGGTCTTAGGCAAAACCAGGTCTGTTTGTACATATTTCCAGGAAAACTGGGAAAAGTGAATAGAACTTCAAATGACTGGTGCTGCACCAGTTCTGCACACATCTCTCTGGGTTTCTTTCTCCTGTGGTAATGATTGGAAGCTTTCTGTATCCACAGGCATAACAAATGAACAATTAGTCTTTGGGTTTTACAATTACATCAGCTCTGCAGCATTGCTGCTTCGGAGCACCAGGTTGGCGTGGTCAATTCACGCTGATTATAGCAATTGCAAAGTGAATCCTTATCCCTGATGTTCCCTTGGCAGAGGAGAGTTAGACCTTTTGATCACTGAATGAAGGGAATTATTTTATTTAGTGACCTATGATCGTTATATCTTTTGTATGAGTTCAGAGCCACTCATTCTTCTTTCTTGCCAGAGAGAATACCATCTGTTTGAGTGGTAGGCTCCTTACATCTTGATGATCCAGTCCATTTTCTGTGCAGAGTCAAAAGAAGAATATCTATGAATAAACTAAAAAATGCTGTGTGTCTGTGGCTCCCTGACTAAGCATTTGCTGGAAAAAATCAATATGAAAGCAATTTGTGCATGAAAACATCTCCCTGTACAAGAAACAGAAACTAACAATAGAAACTCCAGTGTACGCCTAGGAATTGCAAAAATCTGGAAGGAAGGCTTATCTCCTGTAAAGCAGCACACAGTTTATAACAATGCCAGTGGGCCGAACAGCATTGCACCACGTTATTTTTTTGCGTGCTTGGATAGAACAACCTGTCTGTGTTTACCACCACTGTATCTTACATAATCGCTCTGAATTAAAGCCAAAAGATGTTTAGCCTGTTTGGTGTAGGATCAGGGATTAGCCAAGGTGGCATGGGGTGGAGAACAGGCACCTTCATCTGAGGAAGGCAGATGAATAAATAATGGGAAATCCAGCAGAGTCTCCTTCCGCCCATACTGAGCACAAACCCAGTATAGTGCTAGAAGCTGCAGTTGTTTGAGGTGATATTTGACACAGTGATCAGTACAAGAATAAGGATAATTACAGCATCCAGACTTCCATTAAGTTTGTAGATATTGGTTCTAAGCCCCTAAATAGAGGGATTGAAATGTTTTGCAGTGTCAAACACAGCGCTGTATTTCAGTGGGTGATAATTCCACCATCCTTCACTCAAAGTACCTCTTGTGTAGATGTACGTAAGTTGATGCTTGTTAGACATATGGCAGAACAAAGCAGCTCCAGCTCACTAATTCAGAATCTGCATTCTGAAGTAGATAAAACTTTATTTTTCTGAAATCTTTCTGCTTAAATAAGTCCTTTCAACGGTCTTTACTTGAAACCAGCCATGAAATTGTTCTTCCTCCTACTCCTATGAAAATCTGGGACAAATTATAACCTTTCCAGCCCTTCTCCCTTTGGCAAAAAATGGAAAAAGTTTTCAATATATTTTGATTTTACCAAAGACCATTTTCTCTTGTGGCCAGACTTTGGCTCATAAGTTTAGCTTTGCTGTGCTTTTCAGCTGCTTGTAAGAAGCCATGAGTGTGCTGTCTTTATACCTAACATACTTCTAATCTCCCTCTGTGCTGCAGCAAATGTGTGACAGCCCCACACGTATTTCAAGTCCTGTTTTCAAGCTCTTTAACCAGCCCTTTCTTTGCTTCTTTTGGAAATAAAAGACCTTTTTTGGAATCTGGGAGAAGTACTTGCTCCAAGTCTCTCACCATCAGGTGCATTGTATCCAGGTATTGCTGAATCTGTTCCTTCATTCCATTTTATACTGGTGGTAATAACAATTTGTAATGGCTATTATTGCACATAAAGCAAGTTGTTGCTATTTTCAGTGTAAAAGATGGACACAGTCCACATGCAGGTGGCTCCATGGCAGTGTGTGATGTAATAAAAGTTTATGAAACACTGTGTGCAGTACTGAGGTTATTGGAAGAAGCCCCTCTTGCTGGGAGCCTTCTCACACTGTTAAAGTGATTCAAGAATAGTTAAAAGCCTGTGTTAGTCTGGGTTGTCAACTCCAGATTGGAAAAGCTGTGTATAGAGGAGGTATCCTCCAAGACTATTGTTCTGATCCTTCCATGCCTTGTGTCTTGGTAATTTATGCACATGGCAAGCAGAGTTTCCCACACACGCTGCAGACCTTGGATCTGAGGACCAGATCAGAGAAGCTGAGACTATAAAGTCCTTGGAAAACACAAGACTGCAAAGAGGATAAATAGGCTAGCTGATGCTGAACTTTTTTGCTTAAGAAAACAGATGTGTAGGAGGCCATGATCAGTTGCTTGAAAAAAAGGACATGGGATGAGGAACCACAGTCTTTTGCATGACCTGGGTTCTGGAGAACAGGTAACAAGAGAATCCATGTGGGATTCCTCCTCACCTTGGGCATCCAGGCACATAAAGCAGAAACCTAGTGCTTAGTTTCTTACTTCTTTGCTCCCTATCAATTTTATTAAAATATGTGGGAGCTACTCAATTTCCTGTTCTCAGACCTTATGGAAATCCATCTTTTTATCCCTCTTTTCATTTGTGTGCCTCTGTGGAGGTGCACACGCCTGCACATCTGTATTTCTATGTGCTGGCCGCGACACTCAGTTGTAAAGAATGCGTGACAGCCATGACCGTGGAGCTGTGACATGACTGTGTGGTGTGAAATGGGGCTGGGAAGGGAGGGGAGAGACTGATGGTACACATTGAATGTACAGTCATTCCCTCCTTTCCCTGTCTGAAAGGCTTCCAAATCTCATATATTCACAGGCAGACCCCAGCCAAAGCCCGCAGCTGTCATGCATTTTCAACAGATTCCACAGGGCCTAGATGAGGTTTGAAGACATTCCTTTGCTCTTACACATTAGCTAAAAGGAATTACCGTAACATCTGATATTGTGGAAGTGGGAAATTTGCCATCCTGACCTTGCCCAAAGCATTCCGGAACTGGGGGTCTGAGGATTTATTATCTCAGATGGCCTCCAAAGGTCGTCGAGGGTCCGTCTAGTGGTGCTGCAGCCCGGCTCAGACAACCAATGTGCTATTCATTTGGAGGGACTGTGCTGTTTCTTTTTTTAAATTTCTTTTTTCTGTATGGCTGAAATAATGGGCAGACACATGTTACTGCTGCTCTCTGGATCTTTGTCATAGGAAAAGCATGTTCCATTGGAGCAAGTCCCAGCTGTCAGTAATGTGCTGAAACACCACAGCCAATCATCAGAGAAGAGGCCAAATAAACAGGATGTTCACAATGTGTATGATTGCATGAGTGTGTAACAAACTTTCTGCACATTTCACAGTCTCCTAATGAGATTGACATGCATTGCTTAATCTGCATCTGTCTGTTTGGGGAAGAAACACATCAACACCATGGAGACCATGTGCAAGAAAGCTCCGTTTCTCAGCTCTGTGGCTGTTGATATGATAGGACACAATCTGGTACTGAGCTGGAAACGAGCAGTACTTCAGAGATACTCATTTAGCTGCTGGGAAGTGCCCTATAGTCAGCCAAGTGCAGTTTGGTGAGTGTTCGTGTAATCAGAGCTGTTATTATAGCAACAGATGACAAAAGTGCCCGAGGATGATGCACAGCGCTAATTTTTAAGGGAATATCTGAGGCGCCATTTGTTTTCTCTTTGTTTTGATTTCAGAATTTATTTTGATTGTTTTGTGCATTTAAAAAAAATCTGCTCACAGAGCAAACCAACAAAGGAAAGAATGTTTACAGAAAATCTATAATTACATAATGGAAAAGCAAAAGCTATTGTGTCTTTAATTTGAAATCAGGACAGTGTAATTAGAATAGCAAATATAAAAAGGAAGTCGATGTCCTCACCCTCCAAAGCATGCATTTTTCCAGCAGTCAATGTTCTCATCCCCAAAAGCACGCGCTTTTTTGAGCAGAGTGAATGTGAATGCACATTAACTATCTAGCTGCACAATCACTGAGGTGTGAGATACAAAGAGTTTATCCCACAGCTGGACAATGCCAGCTTCTTCCTTAATCCCTCCTGTCTCTTCTACTAGGTCTTTTCATGGTTCATGGTTTATAATGTCCTGAAAATTTTGGTCTTTTGAGATTTCTATGGGTGACATCCGATGGCAGTTACTTAAGTGAAAAAAATGTATCTTAAAAAAGATAAAGGCAAAGATGAAATACAAGTCTGATAACCTCCATTGTATGTGAAAGTGTGTCTGGAATAGCTATAATCTGCACTATCACAGTACTCAAACTGTTGTTAGCTTCTCAGTCTTACGGGACAATGTGTCAGGTACAGTTATTACAAACACATCCACCACAATTTCGCACAGGCTGTTTTCTCATACAAGCTCCAGGAGGAAGTTAATTCTCGAATGTCCTTGCAATGAGCTCCTGTAGAATGTGTTACAAAAGCTGCTAGTGTTGGATGATGATAGTGGTGAATTAATTTACTGTAATTGGTAGACCACAACATAGGAATAAATATGCAGAGGATGTCCTGACTGGCTATATCTAGTCAAGCTCTGGAGAACTGGCCACCTTGTGTTGTATGAGAGTGAGGAAAGTGATCAAGAAATTAAAATTACACTTTGAAAGATACGGCATTCTAGACATGACTTGCCCTACCATTACCTTTCAGTTTATCTTGGCATTTAGGACATGCAGAACCTTAGCCCCATCTCTCTGAGAAAATCTGCAAAAAAAAATGGGCAGGTGATAGTACAAAGCACTGATAGATAATTTTCAGACGATGTATTTAGCATTTCTACTGTGCAAGAATACTGCTTTCCAGGGATGCTTGTGAGGAAGATCCCCTTTACTAACAAGAAATATCACAGGATATCAAACAAATGGAGTGGGGAAAAAGGATGGAGTGAGTTATTGGCAGTTCTAGCCCAAGCCTCTGGGAAGATGCAGGAAAAGGTGACTTCTGCACAGATTCTTAGGTTATGACTGTTCTGGAAATGTAAATGCTGCAGCAAAAATCTAGGCAATGTGAGTCAACAAACAATATGAGAAAGAACAGAAAAAAAATCTGTGATATATCTATCAAGATGCCAAGATTACAAGTAAGCATAAAGTCAGAAGTAATTCCTGGTTCATGGGGTTGGAAGAGAGTCTGGGAAGAGGTGTGTTGCCAGCTCTGAATATGTCTGAAACAGATCTGACGTAGCTTATTTGAAGAAGACTCTTTGTCTCAGTGGATATAATTTCCCAGCACAATCTAGAGCCTTTGTGGGTTCCACTGGAATTTATGGGAATTCCTTGTTGTGGCTGACTTGGTTGTAAAAGGTGAGAAAGGGAGGACTATGGTTATATTCCAGCACTGGTCTTGTCTGATGGGACTTCTAGAGCTTGGAAATGGAAACTGAAGAGACTGTGTAGCAATTAGCACGAATCCCTTTCTGTCGGGCCTAAACATGACCCAAACTGTTCTTTTTTTAAACTGCTTTGTGGTTCTACTTCCTAATTTTATAACCCAGTCACATCTTTCATATTTTATGTGCTATCCTAGCTCCCAAACACTAAGCATATTAAGAATTTCTCTTCCCATTTGTATCCTGTTCCATTATGTCCAATTTTTTTTTTTTTTCCCCCTGCGAGTTAAGAGTAGAGGCCTAGAGAATGCCTCATATCTGTTCAGGTACCCTGGAAAGGGAAGTATTTAGAAACTCTGTCTGAACCTACTCCTAAGCTGTATAATGAAAACTAATGTAGCATGCAGGATTTTGTTTTCCTAGCTTGATTAAATTATGAGATGCTAAATGTATGGATCCTGGTACAGGCATAAATAAATCAGATAAAGTCTACTACAGTGCTCTAAGTTTATATGCAGATTATAAAATTAAACCATTACAATGCTGTCACTCTGATTTATTTAATCTGACCTGAGACATTTATTAGCCAGGACATTCTAGACCTCTTAAAAAGTTACACTCATGAGAATTAAATGTTTCCACTAAGTTAAGCTACTTCAATATTGACATTCTTCCCTAGAATAAAAAAAAAAAGAGTATGGCTAGGATTTCCATAGAAAAACAATTCCTTCAGGAGGTATTTTTCTTTGTTTTGTTTATTGCCATTATTGCAAACTAGATCAGACTCTATTTGATCTCTCTAGCTTCTGAAACTGTATTTGGTTGTACTTCCCAAGAGCTTACTCAGCAATGCCAATGCATTATGGAATCAATGTGGAACAGGAAGAAGACAAGCAGGAAGCTTTAAGTGTCTGATACAAATGCATTTCTATGACTTTATAATGGCTTGAGCAGATGAGAAGTTTTTTTTTCATCTAGGTGTATACAGTTATTAATATTTTAAGACATTTCCTGACCAGAGCCACTGCTGCTCTTGCCAGCAGCCAGTACCCTGTGTTTACTGCACGTTTTCAAAATGACTAGTGATCCTCATCCATGGAACAAACAGCTTGTTTCTCTTTCAAAATGAACCATATTTTAAAAAAAGCCTTCTCAGCCCTTCTCTTTGACTGTGTAACCGCATGTAGTTGGGTAGCTACCCATAGTAAGGTTTTGGGAGTGAATGCATTCATTTGTGTTAGTTTTAGACTTAAACAAAATGATGAGAGTATGAGATCTGAAAATTCTAAGTTATCTCCTGTTGCTCATCTTGTTCAAAAGTGGAGCAAAGTCTGCTGATTTAGTAGAGAGAAGAGAAGCAGAGAGGAATTCCTGTAGGCAGAAATACAGCTTGGCTCTGATTCTCATTGCCAGGCTGGTCCCTCTATACTTGTTCAGCATCTCTTCTTCACAAGCTGAAGAGCTTTGGAAAAGACTTTTATCAGTATGAATGGAGAAGGAATAGCCTGCCCAGAAGACACTGCCTGAGAGGATAACCTGGGCACATCTAATCAATTCTCTGCCACTCCAGGAGCCTCAGGAAATGGTGGTGTATTGATGTCTCCCTGATTTAAGGCCTGTGGCACAGTGTTTGGCCCCCAGAGAGCTCGATGGAGGATTCTGAAGTGAAATTCAATGACAGGAAGTCTCACAAGATGATCTAATGGGAGAAATCATCAATAGATAAACTAATGGTGCTAGGCAGGTTTAAGAAGACACTGTGAGTTTTCTGGTGGGGTTATAGCTGAACAGTGAGGAAAACAACCCCAACTGGACAAGAAATTTAGAAAAGGAGATGGAATAATTTCAATTCAAAGGAAAAGGGAGGAAAAATTTTCATGGTCTCTGTTAGACAGGCAAGGGTGAGGATAAAGAAGGCAAAACCCAATCTCTAGGTTTTTTTCACCTATTTGCTGAATGGAATGTTTGTAGAATGTATAGATATGGAGTAAGATGTTAGTGTGGGAAAGTGGAGGAAATATGAGGAAAGAACAAGGCTGCCTGTGCCACAGGTAAAGAGAAAAGCAAAATGAAGCCCATTTATTAGGCAGCTGTCTCCTTATTTCTGGTCTCTCGTTTTTAGAAATTACTCCTGAATACAGGTGAGAATTTATTCTCTTGTACTGTCTGTAGTTTTGTGTCTATGAATGAAGACTTGAGCAAGGCCAGTTTTGGAGAAATTTCAGTTAGTAGTATTTGGGCAAGGCTTCTCTTCAGAAAAACTTTAAATAAAGTAAAATTCACCCTGTTAGTGCAGAGACTAGAAGAAAGATTCAAGGATTAAGGAAATGAGAAAATGGGCAGGTTTTGAAATGTTTTTGCAATGCCTCCCGGGGGATCATATGGTGTAGCCTTACAATTAGAAGATGTTTTGCTAGTAGGAATTTTTATCCTTTATTTGTCTTTTGTACCTAATTATTTACTTGTTTGTTTAATAAAATGAGTTAAGAGTCTTAGGCAAAACCCATTATTTAAAATGCAAATGATCTTCTCTACTGACTTTATTTAGGGAGTTAACAATCTCTATGAATAGAAGGGCCAGACAAACCACTGTAAAATTTCTATTCCATTCCTTTGGAAAGTCCTCCCCTTTGCCCTCCCATTCCTAGCCACAGCCACACATATATCTGCTATTTTGAGGAATGCCAACATTGTTCTCGGTTGTATTTTCCTTGCAATTTTGGTGGTTATAAATGGAATTCTTCGTCCTCTGCTCTGGTTCATATTTTTTACCCTAAATCAAAGTCATATGTCAATCTCCAGTTGACTAATGCTTGCCATAGAAACTTAAGCAACAAGACTGTGAACCATATACTGAGGATGACATAATACTTGGTAAAATACCAAATATTTACCAAGCTAAAGCCAGTGAAAATCAGTGTCAGGGGCAGCAATAGAACTGAGAAAGGCAGTAAACATCAGCTAACTTTGCTCATTTTGACAGGAAAATAACTTTTTCAATCTAAAAATCTTTAGTGCTGTAAATATACAAAGTATTTGTTGACGATAAGTTGTTAGTTAATGACAAACAGGCCTAAAGCTGCCAGTAATCATAAGCTGCCATATCTCCACTGAAATTCATATAGCTCCTCTGATTCTCATCAGTTTGGAAACATCTGTTTCCAAACCTAACAATGAGCAATACTGCTGGTGTGAGCCAACTGACTTTTTTAAAATCCACACGGATCTGTGGGGTCTACTTTTATGTGACCCTGATTGTTGGGACATCCACTACTCTAGCATTCCCAAAACAAGCAGAACCCTTCCCAGTGAATATGAAATGCATTTGTTGAACTCTTTCCTTCCTTATCAGCTCGATCATGTTCACTCTCTCTTTCATGTGTCCCTACAGGCTCCTCACCTGGTGCTGCATCAGGTGTAAGCAGCTTGCCACCACTTCCACAGCCTTGTGTGTAAGAGCAGCTTGCCCTCTTAGCTGTCCTCCCACAGCAGACTTCCTGTTCCCAGTCCTCCCCATCTGCTCCTCCAGTATTCCCAAATCCATCTGCTTTTCATATTATCAACATTTTTTTTTGGTGCTGTCTTTGCTGAAGAGAGCAGTCTGCCTGAGTTAGTTTGTAAGACTCTTGCTTTATGTGTTTATATGTGAGCTTTTTGAGATTTCTGTTTCATTTGTGACTTGCATTTTAAAATAGCCTTTTTTTTTGTTTTGTTTGGTTATTCCATTTTGTTCATCTACCTGAAGTAGATAAGTCCATAAGGCAGGAATACTGCTTTCCTGAAGGTATGAAAAGCCTCTGTCACCCGACAATGATAGGGAAAATATCTTCATGGTGGTAAGAAGAAAAGGCTGAAAATATCCTCATAAATGAACTGTGACATGGTACTGAAATGATCTTAAGAATTTTTTAATTCAAAGCTCTTTTACCCTTACTTACTCATTGAAGACACAATCTTACATGCAGCTTGCCCCCTTGTGAAGGTTGGATATTCCTGTGGTACTAACCTGTTCCACAGCGTGTCCTGCAGGTTCTCTGGGAAGTGGTGTAGTCTGTGGTGGGAGCTAGCACAGCCATTTTCCTGACTAAGAAATTTCCTTTATAGAAGTGAACACAGGAACTTCCTTAAAAAGGGATCTTTTGGAAGAAAAGAGGCCACAGCTTAACCAGAGACAATGAACCTCTCTTTACAAGGCCTTTTTTTGCTGTAGTTTTATTTTTTTTTAATTTTTAACTGATATTTGGCTTTTATGTATCTGGTGCGTGTCCAGTATGAGTTAAAGGAAAGTTGAATCTAAACATTACATAGCTGTTGGACCTTGAAATCCAGTTCTTTGCTAAATGTAAGAATTGTTTAATGTCTGTGTTTTCTCTCGTGAAGGTATTTGCACACCCTGATCCTTCTCCAGTATTCTCACTTAAAAGGAGCGAAAAGAGATCTTCAAATGTATCTCATCTCATAATAAGACTTTTCTCAAGCTCTCATTTTTATGGTTTCTTTCACCTTAGCTATTTCAGTTTTCCAATCTGCTTTTTAGAAAGTGAACATCAGAACTATGAAAAAATATTCCTAGAGGTTTAATCAGCTTCAGTCTAGAGGTTAAAACACATTTCTGCTCAATATTCCTTTCTTTATGTATTTTAGGTTTCTTAAGAGAAATGAAAGATGGAGCTGAAACTCCTTTTAAATTACCTACACACTGACACCTAGATTCCCTCCTGTTTCTGCTTTTCAAGGCCCAATCTCTCACTGTATAGGTCTATAGTGATATCTATATGTGTGTCTGTGCAAGCCCCACAGTGCAGGTCAGTGGAAATTAATAATCACAGATCAGCCATGAAAATGCTGAATTGCATTGGAGTTAATACCAATTTGTCAGGGCCCTTGCTAGTGAACTTCCATTCAGTGATTATTCCTCATTTTAAGCTCGCTCTTACTCCATTGATATGTATCTCACTGATAATATGTATCTCACTGATACTGGATAGTGGTAAACAAATCAGAAGTACATTGTCTTATAGAGGTGTCAGATTATTGCATCTGTGCAGTTGCTTCCATTAGTGAAATGTATGATCTCAAAAGATTGAATGGGATATTTGACAAGGTCTGCTCTCCATAAAAACATGCTGACTGGCAGTGATTATCTTCCTATACCTGAGTTCTTTATCAACTCAGTCCCCTTTTGGTGTTCCAGTGTTTTACCAAAAATAGATGTCACTAACCAGCCTGCAATTACCTGGGTCATCCAGCTTGCCCTTTGTGGGCACTGGCAAATAATTAACATTCTTCCAATCTTCTTGAATTTCCTCATTATTAAAAGATTTATTAAAAATGGACCTCATCAGGCTGGATATTATTCAACAGCTCTTCTAGGAATCTCTGCCTCTTACCTTGGCCAGTTGTTTTTGAAGCGTTTATAGCTAGTTGATACCAATTAGCACCTTCCATGACCACAAACGTCACCCAGTATGGATTTTTATGGATCACAGTCTGATATTTTTCCAGGAGTTGTGCATTGCAATCTTTCTCTTCATTTGTTATCTTAATTTTTACCCAGCTGGCTGCCTAATGAAGTTACTGTCTTTCTTTAGATATGGTTTTGTGGTCTTTTCTCAAATGACAAACATCTTCCCAAGTAGTTTCATTAATTTACTTTTTGCTTTGTAGTTTTTCTTTCCAATCATTTTAGCTTAGTTTTTTTTCTCTGCGAAAGGAGATGGTTTGAAGCAAGATGTCTGGAAAACCAAGCGTGTCACTCTAACCAAGCTTTTTTTCACCAATTTTAAACTTGTTCAGACCACTGGAGGGGTGACAGTTCCTGTTGAGCAGAAAATACATCTATTTCTAAAAATTTTAATTCAGTGTTAATCTCAGGCTGGTGGAAGTGGGGATAGTGGTTTAAACATGAAATAAGAGGATCAAGAAAATTTCAAGAACAGTCTTAAAATGGTATTATTGTAACATTTTCCATGACTTTCAAAAGACAGAAAATATTGTTTTCAAGAGTGCTTTGTGCAGTAGCCCACATTTCATATCTGGGTTGTTTTAGTGGGGTTGTTTTCAGAGATGAATGCATGGCATTAAGTGAGTTTTATAATAATAACAACTCTTGTTTGTAGTGCTACTGCACGTCTGTGGGTGACAGTAAATCTTTATGTCTTCACCTGCCTTCAACATTAATATGAGATACAAACAAATGATTGTTTGTAATAAAAATAAATAACCCATTAGATAGCTTCCAGAGGATGTGCAGCTCTTTTTGGTTACTGGCTTTGGTTAATGAAATAAAATTGACAAAGGAAAGCCCAGGAAAGATTTATTGTTACATAAATCTTAGGTATATTTTGTACATCCTTGAAACAACAGATCTTTAGACATTAGCTTTAAATAGATTTACAGGAGTCAAAGGTCATAGTTCCTGAAAACAGAGGAAACTATGCATAGAGATCGTGTTTATTTTCAGTCTCTTAAAAAAATCAAATGAAACCATTCAGTGTATAAAGCAGAAGCACTTTGTTATGAGTAGCAGAATCAAGGACTGTGGATATTTTCATCTTCCTGGTTACCATGTGTAACAAAAACAGATGTAGAAAAACTTGTGGCTTTTTGGTCATCATTACTTGCCGTAACAGATTTTTTAATATACCAATAAAAATAAATGCAGTATTTCTCTGGGAACATCTGCCCGTAGAGCAGGCACCAGAAAACCCCCCAGCAGTTTGGAAGAGGAGGCAATATGCAGTGGCCTCTGAGGAGGGAATCTGGTAATAGATCTGTACCACCTTCCTGAATGAGTGGCAGCTTTAACGACATGGTTTTTCTGCAGGATAGACAAAGATAGATTTACAGGCGAGATGAAAACCCAGCACTGGGGGTTTTTCCACAGACTGAATGCCAACAATTTAATTTCAAATAACCCATTTGTAAATTATAAACAGTTTAAAGTGAAGATTATTTTCCTGAATTGTTGAGTATAAAATGTCATCCTTATTTAAAGCTGAAGCAGAGAATGATTCAGATCCCTCTCTGACTAGACTGGGCATAGCTGTAGCCTTCTCTGGACAGGGTGCACAGCAGAGCCTGGGTCATTGTTACTTACGATTTCAGTATTTTTCCATACAGCACTATCCAGGATCACATTTATCCTTTCCATTTCTTTTAATCTAAATCTTGATCTCTACACCAAGTACCATTTGTCAGGGCTTTTCCAGCTTTGGTTTTTGATTTAACCAGTTCATGGTCCTGCATTTACTATGGAGAAAAATTTTGGTGCCTCTCAGGGATCTGCCCCTCATGTTGAATTATAAAGCTGTTATTCATCATGCTTATGAATTTAACTGAGCATTCCCTTTTTTCCTACCCAGCCATGGGACTGTGTATTTTTATCTTGGCTTCCTTGGGAATCTTTGAGCAGTCTAACCCTTTTATCTGAGAGACTGAGGAATTGGATCATGTGGCTTACATTTTGGTGTCAATTACTGTATCTGTGGGCCACAAACTTGTAAGGTAAAGAATCCCTCACACTAGTTGCTTTTGGGAGCATATTGATGTATAGCCTAGGGTACAAATGTATTTATTTGTTTGTGGGGCTCTTATCAGAGTAAGGGCTAGGTCCTTAATTACGCTGTAAAGCTAAATCTACAACACTGGAGTTGCTGCAGCTGCTCAGCTTGGTTTGGAATATGCTGGTGAGTGGAAGTATCCAGGTCCTCTGAATACACTGGGTGTTATGGACTTAAAGGAGGCTGAAATACCTGGAGATTGTAATAGGCAGAGGGGAAAACACAAATGAAAGGAGCACAAATAGAAAGAGAAGGAGGAATGATCAGAGTGTTTATAATTTGTGTTCCAATAATGGTAGGAACACACAAATCTTTCTGGTTTTAGATTGGGGATCACAGAAAATACAGTGGTTCACAGAGAGGTCTGGAAAACAAGCCTTCTGAAAGGCTTATGCTTGGCACTTCTGCTGCTTAGGTATTAGGAATCATGGTGCAGTTTTCTTTAATGGACACAGATATAATGACTGGAACTCCTACCAAATAGATCATGCTTACTACAGCTTCAAGGGCAGAGTTCACAGGTTCTTTGCATGGCCTAATTTTAGTCACCCAAGTCAGATGCTGGTTTAGAAACTTAATTTCCCAGGCTTCCTGGCTATCCAACAGAAATAAAGAGGCTAACATCACTAACAAAAATGGCCTGTGCTTTTCTGCATTCATATCTTTCAATCTTTTTGCCAGTGTCTCCTTCCAGCTTCAATTAGGAGAGTGCTAATTGTGTTTGCACAGTATATCAAACATAATGCGGTTGATCTTTAGGACCAAAATCTTTCAGTGCCATTAGGCTTCTAAAATAATATATTCGGAAGCATCTTGCCCTGTATTTTCTTTTCCTTTTTCTCTTTTTGTCATGTTTTCTGTAGTCATTTATGAGATCTCTGCCCCAAAACCTGGCTGTAGGGTCCTTTTGGGTAGTGGGCTTCCTTAGAGGCACAAGTCAGTGCTGTTTGTGCACAGCCAACAATTTCACACTGTTATCTGTCTGAGTCCTCTGTGTTTTTATTGTCAAAGTTATTTTATGGGCAAAGCTTATCTCTGGATCAGTCACAAGCCAGAGCTGCTGTCCTGTAAGCAGGAGGTCTCCCAGCAGCTGGCAATGCTGGCCATTGTGTTTTGTGACGAAGAAAAACCTTTGCTTTTGTCACATGCCCATCAGTTCCCAGCTCTCACCAGTTCCTAGGAGTGAGGTCTCTCAGTGCTTGATTAAACTGAGGGCAGAAGGCAGCTGCTGGGCATTGTGGAGTGTGTTTAAAGCACTGTACAAAGCCAGATTTAGCTGCTCTCCGTCAGTCTAAGCTGACCCTATAGGTATATGGAGGGCACATTCATAAAGAACAAAAGGTCAAAGAGTCAAAGACTCAGAATAATCAGCCAACTAAATGAATGGAAAAAAAATACTGCTTCCTTTTTCCCCCTTCACTTGGGGATTGGATATTTGCCACCAAGCTTCAGACATAATTAAAGCAGGGGCCTTTTTCACAGCAGGTACAGCAGAATACCTTCTTTCATAGCTGCTCCACTACAATAACACTGTTTTTCTTGCATCAGAATGATTATTTCGTTCAAATGCTTCTCTGGGGCATAGCTCTTCCTACACTTTGTGGAGAAACCCATGATTCCAGTACCTTTCTCTTCCTTCATTCCTTCCAGGCTATGCTTTTACAAAGGCTGGAGGAGAACCTCCCGGATTAAGAAGAAAGCTCTGGAAAGCTGTGGTTCCACAAAGTAAATGGGAATGATGTCAAGGGCTGAGTTAATTAGGCTACAGTTTTGCTTTTGGAAGACAGTGAAAAGTCTGTTAGGTAGAGAGGGATGATACCTGCATTGTGCCCAAACATGCCCTGTATCATGAGAATAATGAAGATGAGAGCAGCTGTTCCTCTGCAGACAGATGTAATCAGTCTCTGTACGTTGTGTAGCTGTTGGATGTCACATTTTCACTTAAATCTCTCTCACAGGAGACCTCCAAATATGATGAAGTCATGAAATAAGTAAAATACATGCATGAATGTCATAAAATCAGACACTCCAAATGATTTTTTTTTCCCTCTAGTGCAGTTTATCTGTGTCTTATGTGGGAGAGATATGCCATCCTGGAAAGGTCTTGAGGATTTCCTAAAAAAAAGTTTCAGAAAGTTGTGTTTCAGGTAGGAAAGTAAGTTTGTGTGGATGGTGATGGAAAGGCTACATTTGTACTGCTATTTTATACACAGACCTTGGGGTCCATTTCCTTAAATGCTACCTTACAATGCTGCTCTTTTGTGAAAATCACAGCTAAATTTTGAGGAACCCACTCTGAACTGTCTCAGTTGAGCATAGTAGACTTCAGTAGACTGAAGTATACTTTACTGTTTATAAATCCAGCTGGTTTCCAAATGTTCTGGGGTCTAGTTTAGCCTTCTAATACAATTATGAAAAAAAGGTCAGGCTAAATGTCAGGTGTTGACAAAGTACTGATTGTTTCCACTTTGCAGGCTTCATAAATGTCAAGAGAAAAGAACTCTGCTGTCTTGCCTTATTAGAAAAGAATTTAGTGAATGTAATGTGTCTGAAGAGTATTAGTGTGGCAGCCCAGCAAACAGTCTGAGTCTCCTTGCATATCAGGTGGAGGAATGGATGGATAGACACGTTTCTCCATTTTGACTTTATGCTGCCTATCCAAGGTCACTCAGAGAAGTTGGGTATGCAACTCAGAGTCTCTTTCCTTCTCATTTTTCATTTTAAATTTTAGCCTTTCTGCAGAAGTTACCCGCTAGTTTTGTTTTCTCTCATTATTGTATGTTTCTTTAATTTTCTTTAATTCCTTGAAAGACCATCTCCAGAACTCCTTTCCCATGTGACTACAAGCACCACGATCCTTCACTCTGCTTTTTCTCTTTCTACTAATTAATACCCATAGTAACAAGATACCAGTTCCTAGTAAGAATATCCTTGATCATCATTATCAGTCACCAGGTTGTATCCACCAAGTAAATACCTGGAGATTCAGAGCTCTTGGCTCTCTGATGGTCCTGACGGGTAGTAGGAAGGATTTTGGAGAAACTGAAGTACAGTACAGTGACTGTTCTGGAGAACTGCACTATGTGGTCACAGTGTGACACTTTTGCGTTTAACTGAATTGGAGCATTGTTGAATCTTTCAGAGCCCTAGGGAAGGATAAGAGAGCATTTCTTCACAGCTGTAGGTGAGGCTCAGAAAGCTACAGCAGCATCATTGCAACCAAATATTAACTCCTGGGTCTTCAGGAAACTCCAGTGGTAAAAAGGACAATAAACCAAAGAAACATACAAAGAGTCGGAGTGACATATTTCGGGCTCTAACCAGTTCCTGAGTGGTGTTACGTGAGACTTTTTGCCTTCAAGTTATTCCTATTGGATTGGGGTAAGGGAATTCTGTGCTCTTAGGGAGAGAAATTTGGAAGGGGATATCAAGTGGGTCCAGAAGGTTGTGTTTATACAACAGAATGGAATATAATTCTCAGGATTAGCTGAGAACATTTGTAGGTGAGAAGCTAATAAGTAATGGCCCTGACCTGGGAGTGTCATGTTCTTTCCTATCCTGCTTGAAGACAACTGGAAATTAAAATTACTGCTGAGAATAATTCTGTGAATGTTTGTGAAATTCTAGTTTCCACATGAAGTTTCAGCACACGCCAGACTGGAGATGTCCCCTTCAGGTCAGTGGAGACTTTGAAGTGACAGTATTTATAAATAAACATAAGATAATAATAGTATTTATAAAAACTCAGTATTTATACACATGCAGGTTTATCCTGAAAACTATAAAAGGCAATTTTAAAAAGAGTTTATTTAAAACCAAAATAGTCTTGGGATAAAACAGAAAAGTTATGCCATCAGGAATTAACGAAAAATACCTCAATTGCATTCTGATGTATCCTGCTTAAACTTTGGGCAGAGGAAGAGTAGGAAAAATGCTTTTTTTCCTGGCAGAAAGCTGTCTCTGCATTTTAAATACATACATTCAAGGCAGCTACCAGGGATTGCTCTGCCTATATCTGTAATAATGTGTTAATCCTTTATGTGGCATCTTTGTGGAATATGGCACAACAAGGGATGGATAACACGGAGTGCTCTCCGTCTGGGAAACTGGTGGCTGCCTAGAACATAGGAATTTTTTTTCCGTGCCGCTTGGGAGACTACAAAAGGCATTCATTTTAAAAGTAGACCAGGGCAATTACCACTACATTTATGTTAGAGGTTAACATTAGTGTTATTTCCTCTATTGCCTGGTTTTACAGAATGTTATGCCCCACTGCTTTTATTAGATTCAAGCAATGGATGAAATAAGTGTTATTAACCTCTAGCACTTGCAGAAATTAGTCTTAAGGAAAACAGAGACAAAGCCAGGCAGTTCTTTTTCCCTGATTGTTGGTTGAGGTGCTGTAAAAATTTGCAAATTTAATAGTTATTTCATAATGTATCCGTGAAATAAAAATGATGGGAAGCAAAATAAGAAAAAAGAGTCAGTAAAATGCTTGCTGCTTTACTTAAGTCATTGAAAATTTACATAAAATAGAACAATAGCGGGTTTTTACTGAGTATGAGGTCACTTGAATTAAAGAAACACTAATGTGAGCCTCAACAGAAAATATTCACCAGCTATATTTCATTGACATCAGATTTGGGAGCTGAAAACATTTGAGATGCTTTGCTTTGTGGTTGCACACAGGACCTCAAACAATGTTAGTTTAAACAATTCCAAGACCCATGTGCTTGGTATGGTTAGTGAATGGCTACAGCATCACCAGAAATAAGAGCTGAAGACGTTCCCATGCGGTTCAGATTTAGCAGGAGTGCGTATCCTATCATCCTCAGACAGAGAAATCCCCAGAGGATGAAGAAATATGGCTGGATGTACTGGGATATGGATTCCTGAGGGCATTTCCTAGGCAGGTCAGAAACCTCATATACTTCTGGCCATGGATACACAGCGCTCTCTTCCTGCTCCTCACCTGAAGACTTTAAATGATGGTGTTTCTTACCACACCACTGTTCTGACATTAATTTGATGAATAACAGAAATGAGGGAAATTGAAGACTGGCATACAGAAGTTGTTAAAGTGCTCATAAACATGGATTTTCCCGAGCCCTATGGTTGTCCTGTGATTTAAAATACAGTATAAAGTTATGAATACAGTTGTGGATTGGCAAACTTTCCTAAATTTAAAATGAAGTTCTTCAATTTGAAGACCTTTTAACTGCAGATAAAACTACATAAAATATTTGTTTGTCTGTTTTAAATTATTTTCTTTCTAATGTGTCCTTTCCATGCAGCAGCACAGCCTTTGTCCTCCATCTTCCCCACCTGTCCCCCCAGACCTGCCCCAAGTCAGGGCTGTTGATTGGGATGTAATTTTTAAACTTTCAGTTATATTCCACTTTCTTCCACCTGAGCTAAATGTATACCTTAGAGCTGTCTGAAATATACAGTGTTTTATCAATCTACTTAATTTCTTAATAAGATTTTTTTGTACAATGACCTGAGAAACAGTGGGGAGGAATGAAAAGTTTTTGAGGGGGGGAAAAAAGAAAGTGTTGTTTTAGGGGAACAAACATTGTCAGGAAGAAGTAGAAATAAGTGAACAGATGTAGAGGAGAATTTTAATTTGTTGAACATGCATACATGCACACCAACAAATTAATGTCTAATTACTGGTGTTTTCTTCTAAAAGCTGATACAATCTGCCAGTGCTCAAAAATTTTGGAAATGGAACTGATGATCTCATTGATCTTTCCTATCTCTAATTACTACAAGATTGTTTTATTTTATTCCATATTGGAACTTATTAAATGATCATAACTAATTGCTGGTGATAAAGATAGGTGTCATTGCTTGAAATTGAAAATCTACATTACATCCAGGTGGCAAAGAAAAGAAAAAGAAAAGAATGCTTTTAAAGATGACATTAAAGGGCTCTGTAAGACTCTTGTAGTATAACTTCTGTAGGTAGAGAGCATGACCTTGAAACAACACTTCTGTAAACAGTTCTTCAATATTGCTGAAGCTCAGGCAGTAAATACTGCCATTTTCTAAGCATCTAAAATATTCAGTGACCCAACTAATTTACTTTCAGAACGTTCAGGCTTTTTACTCACTTTGTTAACTATCTCTTCAATGGCTTAATGGAGTATTTTAAGCCAATAAATTACCCTTCAACATTTCTGTCTGGACGCTCAGTCAGTATCCAAAACAAGCTTGTCATTAATGAACACTTTCTCAAACAAAAGAAAGGAAGGCAGCAGATCTGAATTGCGGCCGTTGTTTGGTTCCCTTGTTCTAAACACATTAGTACACTGTATTTCCCCACTTATATAGGCTTTTGTACGGTGAGCATGTGACTGTTTAAATGTCCCAGCGGGGCACCCAGAGACTGCAAAAAGGAAAAAAAAAAAAAGGAAAAAAAGAAAAGAAAAGAAAGAGGAAAGCAAAAGAAAATTGTTTGGAACAATTTGCATTAGTTCAAGGGCAATGTTAAGCATTTTACAGCTGGTTTATTGCTATTCTTGTGCTGTTTAAACTGTCTTTCATGTCAAAAGTCCTTTCCTGCTTACAAATCATCAGGAAGAATTGCGGCCACCACGCTGTTCGCCTAAGCTCCTCCAGGGGTTCTGGCCCTTTGATCACAGATATCGTTTGCAATCGAGTTAAAAATAGCGAGCTGCTGAGATAAGCCGAGGCTCTGACAGGAGAGCAGCTTTCCTTTTTCTTCTGGACTTTGTTCGCTCCCCCTATGTTCTGGGAACACGTAATCTCGGCACAGAGGGAGCGGTGTGGTGGCCTCAGGAGACGCATTTGAAGGATCGGGGAAGTCAATAAAGAGCTCAGCCCCTTGCGAGCACGGCCCAGCTTCGAGAGATGCCTGCGCTCGAAAGCTGGCTTTTAAACTGGAGCCTCACGGCATAAAACTAACAAATGTAAGCCTGCATCCCTCTTTGGGGCAGATTCAATGCAATGCCAAGGTTTTGTCACCTCTCCGCTCTCCTGAGTGAGGAGAGAACGCTATTTAAAAATGAAGTTCACGTCCTCCGTAATTCCATTAAAATTTTCAAGGAACCCTGTGCTTATTCAAGTTGATCAAAAATTCTGGTTGACCTTAGATCAAGTTTGAAGTAAGCGGCTCTTTGTGGGGAAAAATCTCCAGAACAGTGCATGCGCTTTTCTGCTGGAGGTAAAGAAAATTTTCTTAAGCAGTCTGTATGTGCAACCTGAAGAAGAAAGGACTGAACTGCAAGTGAGGCTCATACAACCTCCCTAAAGGAAATCAATTTTAACTTTGTGTTATTGCCTTTTTAAGTTTGTTTCCTCCTTTTGGAAACATCTAGGATTCAGATAAAAGAGGTCTTTGATTTATACTGATTTATTTTTTTTATCCTTAAAAAAGATTCAAATAATATAAGACATAGTCCATGCAGGGACTCCACAGCTCACATACAGACTACCTTTATTAATATTATTTATTTGTTTGATTATTTTGCTTAGGAACCTATGTCATGAACCAGAGGCCTGATGGGCCAGATGTAAAACCAGAAAAAGGAATATTGAGAAAACAATTTCTTCAGGCTTTTTGTAACCAACAGCTGAAATACAGGGAGAGGCAGAGCAGCTGTCACAGTACATCAGCAATCTTTGTTTTTAGCAGTCCTCATGGCAAAAGAGATGTTTCAGAAGGGATTTGCATGTGGATGCAGGAGCAAATTTACAACCATTTTTTGCAGACCTGAAGCTTATATTTCATTTCATAGAGAAGAGGGAGACAGAAGATGTATGGAAAAGCACAGTGTTGTTACAGCTATGGTGTTTAAAGGATATTGGGGAGGAAAGATTAGAAGGGAGAAGTAGATTTTATTAGCTGGATAATTTTTTGGGGGCAAAAAAACCCTCACAAGATCTTAAGGGCTTTTGTGTCTGGAAGGGTTATTTTTTTTCCCCAAAACAGCAATTGGTGTAACAGATGATGTTGCTCTTCCCAAAAACTGTCTCTTGTTTATAGGGAGGACTTACATGGCCTATCAAATCAGCTACAGATATGATTGTGCTCAATTTTGGGTTCACTTATGCACTGATCAGGAATGTTGTCTGATTAGAAGTAATCACTGCAAGTTCTTGTTGTCCAAAATAGATGGGGTTGGTGGTAGTTGGATCCGTGTTTTCTGTTGTACACCATCACGTGGCAGCTGTGATCTGACTTAATTAAGTAATTTCATAAGAACATGATATTTTATAAATCCAGGAAATGGTGACGTTGGAGAGGAAAGTAAATCAGGCTTGCATTTTATGTGCAGTTGTTCATCTGTTCCAGAGCTGCCTCAGTGTATTCAAGATTAACAGGCCAGAACTTTTACTGCAAGTTTTGCATTTGGGAGTATTTTAGTCATACGAATACTACTGGTAGTACAGAAAATAACCAGAACCTTTTTGGGGAAAAGTTGGGGTTGTTTTTTTGCTTTTTTCCCCATTTTGAAAAAAACCTGCAGGAAATATCAGTGATAATATCTCAGATTCATAGCCACTGTGAAGGACAGTTCTTGAGCTCTGCCTTATTTTGTGCTCTCTTGCCCCACAGACTGTTGAGTTGGCAGAAACTCTTCACAAACCCCATTTTCTCTGTCACTTTTTGTCTTTTTAATTGCCTGACTACTCTTGACCCCAAAGCACACCACAAGCCTGCCATTTCTTAAGATCATGCATACTGAAAAAAATGTAAGTCTGTGGTAATAACTTCTAATAACTGTTAGGAGGAAGGAATTCCACATTTCCAAACACAATTTCCCAATGAAATTAAGAGCAAATGATCTGATATATGTGCAAAGGTTCCTTGTGAAACAGGTGGGAAATTAGTCTGAGAGTCCTAAGAACAGAACTGAAGCAACCACTGTTGCAAAGGGGACACATGTCAAACGTACAATGAATATAGAGAACAATATTTATTGCTCTTTAACATAAAACATAATATTGTAAGTGCTCATAACAAGCCACCACAGTTGTATATTGTTGGCAATGTCAGAGTGCTCAATAGGCTGAGTTATCATATGGCTGATGCTAATTATGCAACTCATTTGCTAATTAGATATGAGTCCTTCTGGAACTCCTTAAAATGGGGCTGTTGCAATTTGTGTTAGGAGGCCACTTCACCGTGTGATGTGAGTCGTGGCTGTTTGTTCCTGAGACAAATGTAAGCAAAACTGCTCTGCTCTTGAGGCAAAGTATATGTTATACTTGCCTCTGTATCTGCCTTTTGCTGTCCAACATGGGAGAAAGCCTCCTCATCAGCCAGGAAAATTAGGATGCTCTTCGGAAAGAAGCTTTGGTGTCTGTGTGCCTTTGAAAGAGATTGTCTGTCACACAGCCTTGAGTTCAAGAAATTTGTATGTTTACATGGAACTCTGCGACTGCGGAAGGGAGTTTCCACTGCTGTCCTGTAATCACTAATTTGTATGCTTGACCTGCCACATACATAGGTTTTTGAAATAGGAAAAGTGACACAATGAGAAATGTTGGGTGGGTGTATCTGAGAGGGGATGCAGGCTCTACACTCGAGCCTCAACTTTTAGAACAGCAGTGAGAGAAGGATAAAAAGATGTTTTACTATTTGATACAGCCAAATCTTCTCCTCTTCCACTTAAAAAACTTTCTCTTGAAGTTGGCCTTGCTTATAATTTACTGGTTAGTACCAGCACCTCTAGTGGAATGGCCTTAATGTGATTAAAAACACCAGTTCCTAATTGTATTTCCCTTCATATCTACATTTGTTTTCCTGTTCACTGTTTTTCTTAACTCAGTTTCTAACATAGTGCAAAGTTATAGGTAGTGACATCTGTGGCAGAAATGACATTACCTCTTTGTAGAAGGGATAGCATAAAAACCATGTCCAGAACTGTTTTAAATTTCTTCCTGATGATCTGTGCCCCGGGGAGGGAAGATAGGGGAGGGATAGGAAAAAACCTTTGAAGAGAATGGATAATCTATTTGCACAGATGTCTGGAAAATCAGTTTCCTCCCAAGCTGTCGTAAGACTTTTGAAGAAATCATTATATTACCTTTTAATCCCCTAGTGCCAGCAGTTGCCTGTGTGACCAGACATTGCCAGCAATGGTCTGTGTGTGTCTGACAGTCTTCCCTCAGTGTCCACATGTTCATTACATTTGTTCCCGGGGAGAGGCACGTTCATGTACACATAGGCATATGCATTTTTTGCTTTTCAAAATTTGACAGACATCATGAATTGCAGGTATTAATAGAACCTGTCAAACAGTATGGGACACGATTTACTTCCTTTTTGGCACCCAGTGTATCCTGTTCCTATAGTGAGGAAGTACTACTGCAAAAATATTGGCGTCTGCATTGCTTGCAATTGTCCGCTCACCAAGAAACTGGGATACTCAGCTTTCCCATCTTCTTCTTGCAGGAGAGTAGAAACTGAATGTTATTCCAGTATTTTTTGTATTCATAGTACTGGAACGTGGAGGACTGAGCTATAAGGGGGTATTCTAGGTGCACAAGGAATAATCCTGTGTTTTGCAAGCATGTTTATATATTAAATTGCTGACAGCTGAAGGATTGATAAGGTATTTCATGCTGTCAATACCACTATCAATTATCTACAGCTAAATCTGTATCCTTTATTCACTCAGGTAACTGTACAGAAGTTGAGATATTAAACCCACCTAAATAACATTAAAAAAAATTCCTCATCTTGTATAAATGATTGATTATTTAACCAGTAAGTTACTAATGTAAGGGTGATACTATGTAATTAATCTGATATCCCAGGTAGACAATGCTGTCTTTGTGCCTTAATACTGAGTACACAAATCCATGCAACTCTTTCAGTAACAAGGCTTTGCTTTAATTGCTAACAAAATCTGGAAAAGTTCTTGTTGAGGATGTGTCTTCACATAAAATGTTTTATTGGGCACCCTTGGGTAGGAAGTGGTGAGCCAGACTGATTGCTTAAGCCTCAGCCACTGAAATCATAACTGTGTGTGTTGGTGACCTTGGGATTAGGATAAGAGAAAGAAAGTCCCTCTGTTTTTAAGGTCATGTTGGTGTTAAGATTTGTTGGAGGAGAGACTATTTTTCCATTGCAAAAATGACATTCCCTCCTGCTTTTTTTTTCCCCCTTAATGATCCCTGTATAAGAGTGATGCAGATTCTCTCTGAGCTTTGTTTACCCTGCCACAGACAAAGATGATGTGCTTGAAGCCAACCACGTAACCTCTCAAAGACACTTAAATGTGCACTGTCTCAAAGACGAGAGCAGACATGGGGTAATTGGCTTTCTCCTGGTAGTAAGTAGAGCTGTGTTAAATGTGGGCCTGAGGGGAACCCCTGTTTTGGGCTGTAGTTTATTATTAGGTGAGGAAATTACTGGACACCTCCAGCTGCCATTAATCAGCCGTGGAGTCTGACTGGAGCCAAGCGAGAGGCCTGTGGGTGGATGCCGCTGAATGGCAGGGAAATACAACGAGACAGAGACAAATGTTTTCCAGCTTAGCAGCACTAAACTCTGCCCTTTCACAGTCCTTAACATGCATGTTCAAATTGATTTAGTCTGTTTACCCCCTCAGCCTAACCATCCATTTCCATTGAAGACTGACAGTTTTATGTGTCGCTACCATGTTATTATGTGTTGCTGTGCTGCCAGTAGCGATAGTGTTTCAGAAGGACTCACTTCCAGACATAAAGGGAGAAGGGGGGCAGGGAGACTGAGTCACTTAATTCCTTTTTATAGGGTGCAAAACATGTTGAGCGTGACACCCGTTCTCTCCCTTTCTCTCATTCTTTTCTGCCTTCCTTTCTTCGCCCCCCTTCCCCCTTCCTCTATTTACTTTTTCATTTATTTATTGATTTGAGTCAACACATGCCATGGAAAATCCTTAAATGAACTTGCATGCTTGAGAAAGACATCTGTCAGGTGATGTAAGTGTCTGGCTTATTCCTCTTTCCTGTTTAGTTGACAAACATGCCATTCCTTCAGGGCTCTGGTATGCTGGCCAGGAGGCTGCCAGAGGTGGGTGCTGCTCAGGCAAGGAAAAGCTCAGGTAGGAAACCCAGCTGCTTCATGTGGCTCCTTGACATGGTTTAGGTCCATCACCACTGCTCTGCTGAGAGGTCAATGTTCTGAGGTTGCAAGAAAAGCTGAAAATCACTTATTGTACACATTCCCAAAATGGGCATGTAGGGAGACAGAAGGGAGGAGCTGTTCTCCTGTTTTGCAGGGGTTTTTTTGAGACAGAAAACACCAGCTCGTTAGCTAAAAGCTTAATTTCAGGGTTCGATTCCACAGACACTTCTTGTGCTGGCTCATGCCTTGTTCCACAGTTTGAGGGCTGAAAGTCCAGCGAGCAATGATAAAGGTACAGAGGGACAGCCAGGATGTGGCTCTTTCTCCATTTTGGAAGTTTTATATTGAAATAAAGAAAAAAGAATAAGAAAGGCGCTTCTTGTTTGACTCAGATGCTGGAAACAACAAAAAACTCCAAAGAGAGAGAAGTGGCTGACAGTGAATTTTGAGCATCTCAATGATTACAAGGGCAAGGGGGAACGGCTTCAAACTGAAAAAGAGCAGGTTTAAATTAGATGTTAGGAAGAAATTCTTCCACTGTGAGGGTGGTGAGACACTGATATAGGTTGCCCAGAGAAGCTGTGGATGTCCCATCCCTGGAAGTGGAGTAACCTGGTCCAGTGGAAGGTGTCCCTGCCCATGGCAGGGGATGGAATCAGATGGGCTTTAAGGTCCCTTCCAACCCAGGCCGTTCCGTGCTTCTGTGGTTAGGCCTGTCCTCTGGGCTCATTCATGAATTCCTGACTTCAGAGCTTCTGGGCAGTCAGGTAGGTTTTCCTTCTTGTACTTTTAATGATTTCTTGCTCCTTTCCAATGTTTTCTTTCCAGATGATGCCTGTTTACTGTTTTTTTCTTTGTATGTGAGTATATATAAAATATGTGATATTTCTGTGGAGTAATTGCATCAAAGGTAGCCTGCAACACCCTCTGGCCGAAGGCTGCCAGTCAATAAAGAGGATTATTTGGGCTTCCTTTGCATTGCCTGACTTTGTAAACTCCTTCAATAATCATAATCTACAGTGCTCTATATACAGATCAAAACAAAACCATTTTGTTCACAGAAATCTCCTTTTGGGGTGTTAGAGGAGAAATGAAGGCAGGTGCTGGAGAGGCAGGTGCTATAAAAAAGATTTTGTTTTGATGGATACAGCTATTCTCCACACCACATTTTTGTACTCTTTTCAAAAATGACATTTTTACCCTGCTCACCACTTGCATTTGTGCAGGACCTGTGGTTTAAAGTGGGTTTTCCTGAATACTCTTTGCCTGAGGTCGTATTCTGTCCACGGATAATGGAGTAATTGTTTACAGAACCTGGCTGTGTGGCTCTGGAGAAGAACACGGAGGAAGATGGGGGGTGTGGCCTGTGAAAGTTAACGCCCTAATGCCATAACTCTGATGGGTAAGATCAGGAAAAGCTCTGAGCTCAAGGATTTGCCAGTTTCTTTCCTTGTAGTGAAACTCCATTATTCTCCTTCTCCTTCATGGCTACTTTGGTGAGATTTTTTGTGTGCCAGGACAGCCATCAGCCCCTAGTCCCTCTTTAAGCTGGGCAGGCACAGTAACCTCCTATCTTTTTGGGGGGTCTCAGCCAAGTGAAGTGAGAACCTCTGTCTCGTCTCTGCTTCCACTGGAATATTGCCATGATATGTATTGAAAATATATAGAATATTTTGTTCTTGCTGAACATATTTAACGCTTAGATGAATTGTTTATATAATTGCCAAACATAATTGTTGTTTCACCATTAAATTAAAAAAATACTATGTACATATGCATATATATATATATACACACACATACTTTTGTTTTGAAAGAAATGTGCCTGTCGTGTCAGTGTAAAAAATGCTGCTGCAGTATTTAAAAATATAAATTGGTCCTGTAAGCATAGCTAAGGATTTATTTTAAATTGGTTTCTAGTCAAAAAGATATGATAATGCTTAATATCCCAACCTTGGAGTCTACAAATATTTGCCCACGTGCTGAGATTTAAGTACATGAGCTGAAGAAATGGTGCTATTGGAACAACTTCATCGTATTTCATTTAAAAGCTGTCTTTTCTGAAGTGGAAAAGTCAAGCAAAATGTCACCAACATTTTCCAGCATAACAGCAGAAACGGAATATATCAAAGCCAGTAATTATCATTGTATTGCTAAATGCTCAGTGCCCAGGAAATTTAAGTCAGGGCCTTTCCTTAACTCTCCCATGCCTTCAGCTTCTTCCCATAAACACACAGGTAACTGCATGCTATCACGTTAGAAATAAATATCTCTTTATCCAAGGTAAACCTAATTTTTGGTGACTTACATGTAAAATTGCCTTACCCAGTGAATTTTAAACAGCAGGCCTATACATCCTTTTCATTCAGCTGTTTTTCCTTCTGGAGGTACTTAAATAATATCTTGAGGGTGTTTCCTCTTAATGAGGTAATAATACCCATATCCTGGGCTAAATAAACTTGAGGCCAAAGGCCTAGGTGTTTATTAGCAGAGGATGTGGTTATTAAGAAATTTAACAGGAAGCACCCTCGAGTTATTATTTTACTGACATTTCTAATGATTATGCATTTGAGAAATAATTGGTTGAAAAATAATACTTATACTTTTAAGAGGGCAGGTGAAGCAGAAGATAATTTATAGGTCTGCTCCTTGCAAACAAAGATTCTGTCAGTCTGGTACCTTCCCAAGTGGGTAGTGATACCAGAGGGAGGAGGATCTGTTGTTGCCTTGGGTGCCTGAGGTCAGCATGAATGCCAGAAAGCCCATGGACGTTCTGCTTTTCGATTCAAAGAGTTGGGCTCTGCATCCTTTTAAGGGACTGCAGTTATTTGTCAACAGCAGAGGTAGCAAAACCACATGAATTTGTGTAGTTGTCGTGTTGTTAGCTCTAATAAGTGACAATTGGCATCCTAATCCTCTTTAGTAAGGGAGTTTTGCCCCTAAAGAAGCAATAATAATGAGCTTAGTGATTAGAAAAACTGGTTTTCACCTCTGGCTCTTAATTGGTTTTGCAGAGATGGACAGAGGGACGGAGACAAAGGGAACTTAAAGAGCATGCCAAGATCCTGTCATAAGTAAACAGCAGTTTGGAGAAGACTCTGGACTCTTGGTCTGGTGTTCCAGTTGTGTTGCTTCCTCTGCCTCGTAATACCTCTGTCCTGCAAATATTTGTGCTGCTTGAGTAGATTCAGAGGCCTTGGCTCCGCTGGCCAGGCTCCTACCACCTTGGATAGTGTTTCATTTACAATGCTTTCCACTCTGTGATGCAAATGCTGGCAGGGTGCAAGCGTTCTGATGAGAATGTACAAACTGCTCCCAGACTCAGAGCTGAGCACAGATGTAGGTGTTTGTGAGGCTGGCAGCTGAGACAGATCAGATTATGAATTCAACTCCCGTAAAAAATCCCAGCAACTTTTCCTTTATTGCTACAGAACAGGAACTTGGGGGATTTAAACTTATTTAAAAAAAAAAAAAAAAAAAGGTGATTCAGTGAACTGACAAGTCTCCACTGTTCTTTGTTTAGGGCAGAAATTGTAGCAAAGTATTTTCAGGGTAACCAGCATCCGTGAGCCAAATTTTTCACCAAACTTGACACTCCCTATTAAAAATACAGCAGCGACTAAAAGCTGTGCTGACAGCTTGTTTAAGTTGAATATAGGATGCAAATTCCCCATGTCAGAACAAAAACAAAACCACAATGACTACTTATGTTTTGCCTACAGTTAACAGAACAAACATCTTAATAGGCAGAGAAGACACAAACAGATGTTCTAATTGCACATCTGTGTGAAACTGATATTTGCTAGTTCCACTGTAGCTTGACCTCTGCACCTTGGGAAGTTGAAGTCCCACAGGATTTGAATGATTTATTGATCTGATGCAATGAATATTGCAGAAACAAGCTGCATTTCCAGGAAGTTAAATACATCCTCATTCTGTGTAGCACTAATTCATGTTTGAAGGGAACCCACTCTCTGCTTTAATCAGAGTGGAGATATCAATATTGTTCATATCCTTGAAAAAGTGGAAGGAAAGATGAAATATGCAGAGGATATGGTATTGGGCAACTGAATGAATGTGGAAATAAAGAACTCTGTTCCAGTAGCCACATATTTCTCTTTAGGCTTCTGAAAAGGATTTTGTGAGATGCACCAAAGAAAAGCCGATGGAAACCCCCCCTTTTTTAGCAAGCTAAAAAACTCCTCATGCCCTACACTGAAGATTAATTTTGTTTCACAGTTCGCTAAACATAAACTAGAAAAAAACCCTTTCATAATACTTATGAAGCTTTTTCATAAGTAGGGTAAAGATTTATATAGGCAGGTTTTCATGATGTTTCAGAAACAACAAATAATGAGTATCAAGTGACTTAAGGACCAGGTGTAACATGGAGGACTGCAAAATAGTATCCTCACCTCTTCACTGGGAAACTGGACATAGTAGGTTTGTATAAAATTAAAAAAACATTACTTCTTTTAGAATATTTGATTGCTCTGGTTTTGGTAATTGTATCTTTGGCACAGCACTTACTGGTGTGTGCTGCTTTGAGTGTTGTAGCAATTCCACTGAAGTCAATACTGCTGTCAGACATATGAAGACTCCAGTCCCAAGCTGAGTGTTGGTTTTTATGCTTATGTTTTCCACCAAGCTGCCTCTTGTTCCTGCCAACAACAGTTATGCTGTGCTGAACTGAAGTACAGCAAATCTCTGCGTTTTCAAATGCACTAATTTTTATATCCAGCTGTCTGAAATCGGCGCAGAGGATTAAACAAATGGCACTGCAGCTTGATTTGTTCAACCTGTTTTGTGGGGTTTGTTGCTTCTATTTGTTTTGTGGTTTTTTTTTTGTGTCAAACACCTGAAGTTTATTTTGCTAAAGGAAAGTGAGACTGAGGAAAGCACCAAGTCCATTACCGTAAACTGTGGTAATGTATCTAACACACAAAGAAAATATACAAAACCAATAAGAAGACACATATTCATGCATATATAATGTGTATAATTCTCTGTCCAAAGGATGACTCCATTAATGACAGGAGCATGACATAGCACAGCATTTTCTGGTTTTTATTATTATTTTATTTTAAATTTTTGTACTTCCTTTTTATGTTACCATTTCTTCTTTTCTTTTCAATTTTTTTTTTCTGTGATCCTTTACAGGTTCTGAAGTGTTTTGTGGCACACAAAAATGCTTGAATTAAGAGGCAAATCTTTCATATGTATCTGAGGAGCCAACATCTGGCTTCTAAATTTCTATTTATCTTTTGTTAAGGCTGGTATGAGGGCATCATCTTCCAGGTGTTTTCAGACAACTATTTGGTGTACAGCAAGCACATGTCATGCATGCTGTGTATTGTGTCTGTGCACTATCTGGAGCTATTGAAAGACAGTATTTACTGAGGAAATCATGTAAGAGTTCATATATATGATTTTAAAAGCCTGATTTCCCTTTTCCCAGAGGTGATTTATATATAAATGTCAAATTTCAAATATATGGCTCCCAAAAAGGCAGCCACAGAACACAAGACTGTGGTCATATAACATGACTCCAGTGTCAAAGAAAGGCTGCGATTTAGGACTTTGATGCCATTATCGTGAAATATGGCTTGATTTTGGTAAGAGCACATCCAGGATTACTCAAGATGATTGTACTTTTCAGTGTACAGCAGTTTGAAAGGGCAACAGCTCTTTTTTATACACCGTTTATTCTGAGCAATGAAATGATCTCTTTGTCTGTAGGTGTGAAGGAAAACGAATAGTTATTCTGAATTTGTGGGACAAGAATGATGTCCATACTGAATTTCACCTCATGTGGGTATTGACAGGGCGAGGATCTTGCTGTAAACACAGTATAAATCTTATATTGCTCAGTATTCTTATAGATGATTTTTGCAGCCTAGCAAGGACAAGGATATTCACTGAAATCTGTACTAATGAAATGATGGAAATCAGATGCAGTGAAAATCAAACCTCTTCATTACTGTGGCCAACTTGAGTCTGTAGCTGATCACTAATTGACAGTTCTTAAGATCCTCAAAAAAGTAAGATTGATCTTGTAATAAAAGATACAAGACAACTTATAAGGACATTAAAAAAAAATTAAATGTCTTCAATTTATGTAGTCTGGAAAAGGCACAAGAGATAATGTCAACTTTAATTACTGTTTTCTTCTGAATGCAGGGAATAGGCCAAAGGGCATAAATGGAAATTAAAGAAAAATGGAAAACAGATGGTAGGAAGCATGCTACAGGAACTGGAATACAGGCAGCACTGTACATAATTTACCAAAAAGAAAAGGGGCCTTACCAGTTATTTTGTCCCATTTTAAACAACATCTTATGATCTGTTTCACAACAACATAATTACTAAATCAAGGCCCCATTGATAGTAACCGCTGTAGTGTTGCCAGGATTTAAAATTCTTCCTTCTCCAGCTTTTATAAGACATCTTTGAAATATGGGTCAAGCAAAACTGGATGCTGAAAGATAGCTGCATAAATTAATAGCCTGACATCTAAAAGTGCTGGTCACCAAAACCACCATATATTTCAGGGGATACTGGTTGAATACTTGCCATTTTGGAAGAGGTTGACACTGATTTAAATGCTTCAACATGGGATTAGGAGCCTAATTTTAGTAAGCACTTTAAAATAAATCATGTGAATATTTATGATGATATATATTGCAAAGTGCCCTTGCTTTGTTTTAGGGGCTTTCATCTGGATAGGAAATCTTTTAGTCCAGGCAGAATTTCTTTCCCTTTACAGCAGACTTCTCAAAGCTGAAGGAGCCGATTAGGAAATGGTGCTGACATGCAGCAGGGAGGTTTTGAAGTTTGATATCAGAAAGACTTTAAGTCCCACTAACCAAAGACTGGTAAAACACAAACAGCAAGTGGTAGTCCTGGCAATTAATCCTAGAATACATGCTTGGTTTTGAAATTGATTTTTTTCTCCTCCAATCCTGCCCCATGAGGTTTCTGTGTTATGGAACATCATGGCTGCTCTCAGAACAGCCTTCATAGGAAGGGCTGTTTCAAAGGAGAGGCAAAAAAAGGCTGAATGGTTACTTGCAAACATGTTAACATAAGCTCAGTCATCCCTAGGCTTCCAGCGCCATGAGGGGAGAAGGTAATGAGGTCATGGGTTGTTTTTTTTAGGTTCTGAAGACTGACTTTGAGAACTGAAGAAAAGTAAATAAAGGATTATTTATTAAATGAAGAAAGGATTACCCATTACAGGATAAATCTTGCTTGCCTTACGTGTACAAATAGTTCTCATTGACTATGAACAAGTCAAATACTTACACAAGGCATTTATAACTTTTATGTACCCTTATAAAACCTCATATATTATTCTGTGTCCTGGGCTTAAACAGCATGCAGACATTAGCCAGTTAGGTGTATAATGAAAAAAAAGCAGCCTCGTTTTTACTGCAGATCTCTTCAAAGATGGATTTAAACTAGAGAACTTCTTATCCATTTAACCATGAGGCAAATTTATCCAGAAAAATATCCAGGCAACTAAGCAAGTTTCACTGGAGAGTCTCAATTGCTGTGAGAATGGAGTGTCTGGGAAAAGGAAAGGAGGAGGATGCGAAGCATGAAAACATTCGGAAGGTATTTAAATGGAAAGTTTCTCCTCCTCCTGCGCATTCCTGAGAGTCTCCCAGAACACTGGGCAGGGCTAGCCCCGGGACACTCCTTGCTGGATAACGGTAACCTTTATTATGAGATGCTGCAGATTAATTTCAGAGTCATGTTCTTCCGGGCCACCAGCTGTAGTTACTCAAGGCAGATTAACCAGAACATGGCTGGTTTCAGCCCCTACCCAGCAGCATGAGGTAAATACCAAATTACAGATGGTGCCAACACAATGTTAGTTGCTAATGTGGTGGCTGAACACAGTGTTAGCTGCTAACTTGGTGACTGCGTGGCATTTGGGTGTCCTGCTCCTGCCTCAGCTTCTCTGGCAGCTGTACATGACATGTTTGTATTTAGTGACCACTTGTGCCTCAGTATGTGGCACTTGGGGACGTGGCTTAGTGCTGGACTTGGCAGTGCTAGGTTAACAGTTGGGCTCGATGGTCTGAGAGGTCTTTTCCAACCTAAATGGTTCTACATCTGGTATTAAATCACTTGGCAGTTTGTGCAACCTTTAGCTGATGTTATGCTCCATACACTAGATACACAAACTTTTCTCATCATCTTTCCTCCTCACTGATTCAGTTGGAAATCACCCTGTTGTATGTTTCCCATAGTTTATCTCAGGAATGCGTAGATAATGACCTCTCATTAAAAGAGAAGGAAACATTTAGCCTCCTATTTTAATTTTATTCAGAGGAACAGCTGAATCCAAAAGGAAGATTTGGATGTTTTCCCCTCTTTCTTTGAAAAGTCAGCTACAGAAATTGAGGAGAGCAGACTTGAATCACCACTGGACAAGTGCTTTCAGTGCTGCTCTGGACTAATTCAGAGACATTCTTCTCCCGGTGGTGAAATATTTTGAAATCCCTTCTTTTTTTGTCTGAATGGGAAATGCCAAAACCTCAGTGTTTTTCATGAGGAATTCTTGTCTTCTGGCCAGCTCAGTTAGCTTCACAGCAAGAGCTGGGAAGTTAAGGCTATGGCAAAGGGATGATTTCCACATTCATGGGGAAGTAGACAGCAGTTGCTTTCAGTCATTTGTCCTCCTGTAGCACTGAGATATCAGACATTATAGTCATGACGCTGAAAGTTATCAAATCAAGTAATTCCTCAGGGCTTTGACCATTATCTCTAATGTTTCTCTCAAGATGATTTAGTTAAGCTTAGACATTCATCGTGCAACTAAAGATCATGCCAGGAAATTTTCACAGCAGCTATCAAGTACTCCATGCTAACATTTAAAAAAAACCATAAAAAGGCCAAATGATACATTCTCTCAATTCCTTGCTGAAGAGTATTTCCTTTCTTAATCAGAGTACATATTGCTATGGTCTAACCTGTCAGCCATAATCTGAGTTCTGTCTTCAGCTTGACCCATGCCTGTGTTGTACCATTTGCTGGTTCTGTTTCACATTAACTCAATGATAGGGCAGTTTTTAATCCAGCTAAAATATTTGACTGGGCTTTTCCTCGTGTCTTGTGCGTGACAGCTACAGTCCTCCCTTGAGCAGCTCCCTCAGAGTGTGGTTGCCAAGACTGCAGTCCTAGAACATAGTTTTGAGTAACTCTTCGTTCCTTCAATGTCCTTCTTGTCCTCACCCTGAAGGCCATTCCTTACCCCTCTGCTGGTCAATCTTGTGATGTCCCCATCCAGTCTATAATCCCCTATTGCCAACCTCGTTTTATCCAACAAGCTCATCTCAGCTATGCAGGGGGAATGGGAATTCCATAGCCCACAGAAAGTGGCTTCAATGCTGTCCTTCAGACTCCTCTTCATTAATGTGTTACCAGTCCCACTGCTGGGCAAGGGTGATGTTGTACATGTGACTTCAAGATGGTTTCACCATTTTTTTGGTTCTTTTCTCTCTGTCCAGATATTGCTTCTCTCCCACAGCTTCTCTTCCTGTGCTGAAATTGGGAGTGAGTTAAGAGCTTTGCCATACCCATACCAATTGAACGTGAATTCAGCCACGACTCAGGATTAGGGGTCTCCTATCAGGAAGCTTTCCTGGAGTCCTGAAATATTCAATGGAAACAAGAGAAGTGTTTTTTACTCTTCAACTCATTACAGACTGTAAGGACTGGATATTCAGCTTGGTACTTCAGGCTATGGAGATCTGAGTCTCAAGCAGTGCTGTTTATTTGACACCTTTTGAGGCCACAACTTTAGCTGCAACTCAGAACATGAAAAATACTTTCTACCAGACTCCTGTATTTTTGACTTCATCACTTGAATTACAATGATTTCTTGTTGTGCCTGAGCAGAGTCCACAAACTCTGCAATTTACTGCTTCCTGCAACAGTCTGACACCGTCCCCTGTGGGAGAAAAATAAGTTAAACAGAGAACTTTTTCCTCTTAAAGAATTATATTGATCTTGCAGATGCTGAGTTGACTTACAGTGTTTTTCCTTAGAGCACTTGGCTGCAGATTCACTTCAGAGTAAATATAAGAGCCCTATCATCTTCTTTCCCCTTAAGCCTAAGCATTATAATCTCTGTCAGTGTGACATGATGTTTTTCTTTTAAAGATGAAATTAAATAGTATGACACAGCTCTTCAGTGTTCACTAAATTCTGTGTCATAATTTCCCAACTATAACTATCTAATTTCTCTCCAAAATCTGTGGTTTATATGCAGCCTGAATTTCAAGTGCAATATATAGAAAATATAAATATTTAAATTTGAGATATGGTTTACACTGTTCTTTCCTGGAGTGTTTTTCCTTGTTTCAAAAACCACAGGAGTGTAGCTCAAGTAGCCTACTTGAGAGAGAAAATTCATCATGTGTCTACTCCAAGGCTCTTGTGCTAAGGGCTAGCTAGACTATGGTAAATAATCCACAGACCCTCACAGGAGGCAATGCTGGCTCACATTCCTCCTGGAAGAGCACAGGCTTGCATCTTTTGGTGTCCTCCTCCTTCTTTTACCCCTTTTCTCTGAGATAGGAATGAAGAGGTTCTTTCATCTCTGGAGACTTCTGTGATGTTTATTTGACACAGACCTTTATGGTTTGATTTCAGCTTGACTGGGCCCCTCGAGGTTGGTTTCAACATTCTGCTGCAATATGTTCTTCCCTGCAGACTGTAACCTGAGTTTCCAAAATGAGGAGGACTTTTGGCATGTGAAGAGTGGATCTGTCTCATTTACATCAGGACATACAAAGACATCTATATGGATGTATATAAAGATATGTAAATGACATGCAAAGAATATGTGACCATCAGCTAGACCTCAGCCAGGAAGCAGGCAGTGATTTTTCTCCCTGGGGACAACCTTGTGGCCATCATCATATGTGCATACCAATGCTAAGGTGATGTTAGATCATTGGCAGTTTTGCCAAAACACACCAAAACCGAGTAACCTTTGCTTTCATGCTGCAGAGCTGCTGTGACTGACAATGACCCTGACAGGAAACTTGTCTTTCCACAGAAACTATGTTTAGAGCAAATGATTTTAACTCCCCTTAGTAAATAAAGGGGGAAATAATATTTCTCTCTGACACTATGTTTTACAGGTAATTGATTTTTAAAAATGACTTGGCTTTCTCATTTATGGCCAGGAAGCAATAAAACCACCCCCACCCATTCAGTTTAGAAATTCACCACAGAGATGTTGCAAGTAGAGAGAGCCAGGAAAAGAGCGAATGTAAAATACTTTTAAAACCAGGCATCACATTTCTCTACAATGGTGGATAACCTCAATCATTTTCCCTTCCTTCACAGAGCACAAGGGATAACATACTCATGAGAATTACACCTCAGCCCTTCAAATGCTACTGACCCTGTCATACAGCTTAATCAGAGATGAGACTTGTTTGAATGAGCTAGTTGCAGGCAGCCACTGGACATTACTTTGGAAACAGCTTTCCTAAGTCTGTCCCACACTTCCCAGCAATGTTACTAAAATTTTGATGTGTTTGCCTACAGATTTTAGTGGCTGCAGGTGATGATGAGATACTGTGCCATAGCAAATAATGGCAATTTCTTTTTGAAACCCAGGTGGGAGTGTTCTTCAGATTGTGTTCCTTTCAGAAGGAGCCTTTTGCTGGTTAGAAAAATTGGTTGGTACTTGCATAACATACGTTTTGCAGTTTTCTCTGTGGCACCTTATCCAAGTTACTGCGGCAACTGTGGCCTGAGAGTTGTCTGCCTTATGGATGGGCAAATAATGTGAGCATTAAAGATGTGTGCTGGGGTCAGAGGTTGGCTGATGTTTGTTTAATTGAGTCCCGTGGCAGAGGCTGGAAAATCCTCAGCAGGGAGTGTTGTCATTCAGGGCACATAAGAATCCTGAAATAGGTCGAATAATTTGAGTCTGACCCTCCTGCATCTGGTGGAGCTTTAGGGCTTGGTGCACTGTGATTTTAAACTGCTTATTCAATTTCCTGATCCTTAACATGCTAAATTTATTCCTGTGCAATGGTGAAACACGAACTCCAGGCCCTATTATGTAAGACAGCTACTACTGGCTTTCTATTTTTGAATTATAATAAGATAGATTCTGCACTGCTTTAGCGTTTCCCTTCACATCCAGTTTATGGGAAAAAAAATAAAAAGAAGGTAAAATATGATGAAGGACAAATTTTCTCTAGTTTAAAACAATTCTGTACCTGAATGAGATGTCTGGCACAAGTTACTGATGGACATGAATGCAGAAAGATGTGCTGAGTTTGCAGTGCAAGCTGAAAAGGAAACAGATATTCCTGTACAGAGAGATGGGAATTTCCCAATGTGCACATAGTGCCAGTGTGTGCGAGGAACAGCAGAAGATCTTTAATGCACAGAAGGGATTTAATGACTTAATGAACCTGCTGTACTGAATCAGTCAAAACCCAGCAAGTAAAGGTTTTATAAAAACATGCTGACTTCTGGCAAGAACTGCTTATTTATGGGACTTCGCTTATTTTATGGGCCATGATAGATCATTACTTTCATGTTATATATGAGGATAATTACCAGAAATTCAGTGAAGTAGCTGCCTCTTTATTTTCTGGGAAAAGTTCATGTATATACAGAAAAACCAGCTCATTTATACACATGATTTCCCTCAGAATACCCAAAAGCCTGAGGATGTTTTACCCAAGTGTTCTCCCTCTTGAAATTTAATTTCACTAATAAATGAATATACCGTGGGCTATACCATCCAGGAGAAGATTAATAATGATAATTGTGAGAAAAAACAGAAGTGTTTAAATGTATCATAAAGGTCAGACCCAATTAATCTCCAACAACATCTTAGCGTAAGTGCATGTAAAAATGGGTTTGAAATTCTGCACATCTTCCCGCTGCAGAAGGCAGAATAGATTCCTCATGTCCAGTCGAGCTGGAACGATTTATAGCATCTGGCAGCTCAGCTCTGCACATTTTAAGTGTATAGATTCAGAAGGGAATATTATTTTAAAAGCATGCAAAGTATTGTTTTCAGAGAAAAGGAAGCAAAAGTTATGTATTACAAAAAAAGTCAGACATGCCTCAGTTTTGGTTTTAGAAACCTGGCCTATATTCCTGAAGTGGTTTGGAACTGCAGGCCAACTTCCAAGGGGAACACCCTGCTCCCTGTGGGGAAGGATTTATGATTTTATTCAGGATGTATGAAATGTGGTGATTTTGGCTGGCGTTCAGGAAACAGAAGAGGGGAGCAGAGTCTCCATTCATTTACACCCCTGCCTGTTGTCAGTGAAGTTTTAATGACAATGAACAAAGGCAGAATGTGGGCTGCAGAATGGGAACTTTGTGCTTTGTAAAAGTGGCCAAAATTCAAGGGAACAAATTGCTGACTCTTCTGTGAGCAGGAGCTTCTGGTGCTGGCAGAGCTCTGAAAAACAAGGCTGCAGCTGAAAACAACAGCAGATTCTGAGAGCCCCCATTGGGGACCTTCCTTCTAGACCCTGAGTTCTTGCTCTCTCTGACCTACTGAAATGGTCTGTTACAATACAGTGTGAACTCAGCCTTTGGAAATGGGTGAAGCCAGCTGTGTTTCCAAAATCCATGGACGTGCAGACAAGTAGCTGTATTCCTGGAATATGCAGGAACTTTTCACCGCCTGAGCTGCACAAATGGACATCTGTGCATTTTGAGGGAAGGTGCTTGACACGGAATTTTTAAAACCTAAGGGAAGTTCACAGTATTCAGTCATTTGAAGGAAATGCTTCCCACTGTTCCTTCTTGCTGATAGTTTAGGGTTATCCAACACATGGCAACTTTCCTTTAATGAGAGCAGTGTGTGTGTGGGGAGAATCCCGATCTGAAAGAAGCGGTGCTGAGCCAGATCCCTGGCTTGCATCCATTGCCTTGTATGAGGGAACTCCTCGGTATCCCTGAGCTGCAGGAGCCCGGCCCCCACAGAACCCTCTTGCTGTGCCTTCCATGGGGGAGCACACCTGGGATGTAGCTGAGGCCAGGCAGGAGGGAGGTTCAAACCATTTGTGAACTCTGGCAGGCCCCAGCTGCTGCAGCAGCCCTTGGGAGGATGATGAAGACAATTTTGAGCAGTCTGAAGCAGCTCCGAGCTGCTGAGTGGGGCCCCTGCAGATCCCTTCCTGGGATGGAAAGTCCAGAGATTCTTGCGGATCCTTGTCTTGCTGTGGGAGATGGTGACCAATTGTCTGCCCTAAAATATGCCATCAGTACCTTCAAAAGAGGCTTTGCTGGGTGGGAGTAAGACCCCTGCCTGTCATTTAAACATATCTGCATTTTGTAAGCAAGGCAATAACTTCGTGAAACACTGGAAGCAACAGGTATTGCCTGGGAGGCTGAAAGTGAGAGGGGAACTCGTGAGCTGGGTTCCACTTGCAATCCATGAGAGCCTTGAGTTTATTGACAAAGATGCCTTGACTTGAAGCTGTAAACTTTCTTTGGGATGTGCTGTGCACTGGAGTAATCAAGTACGGAATGATCTATTGGCGTTTTATGCAGATAGAAGAGCTGCTCTAAAGGGAGACAAACTTGCTATTGAAATGGGTTTCTCTGTGATGGAAATGCAAATAAAATGCTTGGCTTGTTTCATATCATGATGTAGATTGAAATCTTCTCCATGGCCTTGGAGAGAGAGAGGGCTCATACCCACCACAGATGTGTAATATCAGCTATCATTAGATTTTTCATGTAGTATCCAACACATGCACATCATGGATCTCTGATCAAGCGAAAGCCTCAAATGATTGAAAAGCAGCAGCAATGCAGCAGCATGCCCCTGGGAAACCAGAACATCACCACTACAAGTGTTAGCCACCACAAATTAAAAATCTGAGACTCTCACCGTACTAAGCTGCTCATGTCTTTCTGCCCTCTCATGTACTAATACTCCTAAATACATGGTAAAATATCAAAATGTAATTACAGAGTAGAGTCTTGGCTTTCCCACACCTGTAACATACATCCAGCTGCTTTGTTAATATTGCTATTCAGGTACAATTTAAAATCAGCAGAGAAAGTCATTCCAGAACCTGCACCAGAAGGTCACCAACTCCCTTTGAAAGCACTGATACTTCCTTTTGTTCGCTCTTATGTATCTGATTACAAATTACTAAATCCAACTGCTATTTGAGAACTTTTAGATTCTAATCAGTACTTTGATGAATGTACAGCACAATAATGCAGATGAGTGATGTCACCCTTTAAGCACACAGCAGCGTGCAGGGATGAAAAAGTGGAGAAGCCATTCAAAAGCTCTGGGACCTTTGTGATCTGGGAGCTTCCTTTGTAATTCATCCTGACTGTAAATTGTTGCCTAACAACTTGACATTGTTAGAGTGTCTAATTAAACATAAAAAACCCCCCACCCAAATACAAAATGTTCAGCTTAGATTGTGAAGGGTTGCCTTTATGTTGGTAAAATAGAATGACAATCTGGGAAAAGGAAATGTTACAGAAGTTGACTTGAATAAATAAGAAGGAAACATAAGTAAGTTCAACAATGCCAGCATCAAAGATCTTTTCTTTAGGAACTAGGCAACTTCCTAACGCTTTTTGCTACGGCATAAGAGACTGTTTATTAAATGAAGTAGAAGTAAACATCACAGCCTTTTTTCATGTAATAAAGAAGAACAATGTAGCCAGGTGTTAAAAGATGAGCAAAAAATTCTTAAAAGGGAGGTTGTTTTCGTAAAATATGATGAAACCAAGCGGCTGAAATAAAAAGTATAAGTATGAACTTCATCTGTATGAACTTCATCTGCGTAGTTTTTCTACTGCAGATGACAGGGTCCTGACCTGTTCTTTTAGTCTGTTTAACACACTTATGTTCAGTATTTTCATTGGGTATGAAAATTCCATAGGACTATTCTTGGTCAAACCAGCGCTGAAGGATGTGAGGGCAGTGCTATGGATTTAGGAAAGGGAAGAAATGCAGGGATCTGCTTCTGATACCTCTTCAACACCAGCTGGCAAGGGATGATGCCTGTCCCTTCTGATACAGATAATGTGTGGTTATGCATTATGATGTCAATATTCTTTTAACGTGGATTACGAAGGAGTGACCTTGCCTTATTTTAAAACATGCACCATTAAACTAGGATAATTGGGGAATTTCCTGTAAAAAGAAATTTCCTGCCGCCTCACACTGTGTCTGGGTAGTTGTGTGTGCTGTTCTTCTGAGGCTACCCAAGTAAAGGAAATGTATGCAAAGTGTATTTTCCCAAAGTTTTCCTTTACTTTGCACCTCTTCAAAGGTACTGCTACCTGAAAGCATCCACCTTTTAATAACCTTCTTCCTTTTCTCTTCCAGGGACTTCTGACACTCCCAGCCCTTTAGCCTGTTGCACCTGAAGTTCAAGAAAAGGACTTTTCCCTCCATTTTAGGTAATCAGTGCTGCTTCTTGGTTGTAAGTGGGATTAAGTGATTTGTTGATTGAAATAGCGTAAGAATACTAAACAACTTGCAAGTCTGCCACCAGAAGTCAACAGATATTGGATGGTACAGGGTCTGATGATAGTTATTAATTCAAAGTTTATTTTCAGTTCAAGAACTATAAACCAACTTCCCTGCTCCACTCTTGGAAATTAAGCCTGTATCTCTTTATTTTTCTATCCCCTTCTTTATGAGTGTATATATACATTTATACAACTGCAATTGCCTGTGCTGTTTTATCTGGGAATCCCACTGTACGAACCTAATGCTTTTCCCTACTGAAAGTAAGTTTTTCCTGCAGTGTCACTTTGATTATGGCAGGGTGCTGTCTTTTCAACACTTAAGCATGTTGTGTCACCACATGATTAACATTTAAAGCTGCTTTAGCAGTGAAAAGTCAGTCTCACTTACATACTTTTCCCCCTTGTTGATCTTAATATGGGAAGTCACTATCCTCTAACTGGACAAATTTGTTTCAAAATGAGCTTGAAATGCGCACGGGTCATAGCAACTGTATCAGTTCATATCATTCCCCCTCCTTCCTCTTCGTCCATCACGTCTAATACATCTGATGCACTTTAAAAGATCCTGGGAATAAGATAAGCTGGAAGAAGTCTCCAGTTATTTTGAAAGGGATCAGGGAGTCTGAAACATTGGGAGGGGTCACCTTGAATCTGTGTAAGTATGAGAAAGGCAGGCATGCCAGCCCAGATGGTCTTTCTTTCTACTCTTTATGCTATAAAAAGGGGCATTACTGTTGCTTGGATGGAAGGGTTTTTATGATCAAGAGCAGAAGAAAAGGATTTAGAGTTGTTAATATACTGCTTGTGTGCTTAGCCATTTATATTTACAGTAATTGCTTCTGGAAAAAAAAAGAGTCCTTCGCTTGCCAAGTGTAGGTAAAATAAAGGCTGACTAAATTAAGTCTGGGAACCAGTTTGATTAGAAGCTGAAACAAATCTCCTAGGACTCTAGAAATCCAGTTCATTTGTGGCATTCCTTCCATACTCTAATGGGCTCTGATGCTTGATACCGAATGATAAGAAATGCTTGTTTCTGAAAACAGCTGTTGTGGGTTTGGTAGTTTGGAACTGCTTTTGAGAGCTGAATGTAAACCATAAATATGTGGAAATGAAGGCAAGTCAGATTGTTCTTCCAGATAGGACTGGAGCCCACGGTCATTGTTTCAAAAATGCTTACAGAAAAATAGTAGAATTACACCTTTCACTTTTGGAAAGAAAAGCAAGACCACCATTATTCCACTGAGACTGTAAAGGGTCTGTAATGTGTAATGTCGTGTGTGTGCTCTGGTACCACAGATCAGCATCCTGTATTTTCTGTTTTCTGAACTGTACCCTGTTCCATTATGCTGGGCTGGTGCTGGTATTGCTTCAGAATCTGATTAAAAGAAAACCATTTCTGTTCTGCACTTGTGTTAACATAACTCAGGCCTTCAAATGCTTGAAAAATTATGGCCCTGCTTTCTAACTTTTCCATCTCTATCCAAGTTTGCAAGGGATGCTTGGCTCTTAGTGCCTTGCAGAGTTTGGAGCCCTTCACCTCTAGCAGTGTTCCAAGCGCAAACTTGAAAATTGGTTTCTTAAGGCATTTTGTGGGGCACAAGTTGGGAGCTAAGAGCAACAAAAGCATTTGGTCATGAGATGAGCTTGACTCCTGTTGTTTCCAGTCACCACAGTTAAATTAGGTCTGAACTCCTTGGGCCATCCCTAACGTAACCCACAGGCTGAAGACTTCTGTGTGTCGCAATCCCAGAACAAACTCTGTGGTTTTGCACATTTTTAAAGAGAAAAATGATTTTTTTTCTTTGTTCTTAATTGTAAAGGTGGTATTTTTGAAAAGAAGTTCTGTAGTGACAAATATGTTTCACAGGTAGCTCTGTTTTGCAGGTAGCTCTTCAAAAATGACAAAATTAACAATAATTATCATTTTATATAATGTATAATTATCTATTATTTAAAGAATAAAGAGTGAATAGTGGAAGTAAAGATCATGTCATAACCTGCAGTATGAAGTGCTAGAGAAGAGCAATTTTTATGTGGCCGCATCTTTCATAATTCAGAAATTGTGGGAAAATGTTTCTAAAATACAGCATGGGCAGGCACTGAATTTCAAATTGATTTTCATGAAGCAGACAACACAACAATGAATTAACACTGACTTAATTTTTAAAACATTTAAACACCTGTTTTTTGGTATCAACTGATCGTAGTAGACACTTGTTAAATGAAATTTTTATTGGATTCTTTTTATGCATTTTGGCCTATTATATACCAGGACTGAACCATGTAAATTTAGTCCACACTTTGGAAAACAGGTTCTCACCCATTTTGATGTGCAATAGAATGATATTTGATAATTTTGCAACCCTTGCAAAATGCAAATTTTTTCAGAGAAAAACATGTAAAGAATTGTGTGCATAAGGTGTGCAGTGGCAGTTTGCATACACAAATTTTGTGCAAATAGAAATGAAAAAACCCCATGTGGTGTAACCTGGAAGTGTAATGCATAGAAAATGTACGTGTAGTTGTGAAAAAACTCTATTTACAACCTGGCTTCCCTACCACAAATTCTATCTTCTGCCTTAGCAACACAAAACTTTTACAAAAAAAAGGTGGAAATTGGAAGCTTTTGAATTATAAACATTTCCAAATCATTGAACATAAGCATATATACTTTATTAACTATATTCTGGAAGTAGATGGAATAAAAACTTGATGAGTTAGCAGGTTCAGATGAAGGTTATATGAAATTTACCAAACATTTTTGTGAAACAAATCTGGGGAGCAGATGGGAGCGATGGGGGAGGACGTAGCTGATATTTCAATAGATTTTTGCACATTTTCTGTGGTTTGTGTTTGGTTTGGTTGTGTGTTTTGTGGGATCAGCTCCACAGTCACTTGGACTCTCTGCCCAGAGCATTCTTGGGTGCACTTGATGATTTTATGGCTGTTGGTTAAGACCTGTAGGATATCCCACCTCTCTAATAATTTTTACAGGGTTCTGTGGATGCAATTTCAGTCTCAGGCTTAGGAAAAAGATTCATTTAACCCTGGAGACTGAGGAGGAAGGAAGGAGGCTGGGAAAAGGAAGGACAAGGAAGCATCGGAAAGATAGGCAAGAGAAAGTGAGAGAAAGCATCAGGTCTAGAGATGTGAATGAATGAGGAGAGTATAAACAGAGAAAAAAAAATGCAGCCAGGCATTGTTTTTCTTTGCTTTAAATACCCCATAAGCAGAGCAGTCAACAGGCAGACAATTATAGCACCAGGCACATTAGGGTGCAGAACAAGCTTTGCTCTCCATGGTTTATGATATCCTCTGAACCCTCTGGAAGGATAAATGATATAACTTGATGTGACTCATACAGGAAAGCAGATTATCAGTGGTGTGCTATAATGCAAGTGAGAAAAAGACAAAATAGAGTCAAAGAGTGCTTACACTGTGTTACTTTTATCTTCTGATATTGTTTATCATATTGGTATTATCATTATTATTTGATAATGTTATCATATCACTTAATGACAGAATTTCCAGGCTTGGAGCCAGCATCCTAGACAAAACATCCTAATGCTTATGGCAGTTTCTTCCTTTGCTGGTTATTAAATTGTTTCTGTGAATGAAAATAATGATAACAACAAGGAGAAATGCACACCATGCAGGGACCAATTTCCTGCCACACCAGGAGTGATGCACACAACAGCCTCCTGCAGCTGGAATGATGCTCTGGGATGGAGGGAGCCTGAGTGAGGACCTGAGGAGTGTGGCTGGAGTGACCTCTGGAATTGTGCTGTTGGCACTGAGGCCACAGATGCCCGATTTAGTCCTTCAGGCTGCAACATCTTCCTGTGCACTGAAAAATGAAAATGCAGGAAAATAGGTCTGGCAGGGCTGGGAGTTGTTCAGGCTGAGGTTTCAGTATGGATTTTCTGTGGGGATATCAGTTTCATGGGAAAGTTAAGACCTTCCCTTCCGTATCTGCATTTTGCTGTCTTTTCTCTTCCTGTGTTTTTATTTATTAAGTTATGCTAAAGGGCACCAGAGCAGACACTTGATGAAAATGGAGTGCCCTGTTTTTTCCAAAAAAAAAAAAAAAAAAAAAAAAAAAAAAAAAAAAAAAAAAAAAAAAAAAAATAAAAAAAAAATCTATCATCTGCAGTTTTATGGAGAGTCTTGGTTTATGTGTCATATTTTTCTAAACCCCTTTTGTTAATCCTTTTGTAGGCAGACTTGACATTTCCAAGAATTAGCTAATGATATACCAGTAAAAATGTCCCTTGGAAAAGAGAGATATAAGGAACTTTTCTACTGAGGGTTGCATTTGATCATATTTTTTCCATTAGATCATGCTTCTGTGGAGTTCTTAGCCTCTCATTGGAAGATCCTGCTGGATCTTGAACCGCAGTGAGTGTCCCTTACATTCATTAATAACTTATAGTGGAAGCAAAGGGCTTCTGAACTTTTCAGCTGTAATTCAACAGCATTATTCTTAGGCAGGAGGGTGAAAATTTGTTTACTGAGAGGAAAATATTTGTTCTGGCCAGAATGCAATTTTTTGCCACTAGTACTGATGCCTTTTAGATCAAATTTTTGTAGTAACCTAGGTAGCCTGTGATTACAAACACAGGTGAATTCAATGAAAATTCAGTCTGGTCTCATTCCTTTTGGTGTCAATCCAGAGTATTTTACTGAAATCTATTGCCATCTGACTAAACTTTGTTTCCAAGGGCTGCCAGTGTACACAGCATTTGGTGTTATCAGGTATATTTAGATTTCCTCGTTATCATAGAAAGCACGAAAAAGTAGCTAATCCACTTTATAAGTAACCAGGTGACATAGACTCACATTACTGATGTGACACTTATCTGGTCTAGCAATTATGACTAATGGCAGCAGCAGCAGCAGCAGCAACAACAACAACAACAAAACCACCACCACCACCACCAATAATAATAATAATAATAATAATGCAAAGGAAGGAAGGAAGGGAGAATTTCTGTCCCTTTTGTGCACTCAGACTGAATCCAAGAGGTTAAACAGCCTCTCTAGCAATTCCGATACAAAGTTTCACCTCTCTTTTGAGTGTCCCAGAATTTCCAGTTTTGATTCCGTACACTGAGGCATTGGAAATGGAAATCAGATACTTAAACTTGCTGGAATAAACTTGCTGTGGAGGCTCTGAGCATGCTGCACTGACAGTGTCAAACACTCTAATGCAGATGCTCTGAGCTCAGTGGTAGGTGCCTGGATTTAGCAGCTAAGCCTCAGGGTTCTGGTTTACACTTTTGGATCCGGCCTGTGCTTTTCCATGTCAGAAATTATTTAAACAGCTATTAGGCCTTCAACAAATTGCAGTGGAAAGATCAACAGAGCATGGAGAAGCTCTGTTTACAAGGTGCCAGTGACCACTTGCATAACAAACCTGTCAATGATTTGTGAAGTGTGCAGACACGGTACCACAGAAAGTCTCACTCAAAACAATTGGTTACTCATTGCTGCATGGTTTCAGTGATCTTCTCATCTTCCTGGATATGCTGGACAGCAGGAAGGCCCTGCCCATCTCTTTAGCACCTGATGATCCTTGGACAACTTTGCTGCCCTCTCTGTAAATGAATGTCAGCTTTCCTACAGAAGTATAGGGCTGCCTACTGAAGTACAATGCCTGTTTTATTTCAATGTTCTCTGGGAAACAGTTTAGAGAGCATCCATATCAAACAATTCCTGCTCTGCAGTGTTTGTACCTCGAAGAGTTAGGTCAAGGGTTTTGGATCAAAGCCTAGCTGAGGCTACATACATCATGAGGCCCAGAGAGAGAAGCATTGAATTTCTTGCTTAAAACTGGCTGTTCAATGCAAATGCATCATCCTTTGTGCTATGTAAAATCCAAGCTGAGCGTTCTGTATTTTCTTCAGGCAGCAAACTGTTGAACAGATTCCACTTCATTTCAAGGTCTTTCGATCAGGTTCTTGATGAATTCATTAAGCTATATATTCATTATAGGTGCTGAAAGGTGTATAACCTTTCTGGAAAGGAAGTGGTCTGCTCCATAAATAAATCTAGTGTTGTAAATTAAAGATGTGCTAGAATGAAATACCTGGATCCAACAGTGCTGAAACATGAGCAAGGCAATTGTAATGGAGGCTTTGGGAAGGAGGCTGCTCACAGTGGAGTGGACGAACCTTGTGAAGTGCCCTGACAGTCTGAAACTTCAGGCTGTGCTGGATCAGGGGAGGAAGAACATTCCTTCCCAGATTTTCTCTCAGTTGAAGCTTGATCATGGTATTGTTGTTAAATCTGTTGGCAGAGGAAATTTTCCGTTGCTGCACTTGCTATAGCAGTTGCATGCCAATGGAAAATGTTTTATAGCCGTGGCAGTGTTAGAGGTCTTGGTGGTTTTCCTTAATGATTGGACACAGTCCAGTCACAAATATGTTAGGATACAAATGTAATCTGTGTTTGTGGAAAAACAAACATCCCAGCTAAGACCTGAGCAAAGACGTCCACAGTACTGGCTGTGGCCAGGTCAAGTACAGAGAAATAAATATTGACCTCATATGAAAGCTGTAGTGCATTAAATCTGTAGCTATTTTACATTGGAATACCAATTCATGATACAACCAACTCAAATCTATTAAATGCTACCATAATTCTTTTTAAGTTGGGTCTCTCCCTCCCCATAATTCCATTTTGATCTCGTGGAAAAGATTCTGCCCTGGATGAAGCTCTCAGGAGCACTGCAAAGATACTGTGGACAAAGGGGCTGTAGTCAGTCACTTACCAGACACAATGTATTTTATGATTTAATGCAGAGTGAAAATAAGAGCCACATTTTTAAATTTTAGTATGACAGGTCATGTGGCACCCACAAATCATGCTGCTGTCATCAGGGTCTTAAAAAAACATATTTTTTTGGAGAAAAAGTAGACTGATGCAGTTAAGCAAAGCACATTACAGGAGAAGGACAGGCCAATCTATAGAAGGGAATTTAGTGTACTGCCTATTAGTACCTTTTAAAATCCCTCTTCTGTGCTTCAAATATTAGATAGCAAGCTGAAAAAAAAAAAAGTAGTTTTCTTGCAAGAATATATTGCTTCCTTCAACATAAATATCAGTGTTTTAAAATGCAAGTTTCAGTGCATGAATTGTACTCTTATTGTGCTGCAAGCAAATGCTTCATGCTATTGAAAGAGTTTTCCTTAATAAAATGCAGAGGCTAGAATGTTAAATCTTTTGAAGTTGCTGCTAAACATGTAATATTTAGCTTGAGAAGCAATAGTGAGGAAATGAACATGATAAGCGCTCATTCAGTAACAGCCCTAAATTGATTATTTCCTTCCTTATGTAAACTTATCAGTCAGCCCTTTGGGCTCACTTCTGAATACCAGCTCAGCACAAGAGTCTTATCACAAGGAAATGGAATGTAAAAGCCCAGACAATTTTGATAAGGCACGTACTTTGGTTATGATCCTATCTCTCCCCTCCTCCCTTTGAAATAATTCATCTGCACTAAAAGGGGAGATGCCCTCCCTGTAACTTTGGTGTAAGTAAAAGTTGATGTTGTTATAGTCAGAATAAACCCTGGTTATTTATCCTGCTGGTTTCTCAGAATATTCTCAGGCAAAGAGACTAGAAGATATATTGAAAATTGCAAGCAGCTTTGGAATGGAGTGGCGTAGTGGTCTGGATAGATGATATCTGAGTTTTTAGAGACTCTTATGAGTTTTGGACATAATCTAGAGATTCTCAGTAGAGTGAATACTGTAGGAAACTTAAGACTCTCATTATTTATTTGCCACCTTTACCCCACCCATGCTGCTATGGGTCTGACACCTCCTTGTGATGGCAGAAGCCAGACCGAATAAAGATCCAACAGCTCACAGTGCAAAAGCCAAAGATGCAAACTTTAAAAAACCCTACTACATAAACACCAAACCACACACTCAAACACACATAAGGCAAAAGAAAACTGACAGGCAAGCTCTACCCACCAGCCACCACAGTCTAAAACTTCACGGTTTTACCGGCCAAAAAACCAGCAGAACAGCCCCAAATACAAATTTAACTTCATTCATTTGTCCCAGTAAAGTAATAATTTAAAGGGGTATGTAACAAGTTTTCTGGTTCATCGCATACCAGGACAGCAAAACCTGATAAAAGCACTCAAATGACAGTACTGTTTTTGTTTGAGATGCGATGACATGCTCCTTAAGCAAATGTTATAGGCAGCAAATCCATGACCCAGTAAAATACACTCCAGACCATCAAAGTAGGTCTACAGCTTGATGAAATCCACTCATCTCCAGCAAGAATGACCTAAAACTCTTCAGAGGGAAAAAAAAGTGTGGAGGAATTCAGAAAGAATGTTTTTTAAGCAAACAGTGACATACCAAAGTTCAGTGTAACTTTTTCAGTGAAACCTAAAACTGAGCTAAACTTACCTGATTTATGTTTTTCCACAGAAACTCAAATCTTGAGTAGTTTTATGCAAATTATGGAAAAGTCATGACTGAGGCTGGACTAACAAATAATTTTGATTGGCTGCTTAGCTAAACGTCCTCTCAGGAATACTTATCATCCAAACAACATCTCATCATTGTAAATCAACAGGGGTCTTAGTCCTGGCAGTGTTGAAGTGCATGGCAAAGATACCATTGATTTTAATAGGATTAGGATTTCTCCAGAATTTTCATGATGCTTTGCACGAGGAAGCCCTTAGACTTTTTCACAAGATATCCTAAGTGCTTTATATTGAAAAAAATGTTGCAATGACAAGTATATTTGGTGAAGCAGTGGCAAAAATAAGACTGAAAAAAGTCATGGAGCAAATCCAGAATGTTCTTACAGGCACATGAGCACCCAGAGGAAAGGAAGGCTTTCTGATGGAAGGTGTGGGATCAGAGTAGATTAATCTATGAACTTGATTAACTCTGTGCTTTCTATGCCATACCAATACCACCACACGTGGAACAGACTGTACTTACCAGAGAGAAAATCTTGTTAACATTTTTGGAGAAAGAAAATCAGAATTAGCAGGGATGAACAAAACCGATACATTTGCACAGTGAATGCTAAGTAGCAAAATAAAAGAGGGTGTAACTGCATTGCCTGTCATTTATTTCTTTGGGCCTACAGCAGCAAAGTCCTCAGGGGAAGAAATTACAGTAGGAGATATTATCTTTTTTTACTGCTGTATTTCCCATCTTAAATTAATAGTGCGTAGGATTTTGATTATAATTGATATAATTATTCATGAGCGTGTTTTGTTTTACAAGCGAGTAAAGAGCACTTTGCTGCTCCATGAAGCCTGGCTTGTTTTATGGAGTTTAAATTAGGGCCTCAAGATATTAGTGAGGTGGACGAATACCATTGCTGAAATTCTCAATGCAACCACCAAACTGGTGCTCAGAGCAGAGAGCGAATGGAAGGGCTTGGATTTTCCACCCATTTCTGCATGGCTGAGCCTCCTCAGGCTGGGTTCTGCCACTCTCACTGAATGGAGCACTATACTGTGAGAAGAGGTGCGTTGGAAAAATGTTGTGGTCTGCTTAAAGGTGGCAGAGTTGGTTATTTTTTTAGGTCAAATAGACTCAAGTACTTGGAGACCGGGGGAGCTTATGTAATGCACTGGCATGGTATGAAGGAGCTATGTACAGGAGGAGAGGCACAGATGGAATAACTGCACACTCTCTGAGCAGGTGTCTGATGACATTTCATGGTGATCTAGTGAATTGTGTGGCCAGAGGCTTTCTAACAAAAATATCTGCAGAGTCCCAGTGAAAACAAGCCCCACACAATTCTCAAAAAAAGCCATAAAACCAGACCAAAACAGAAAATTAAAAAGATTTTCATATATTGTGCTTAATAGTCATGAGGTTTAGGAAACACATGTTGATCACCTATTACCCAGGCCAGTTTCAGGCTCCTGTACTACTTTGAAAGAGTTTGGGCTCAATTCAGGTCTCAGTATTTTAGAAGAAAAACCAGTATATTTTATTGTCTTGAAACTTGCAGGAGCTGTTTTAGGGAGCTCAGCTAGTCTGTTTGGCTTAAGTAGAAAGACATACAGTCAGGATGGTTTAATAACTAACAATAAATATGTTTCCTTCTTTGCTAAAAGTGATTGTGGCCTATTTTGCCTGTGTGCTTCACATGGCAGCATCAGGCTGTGGAAGCAAATTGTTATCACATCCTGGCTCCTTCTTCTCAGTGTTGGCAAGTGACTGGAAGGAAGGATGATTGCCAGATCAGATGCAGGTTGTCCTGCCTTCCTGAGAAGCAGCTGTTTGCAGGCAGCCTGGGGGAGTTTAGCCCTTGGCTTTGTTTCCGTGGGCATGTCATACAGGTGAGACAATTGAAATCTGAATCACTGCCTGTTTAAATGGTAAAAATAGCCTGGTGAAGACCAGATCCGTGTCCATTTCAAGTGGCATAATGTGATCAGCCCAAAGATAGGATCTACAGTGGTAGTAAATTCACTTCTGGCACAATAGGTTTTTCAATTTGGTTTTCTTCATGACCCCACGAGTGACATACAGAAAACATTTCATGCCAATCTATGAAGCTGCTGTATTTTAAATGTATGTTAAATTCTCCACTTTACAGAAGCTGTACCATGGAGCAGACTCCTTACCTCTTTTGGTGAGTTAATCTCATGATTTAGCATTACAACGAAGCCTGAAGGAGCTCCCTCCCCTTCCATTTCCTTTTCTTTTGTAGTGGATCAGTTATTCACAGGACGCTCTTTGTTTCTGGAACCATGTCTTTGTTTTGCCAAACTTCGTTCCACGCCAGTGTCTAGTAGAGACCTGTTCCAAGATGTGTTCCACCGGCTGGGAACCGGCACAGGCAGCAGAAATGCTTTTCTTGCAAAACAGTCTCTGCAAGCATTTTATCTGCTCCCCGCCCTAAAGAGGAAAGAATTTGTTGAAAACAAGTAGATCTGTATGCATTCCCCTTGGGAAATTCTCCTTTAAAACCCACATTTGAGGGAAAGTGTTATACAGCTAAATATGTAAAGAGATTTCTCAGAGACCCTCTGTCACAATCTGTAACACTTCAGTGCTTCTCATCTGTGCCACCATGGGAATACATTAATAAAGGAGCATGGCTTCTTCTGCTTTTAATGGTTCCAAAATACTGAGTCAGTTCTGTGAGGTACGTTTTGCTTAATTACCTCTGGTATAAGAGTTTCCATTCCTTTGGGCGCTGGATTCTCTGCTAGTGGTGGAAACTGCATCTTCCTCTTCATAACCAATAATCTCAATCACTGCAATCTACACTCTGTATATTTATTTTGTGGGGTGTCATGGACTCCTGAGATTTGCATATCCAAAGGTCCTGATGCAGACCTATGGATATTCCCAGAGTCTGCATGGCCCTGTGCAAATTTCAAGAGGAAAACAATAACAGGAAGGCAAGGAATATTAGAAATGTTTTATAAAGTTGGAAACAAGGCCCACCAAGCCTCGGATCCATTCTTTGTGGATGAAATGGAAGAAAATGTTTCAAAGGAACTGACTGTGCAGAAGGTGTGATTCAGGCCCATAGAGGAATTTGTTCAGTATGAAATCTTTTGCAGAAGACAGATTTTCATTGAAGGCTGAGACATGATTTTGTCTAAGATAAAAAAAAAAAAAGATTTAATTAAAAACTGAAGAGCCCCTGTGTCTTATCCTTATGCACCTGTTGTGCAAATTTCAAGAGGAAAACAATAACAGGAAGGCAAGGAATATTAGAAATGTTTTATAAAGTTGGAAACAAGGCCCACCAAGCCTCGGATCCATTCTTTGTGGATGAAATGGAAGAAAATGTTTCAAAGGAACTGACTGTGCAGAAGGTGTGATTCAGGCCCATAGAGGAATTTGTTCAGTATGAAATCTTTTGCAGAAGACAGATTTTCATTGAAGGCTGAGACATGATTTTGTCTAAGATAAAAAAAAAAAAAGATTTAAAAAAAAAGCTGAGTAGCCCCTGTGTCTTATCCTTATGCACCTGTCCTGGTGCCTTGTAGATGGTTTCTGCATCACGTCTGTTCTACAGAAAGTGAACATGCTTTTTAATTGCCTGTGGGCTTGCTGAGGAATTGGTTTGTTAGGGTTACTGCAAATAAAGGAAGATCTCAGTAGACAGTTATTTCTTTGTCTAAAAGAGGTCATTAAATTTGGTGATGGAAGCTGTCAACGTATAAAAATATACAAGTGAATAGGACGTGAGAACAAACACTGACAAGTGCAGTATAGAGCCGGTGCTCTTGACGAGACACGGGATTGAACTGAACAAATGGCTCATAAAGCTCCTTTAGCAGGAGGACAGTAAAATCCTTCCTCTAAGGTGATTTAGTGTTTTAGTAAGCATTTATATGGAGACAGGGGTCTACCCTTGTGGATGGGGGTGCTTGCTTTTGCCAGGCACTGCAGACAGCGCTGCAATATAACTTTAGTTTATTATGGCACTAAAACTATTAAACTGTGACTGTCTTTTTTCACTTGAAGTGAGGTTTGTCCCTAACCAAAAGGGGACAGCCATTATTTTCCCATGCTTACTATTGTTTTTGATGGGCAGCCATCTCATGTCTTTTAAAAAAGCAAGAGCTCACTTTGTGCTAAGTGGCTGCAAGGGAAAATATAGAGTTAACTACAGAGGTTGATCAGTAACTCACAAATACAGTAGCTCCACTTAGCATACAAAAAAGTTAAAACACTTACTCCATTCTCTGTCTTATTGATTAGCATTATCCAGATAAAAATTAGTGATGTCCGCTTCCCTGGGGGACAAGAGCTGTGGTGTTTGTAGAGAGAGCCCAGGTCAGGAGCCCTCCCATGAAGATGAGGATCTGAACAATGCCCTAGGTAGCAGAGAGCTATGGTGGCTCGCTCCTAGGAGACAGTCACCTCTGTGGGTGGGTGTGGGAGCTGGATATGTGGAAACCCCAGGTCCCTTGGAGTCAAGTTTCCATTCAGGTGAGTGACCATGCTGGACTGGGATGGGGAGCTGTCTCAGCTAAAGGCCACCATCCCTCTGTCTGATGTGCTGGTCTGCTTGTGTCCATCACTGATGTGTTACCGCTTCTCGTGGTAAAAGACTGCTCCTGCCAGCTGTGTCCCTACCCTTCAAGTCCCCACCGTGGCATGGGACTCCTACAAAACCCCTGGTGGGCCCACAGTGCTGGGTTCACTCCTTTATTCCAGTTTGGATGCTTATTCTGGGGAGATGCACAGGAACTCTCATTGCAGCTTGCAAAAGTTTTTCAGAGTCACTCTGAGGTCACAGAGTCCTCTGAATCACTGAGGTCACTTAGACATAACCTAAGTGTCTTTGAGAGTCCTTTGAAAATTGCTGCCAGTATTTTCTCTGACCGGGTCATCATCTGCTTACTGAGAAACAGGAGGTTTTGTAATACACATTTGCTGTCAAACTGAATGGTTGCAGCATGGGAGTCCTCATTTGGGCTGGAAGCTCATCTTTAAATTCATGAGATGGATTAGGAAAAAAAAAATTCTAAGAACACTGAAAAATCAACACTTTCAAACCCAGATTCCTGACAGTGTTTGAACCTCGTGGAAGCTTTAGGTCAATTATTTATTGATTGTATTCAACTGTTTCTTCAGAGAGAGTATTTGGATGAAATAAGCGTTGCCTTCCCACAGCAATCTTTGTGTTGATTAAGAAGGCATGTACACTCTGTTACAAACAACTTCTGTTACAGGAGCTCTCATACACCTGCTGTGTTGAAAAGAAAAGAAAATAATATAGGCAGCCATCACAGGCAAGCACCAGTCCTAAATCAAGGCCAGGGGCTGTGGATCTGGTCCAGGGTGACAGAAATCTGGTGCTGTGCAGAGCACACAACCCAAAGCAGGAGCCTGTCAGTGCTGCTCTCCTCAGACACGGCGATGCCTCAGCAGAGCAGCCCCCTCATTCCCTAGGAAGCCTCAGCAAAAACCTGAACATTTCAGTTTAGTCCAGGAACACCAAGAACTCACAGAGTAGAACACACATCTGTTCCATATGGACACCAGTCATGAGCTTTAAGCTGTCTTAGAGACGTTTTCTAGATCTGTTCTTTCACCTTTTGCTCTATGACAAATCCCAGTAAATGCATATTAGCAGATTGTTTTTATTATCCACAAATCCCACAACACCGAGTATGTTTTCCACTATATCTCTCTCACTCCAAGACAGAAAAAACCAAAAGTTATAAACATTGACATGTATCCAAGTCAGAAAGCACAGTTTATGTCATGCTTGTTATTATTCAGGTTGACCAGTCTGCCCTGGCATATTTTCACTTTAAACCCATACCTAAGCTTAACTCCAGTGGGATGGTTCTGTTAAGATCAGACCTTTAAAACTTCAAGCCCTTATGGTCTTTCTGAAGACGCTGTTCTGGGGCTTTGAGCCATTTCTGCCTAACTGAGCGTCATTAAAAATACTTAAAATTTTATTAACCCACTGATTGTATTTAATACCTAGCAAAGCAAAACTGCAAAATTGGAGCAGCAGCCAGCAGGTATGTCAGGAAAACACGGCAGGCTTGCGCAGAATGGCAGCTCTGCTTCTTAAGTGGATGAGACAGACAATTATTTACTACATTTTGAGAGCACCTGGCACTCAGTCTCTTGGCCATCAGGACAACTCAAGGGAAGATGGTGTTTATCACAGTGCCCTGTTAAGTGGGTTTAAGTACAACAGAAATAAACAAAACAGCCTCTGGAAAAGTTTCAGGACTTTCAAACTGGTGAGTGCTCTGGTGTTGCAGACAGCTCAGGCCATTTATCAGGAGCCAAACAGCACAAATGACAATATGCACTTCTGTGTTTGTTGGTTTCTTCCTTCTTTTTTTTTTTCGCTGTAAAGAAGGGAGATTTTATACAGATATAATAACCCTATTACTTCAAAATAATCTCCAGTCTGCCACTCTGAGAGACCCTACATTTTCTTTCAAATTTTTTTCAAATTCTTTCCTTTGCTCTGGTCCTCTTAAGGAGCCTCTCCTTTGCTGCTCTGCTTCTCTTATGTGACACGAAGGAGACAGTTCTGCTTTCCTGTGAATGTGCTAAGCCATTTAAATTTTCACTAACCACTGCAATATGTGCTGCCTGCTTTTCTGGAGTGCTGTGTTGGTAGATGATCTAAAATGGATGGATTGCATGCTACAGATTCCAGGATGTAATTATCTTACAATCCTACATCTTGGTCACAAATGTTGCAAGATTTGCTTATTGGCTGTTTTCTGCAACCAGATGTTGAATTCCTAAGTCACAGAATGGGCCTCCCCTTACTTCTAGCCAAATATCACTTCCTCATTTCAAACGAATCATGTCCAATCATTTCTGAGTTCAGCGCGTTACCCAATTTCCCAGGCCCAGGAAGTTCAAGAAATCCAAGATGGAAATCCAGGACTTTGTTTTCAGGTCTAGAAGCTTTGGCTGATATGAATATCAATACTATAAAAAAGAAAAAAAGTCAGCATTTTCACCTTATCATGGCCTAATATGAGGCAAAAAGTAGTTTTCATTCTTAACAATTCCTATTTTTTAATGTAAAATGTAATGTTTTACATTTTGGGATAAAACTTTTGCTTCTGTCTGGTTTGGAAGTCCAAGCACAACATTTAATTCCTTTAATTATGCCATGGGAATCTCCCTGCTCAAACCAGGTCCAGCTAGACCAGGTTGCTCAGGGCTGGTTCAGTCCAGTTTGGAGCACCTCTTCCAAGAGATGGGTTAATAACTTTCAGCTTTCAGCAGTTTTGATAGCAGAGCAAAGCTGGCATGGGAGAGGTGAAAGGGAGGATCATGTAGGGGAAATCAGACCTTGCCAGAACCCTGATGTGTGTTGTGGGGCCAGCAAGACCGAGTGTGGAGAACAAAAGGATGGAACTGCAAATCTGGGGAGCTACCAGGTGCACTCCTGGGCTCCAGTCTGGCTCCTGATAGGAAAGGGTGAATGAATAAATCTGCATTCAAGTGCTGAATTAAGGTGGGTGTCACAGAATAAAATGATCTCTAAGCAGATATTTAAAGCTTTCCATTCTTATTCCCACACCAGAGAGAAAGAAAATCTCCAAAATCCTGAGCTGACTAGGAATTCCATCAAAATAAGTTTTTATTGAAGAAGTTGAGAAAGTATCATGTGTGATGTTTCATTCTGATTTTGGTTTCTTTTGTGTTTCCCACTGTATGAATAATTAAACAAAAATAATTTTGTACAGGAAAAACGAGGAGGAAACCCTTCTTCCTCTCCCTGTATTTGTAGGTAAACACTAACTTAATTTCAAACTAAAATATAACAGAAAAAGATTTCTTTCTGAAAAATAGATTTCTGTTAATGGTTCATATCTGTTGATGAACATGTGAGCAATTGTACTTTAGCCTCTCCTCTTGAGAGAGAGTGGGATATATTTACTGGTGTGAAGTATATTAAATACTCAGCCTTGCAAAGGGCATTCTCTGTTCTGCTGAAAGCCTCCACAGGCCAGGAAGGCTGTTTACCCCTTTCCCTATATTTATTTAAAGTCTCTGATGAGTGGACTGCATTCTCATAAATCTATCTGTAATTTTAGCAGCCTGAACTGCTTTTTCTTCTTTCTTATTAAAATAAAGTGATGGAGAAAAGAACGATGACTGTAAATGTATGGTGCACTAAAAATACAGCACACATACTTTACATACAAGTGCTTCAGAACTAGTTACCCCCACTATGAAATACTAGCTTCTGCTTTAATAATCAGTGAGATTTTGCATGTTGGCGGCCAAAGCTTCCCACAGTTTTTCTAAACTGTAGGGTTTCTTTGCATTAAATCCCTGAAGACTAGAAAAGTCATGACGTGAATGACGTACTGAATCCTTGAATTGCAGCTAAGAAGAGTGCTCAGAGTGGTTATCTAAGGTGTTGCCTGCTTATATACTTAGGCAATAAAATTTTGGAAGATTTTGTGAGGGCTCTGCTTCAGCAAAGTCCTTGGTCTCATATTTGACTGGTGATAAGGGAACTCATTACTTGTAATGCATGTAATAATGCAGTTTACTCTTTCCTAGAAACACTTTAAAAACATCTTCTGAGTCACTTTGAAGCAAGGGCAACTGCAAATCCAGCAGTTCATGGCAAACACATTGCATTGTTGCAGCAGAATGTTGAAAAAAATCCCAATCCTAGCGGACTTCCTGGTTCATCTGAACCTCTGTAACATTCTTGTAGCCTTTTCCCACCCATGAAAAATGTATGTTGCATTAAAAAAAGAGCTTACGAAGCAGGAAAAAGTTATAAAACCAAATCCACCTTAAGGGGAGAAGAGAAACAAGAACAAAAAATCCAAGCCTGGGTCATAATGTTGCTTTTCTATATCACACACTCATTATGGAGGTAGCTTTTACTTAACCTCTTGGTTCTCACATCACTCATGTTAATGGCCAAGTTTCTGATACCGGTGGCATTTATCAACTGATCATCTGTGACTCCATGAGTCACTGTCTCCAGGCTTGACATAAACCACTCAGACTCTGTGCTAGGGTCACCTGGACTTTGTCACTATTTAACAATTGAAAAGGAGCAGTATTTTCTTAAAGCACAGGCCGGACCCTCCAGTGATGGAAAGGAGAACAAGAGAAGCAAAGTCAATAGAGCACTGATATTTTCCTAAGGCTCCAAATGCTGAAGCTCTGTTTTCCCTCTGCACTTTCTTTTCCTTGCTCATTTGTTCCTTTGCCCTTTTGGGTTAAATCAGATGTACATAGGTACAGGCAGTACTTGTAAAATAGCTGTTGGTTTATTGCATCCAAATACCACTATGCACTGACTCTGTAATAGATGAAAATTTTGGGGCTGTTCATCTTCTGCTCTGCCTCTACTGTAATTCCATAAGTCCTGACAAGATTATTTGGTTCTCTGTTTTTAAAGAAAAAGTCTTCTGAATGCAGAGAATCATTACCTTGGTGATATTTTGAAGAATGTAGAAAGGTAGTGTAGGCATAGCACCTAGGAAGGAAGTGTTTTATTTACCCTGCTTTTAAATATAGTGTTGCATTTTGGCCATCAAATGTGATAACTCTGAGCAGAAGCCCTGACTGCTCAGGAGGCAGAACATTCACTTTAATCCCCTGGCTAGTTCTTACCCGTGCCTGCATCTGGGAAGAAATTCTGTAGTGAGAGGGAGAAATGAAAAGGCACTCCCTCTTTAAAGACACTTCATCTTTCAGTTCCTGTGCAGTTTAAAATCTGTACCAAACCTGAGCCCTGCAGACGGCTGGTAAAGCTGTAGGGCCCAGCTGCAGCATGGGGCCGAGGCCCTGAATCAGAACCACTGAAAAACTGTGTTGAATTTAGTCTTGCTCTTGGCAGCTAGTTGGAGAATATATATTAATTTTTCCAGGTCAGCTTCAGCTTCTTCCTCTTCCAAGCCCCAGGAAGTAAAAAATGCATATTTGATGAACTCCTTGAAAATTACAGTTCCTGTATGCCTGACCTGATAAGTAAAAGATGCTGATGAAGTTCAGAAATAAATAGTAGGGGAACTTTCATCCCAGTGCCCAACATATATTTCTTTAGTACATGATGTCTTTAAGATCAGGCTAGCTCAGGAGAATCAGACCACTGACTCAATGCAGAGAATTTTTTGTTGTCAAGACACTGTCTGAAACTTCTGCTGGGAATTTAGTGCTGCTGCAAGTGTGAAGTGCTGGTAAGCCAAAGGACGTGCTTATCCACATGTCTCTGCTCCTCTCCTTCAGCCCTGCCCCCGAAGAATGTGTCACAGGATCTATTTCTGGATCCATGACAGAAGTCACCAAACAGTCCTTTCAAATTATTCTGTTGACCAAATGAAGGCTTAGCTCTCTTCCAAAGACAACAAGGCCAATGTAATGCTGAATGCTGTAATTAATTCCACGTGTTTTGAGGCATTAGGGTAGAGTGGAATGACCAGAAGTGTACTAATAAATAAAGACCATATCCTGGTATTGATCTGTATGTGGAACTTACCGCTGGAATCAATGGGGAGTGCTGAAAAAAATCAATGGCAGGATATGACCCTGAGATAAGCTGGTTTCAAATCATTCTGTCTCTTCACTACAAGAAGACAGGCTACTCTGTGCTATCTAAGCCCTCAAACATCCTCAAGAAGTTTGAGAAGTAGGAAAAAGCCACATGGAAGGGGGCTGCCATGAAAGATTTACGTGACAAAATACTTGTGTTTTGTAAGGCCTCGTTTAGTTGTTGCTTTGCAATATCAGTTCTCTGGGCGAAATGTTTAGATAGTTTCTTGTAGTTAGGACTGAGAATACCTCGGGGAAGAGTGAGTGGTTGCTTTTCCTCTACTGGATACCAAAAAGGCTGGTTTTTGCCACTCATGGGTTATGTTTCTTAGCTCTGTTTGCTTGTGTTAGGTAAGTGCTGTGTGGCATCTCCTGAAGCACTAGAGTTCAAACAGGCTCACAGACTTGATTTTTTTCCTTCAGAAGCCAAAGTGAAGCGATGGGCATATGGATGCTTGGATACCTGTCTAATACAGCATCAAGATAGAGCTGAAGCTTACACCCAGCTCTGGTTAGCTAACTTTATGCTTCCTGTGACCTGAATCAAAAAATAGCTTTAAGATGGCTGCATAGACACTCCTCTCACTAATTGTTTTCTACTAATGTGAGTATTCCAGTTTTTGTATTTCTTAATTTTATTTTTTGGGAGAGAAATCCTCAAGCAAATGCTTCTGGGAGTGAGAAGAACTTTTTTAATACCTCAAAGTTTTTATGTGTGCTTAGTGTGACGGACATTGAGGCAATTTGGTATGAGGCATATTCCATGTCAGCTAAAAAGAATATGGAGAAAATGGTAGATTTGAACCTGAAAAAAAAAAAAAAAAAAAAAGAACCAAGGGCATTTACCCAAAGAATTTCTCTTTTCAGAACAACTCTTTTTACTTGCCTTTGCTTGTCTTCTGTCTCTTTTTTGTTTGTTTTTTAATTGCATACATGCATTTAATGCATGTGAAATGGTTCCCTTTGCCAGACATGGTATAAACCTGCACTCAGAGCCTTGAGAACTGCTGGTTCCTAACACTGGAAGATGCAGCCCCGCCAAAATCCCCTCTAGATGGCTCCGATGCTTTCATTGCATTACCAGTCTTTGCCCGGATCCTTGTCTGACTCTTCCCTATCTGAAGTTTTGTTCTCACTTAGAATTGCAAGTTGGAAAGCTCCTATTTCTTTTTATCCATGAAGGAGATCTATCTCAGTAATACAAGCTTTTGCATGCTGCCCCATTAGTGTCTCATCTTAATCCATGCCTTGAGGGTCCAAATCCAGGGAGGATCGAATAATTCAGTCTCCATGCAGATCTTGGACTCTTCTCAAAATGTGCCAAAAAGTGTATGAATTAAAACTGTGCTTTCGTGACATCGCAAGCCAGCCCCTTGCAGAGAATGTGGATGAAAAACATGAAGCTTTATAACTTAGGTTTCAGAAAAAAGAATGATTTCCCTTCCAAAATGATCTGACTTGTGTCATTCACAATTTAGTCAGAACCTGGAATGCTACCTTCAGATTATGGAAGCTGGCAAAATTCATAACCTGGCAAAAGAGAAAATATTCACATAATTCTCTCGGCAAGAAACCAAATCAAACTATTCTTTTTAATTGCAGGTGAGTAATAGCACTCTTACATTTCATACAAATAACGTCAGCACTCTCCTGTTCTGTGATTGATGGGATGTTTTAAGTGGAGTGCTTTAACTCAGCACAGCTGGTCTCTTGTTGGATTCCTCTCCTTGCCTAAGAAATTTCTGGGTTTGGATGTATTGGCAACAACTTTCCCTGTTAAGGCTGAAAAATATTCCTCAAGAGAGTAGATGTTGAATTGTCAGCTCTCTGCTTGGTCTGTATCCCTGCTAGTGAAAACCTGGGATTACTGTGAGTTTTGTTTGGTTGGCTTTTTTGACCAATTCATTTGGTCTTCAAGGTCTTGTTTGAGCTCCTGGATTGAACTAATGGTCTTTCATGAGTAATGTGTCTGTAGCCTAAGTGCTTCCTTGCAGTGCTTTCAGAGGAGTTTTCCTTTTCCCTGGATCTCTGCCATTTTGTTGCTTCCCGTGGGTGTCCAGGGAAAGAAAACTGCTGGGTGTTTGAGAAAGGAGGACTTTAAACCATTTCTATTAAGCTTCCAAAAAGCAGGATGTGCAGCAAAAAGTGGGATTCTTTGAGGATCTTGCCATGCTACCAGCAATGGAGTTTGTTTAAAGTAGGCACATATCCATTTAGTGTGTTGAATTCCTGGCATTAAACTCACGTGGATTTATTCTCAGTCTCTTGAGTAGAAACCACACGAGCTTTCAGAACCCTGGAGTACATAATAACAGGAAAATCATGGCTCTAGTTAAACACCTCCACAGGGAAGGCCTGGTAAATGTCCAGGGTGGTGATTAGGGAAGGTTAACTTATGATGTGACAAGGAAAGTAGTACAACTTAGATAACACTAATAAATGACAGTGGTGCCAAAAAATGATAGATTATTCTGAGGTGTTCTGTTAAAAAAAAAAAAAAAAAAAGAAAGAAACCAAGCAGTTTTTAGAGGAATATCCTGAATCTATTTCTGTCCATGTACAGTTATTTGCTATTCTAGCATATCAAGTTGGATGTCTATGTGTGGAAAATATATTACAGAAGGAATTATTTAGTATATAAGGACTCATCTGGTGTGCCCCATGCAGGACAGGATGCTACACAACCTTCTGATTTGTGTGGGTGTCATAAGTGAGCACCCACATTGCCATCTGCATTGCAGGAAAGTACCAGTAATAGAAAGCATTTACTGAATGACTGAAAACAAATTCACAAGGGGAAGACAATTTTCTCTTTGCTCTTGTTGGTTTTATGCTCCGTACATTTTAATCCTTAGATTGTGGAGTTAATAAATTGAATTGTGTGGAATTTTTGCCATAAATAAGGGAAATCCTAGACTTCTAACATTAAAAAAAGCCTTTTTATCCCCCCCAAGGATTAGCCATTTCCTTCTTGTTGATTTTCTTACGTTAGAATTTACAGCACGATCTTCTTTCCGGCTGGTGTATGAATAATTATTGCTGTATTTTTGGCAAACACAGACTTTTAGGCTTCATTCCTTGTTATGTTGCAAGCTCTCAGTCTTGGGCAGACTTTGAGATACACTCTCCCTGTTATGCAGTGATCTGAAACACAGATTTCAGAGGGAGAGCTCATGATGAAGAAAATTAAGCAACACTTGACCATTTGGGATCTAAATAGCTCTGTCTTGCTCAGTGGCTGAATAATTGCTCAATATTCCGGACTTCCTGTGATGGACCCAGCCTGTCTATCCAGAGCCAAGGGCTGTGGTACTCAGACATCTGATCTGTCTCTGGGAAATCCTGGATTGTCTTTGCAGTGCTGTCTGGAAATTGTAGGGCTGCTCTCACAACACGAGCTGAGCCCTGCACCCACACACTCCTGCAGATTCCAGTTAGGAAGTTAGTTCTGCTGCTGTTTGTTTGGGTGTCACTGTATTACCCTCCACTGTGTGGACATACTTCAGGGGAGTTGGTAGAGACAAATCTTAACAGAGTGAAAACCTGAGACTCCTTGCTGATGTTTGGAGATCCTGTGTGTATCTGTAAAAAGCTCTGTTTCCTCAGGTCTGTTCTTGTAGACTGAAACAGATGTTTTATTACACTTTTACTGACTCTAAGGAAAAAAAATCTCTCCACTTCAGCAGGAAGATGAGGCCTCCTGACACCAAAATATTTGTTCCAAACATTATAATGTGTGTTCTATCGCATGTAAAGAAAAAGCTACTTAAAATATTAATTAGGGAGGTGCTTTTCTCACCTCTCCCGTAATGGAAAAACACTCGCCTCTACGGTGCTGTTATAAATCATACATCTATTATGCAATAATGCCATAAAGTTAAAACCTGAGTGTTTATATCCAGCGTCAGCTGATGTTCAGAGAGGTGTAGCATACATGCCTGACACCATGGTGTACAAGAGGTCTTGTCAGACTGCATGGCATGCCCCTCATTCCTGTCCAGAAATAAGGAGCTGACTGCAGACATCATTCCAATGGAGAAGCTCTCTATGTTACATCAGCATTGGTATGGCTGCTTTCTTCCAGGAACAGTTTCTTATTGCTACTCCTACTCTTTTTTTTTTTCTAGCATAATGATAAGCATTTCAGTGTGTTTACCAGTTTAAAGGTGTTTCCAGTATTGCCAGGTGGTGCCTGACAGGGCTTTCCATGTGGAAGTTTTTCTGAGACATGTCTCCAGGTTTCCCCTCCTGCCCAAAGTGCTGCCATTTCTCTCTCTCTTGAACTGTGTTGCCTGTACAGGGAAGCAGTTGAAAACCAGTTGGCTTCTTGTCTGTACTCCAGGAGGCTGATGGTCTAAAATACAAGAAGAAAAAGGAGAACACCATGAAAATTTGAAAAATTCGTGCTTTTCTGCCAGCTAAAAATGAACGTATTTACCACTGAGATAGTACAAAACTTGTTTGTTTTTATTGGCTCCATTTACAGGACAAATTAATAGAGTTCCTTTACATGCAGGTGCACATTTGAAAAGAAAAACAAAAGAATTCTCTGTAAACGTCTTAGGAAAAAGATACCCTGTCACTTTTACTGTATGATAAGAGAATCACTGAACAAGAGCAAAACACAGAAAAAGGATGTATCAAATTCCATATGGTTACTGTAATGCCCTTGCTTTCCTGCTAATACATTTAATAAAGAAGGTGTTTGTAGTGTGTAATGCATTTTTTTTTCTGGCAGCAGTCACAGCTGCAGTCCCTTCTATGCACTGAACTAAGGTTCGAATCCTACGTGGTTCAGGCAGTTAAAAATGCCAAAATGACTTTTTTCCCCCCTGCTCCTCCAGGCTTTCTTCTTTGCAGATGGCAGAGGACAATATGCTGGGTCTGCAATAACACTGACTCAAAATTCCTTGCTAATTGTAAGATAACTTCCTAAAGATTGCAAGCAAAAGGAAGTCAGAGAACAAAGCAATGTCAAGTATGCACATGTCACAACACAATGTGCTGATTCCAAGCCTTTGGAAACATGCTGAAAGACATGTCTGGAAAAAAAAAGAAATCAGGGAAGTGCTTCCACATGGGCTTTCAGCATAAAAACAACAGCTGAATGTGCCTGTTCCCACCAGGAAAAAATACCCTGAAATAACAAAAGGTGCTGGAGAGCTAGAAATGAAATCATCAGATGGTGAGAACACTCTTTTGTCTGTTCCTAAAATTTACATAGACTGTACTCCCAGTGCATTGTAAACCAAGGGATCAATCTGGAGTAGTGTTTGACTGCAAGGTGCCAAAGAAGACCAAGAAAAATGGAATGTATAAACAGGTCTCTCTTACAATGAAGGACTAACAGAACAAAACAGGAGGAAAGCAAACAAAGGGCCGCACTTTCAGATAATGTATCTGCAGGAATATTCCTGATCACTCCTGTAGGTACTGAAGGCACAAAAGACAGACTCTTGAGCAGAATGGCATACACAGCGTTTCTTTGTGAAACAGAGCGTGCACACATTCCCTTCATAACCACAGGTAAATCTTTGCATCATTGGTGTACTCTAAAGATGTAAGTACTTTCAATTAGGTCTGTCACTGTTGGCTTGCTCAGTCCAATTTTCTGTCATCTTAAGAGTTGAGGGTTGAGTAAATTCCAGGGGAAAATTATGGGATCTCAGTGAAAGATGACGTGCACATCACAAATGAAGCACTGCATGCATCTGACTAAAGATGCTGCAAAATATCTCCTCCAAAGGCAGAAGGATATCCCACCCGAATTCAAATGAAGCAGTGTTCAGGGATGAATAATAATGGGCCTAGGCATTTTTCTTTTAAAGCTGACAGAAGGAAATAAAAATGATCCCAAGTTTTTGCAGGCAGAAACAAATACCGGGCTGAAAACCAAGTTGCCTTACATCGCGTATCAGCTCAGGAATAACGTCTCCATCTCCAGATTCTCAAGTGACTTTATAAAACCCTTCCTTTTTGTTAAGTGCCGACCCCCAAAGAGCACTCAGGACAAGTGCACCTGAGAGACTTGTTTTATGTTTGATGCTTCTGCTTGTGCTCCCAGAGATACATGCCATAAAATGACCTCAGTTTGCTCATGCTTTCTACAATGTGCAAGAGAAACCCAACCTTACCTTAAGCAAGTGAGTTAGGTAGATTTTTTTTTTGTTAAAAATCTAGCATAAATTTTTCTGCCAGAAATAGAAAAAAATGTTTCTGTGATTACAAAGACTAAATATGAAATAAGCTGAGAAAATATTTCTTTCCCCTGGCTGCAAACTGTAGTATCTATCTCAAACCTAATTGTCTGCTAAATATTCCTTGTGAGTGTACTTTCAGGGCTTTGGTTCTTTCTTGCTGATTCTAATTGGAACTCCAACTGTATGAAGCCCCATTTAAATCTGGTGTTCAGCTGTCTTTCTTAGACTGCCATGCAGTTAACCTATTTCTTCTTCCCTCTTGAGCTAAACTGAGACTATCTGACTCTCAGTCCCAAAATAGCAAGTTCATGGAAAATGTGGCTTCTTTAGAATCAACACAAGATGGTTTTCTTTTATTATTTGTGTAAACAAGAGCCTGACCAAACTGAGCCTTCTATTTTAGAGGAAAACCTCTGCCATAGTAAATCACTATTGTAGAGACCCTTTGAGGCTGTAACACAGGCAAATGAGGGAGTGAGATACTCTCTTACTGCTGTGCATGGACACATAAAATTTGGGAGCTGGCAGGAGCAGTCAGGCAACAAGGCACATGAAATTGTTAGGCAGTGAAGAGAAAGAGAAATACCTTAAAAAGAGCTTTTGGACTGCAGTTTTGTTGTTCTTGCCAGAGGTTTTGAAATAACACAAAGGATGAGCTGCTTGTCCCGGGAACAATATTCTAGCAAATTGCTTTTCCAGGACCAAGGGAATAGTGTCTTTCATCATAATTTGTCCTTTCAGACCACTGAATAAATGAATTGAAAGCTAACTTAAAGTTCCAAAAAAAAAAAAAAAAAAAAAAAAAAGGAGCAGAAGGAAAAAAAAAGAAAGGAAATATGAAGGTTAAATCCAAGCGCTATTATACTGTCCAAAAGCACTGAAGAGATTGTAGCAGGTGGTCCCACCACCTGTGCCTGTCTACTTCCATTCTAAATGATCTCCTTATCAAATGCAGAGAGAAGCAGACACCCAGGAGGGTCCCACAGGAAGAGCAGTGGCTGAAAAACAGAGTGACTAACCAGAGGGATAGGAACCTGCAGTGCAGGGGATACATAATTTGGGGAAGCTGAAACAGTGAGAAACACTAGAGACAGATCCTCGTCCCATTTGCAGCTTGTATATCTACAGCAATACTGCTGGCTCCAGCCCTTCACATTTATGTCCTCATGGTAATGGATGGGAGATGAGAGATCCTGCAATACCATGTCCTAATGGCTTGCAAAAAAAAAGGCAAATCACACAATGCTTTTATAATAGCACCTATTTTCTTTATCCTTCCTCAATTGCTGCAGGAAATGCTTTAATTTAATAGAGTAAGCGGATGCATTGCCTGGATTCCGGGTGGCACACTAACAATGTAATGATCCCGACCCTCGGCATTGCAGGCAGGGCTGTGGTTTGCTTCTCAGTGGGCTGCACTTACAATGGCTTTTTATGACTGTCAGGCTTCCACTAAAAGAAAAGAAAGTGCTGGCTGAAAAAGAAATCACAGTAAAGACCGTTCCTGTCATGTACCGGAATATTCCCTTTCGCTCGTTCTCTTCTGTGCATTAAATTTCTTAGGTAAATATTGCTGGGAAGGGAGAGGTACCTCAAAGGAGCCTGCTGTTGCCAGTGTGTATCCTTGCATTCAAGCGGCATCTTTTGAAGTGAGGCCATTGTCCAAGTTGAGGACTTCTCAGTCAAGCTGCCTGCTGGGCACGATGCACACCCCAGAGATGATGGCTCTACCTTTTCCCAAGTTGTTCCCTAGCAGAGCAAAGTTCTCGCCCTTTGGGTGGGAGCCAGGGTTTCCTTCTCACCAGGTCTGCTCTCTGTGGTCCAGCACCTCAATGACACAGCTAAATGGCTTCTCAGGTGGGACCACTCTTGGCACCACTTTGCCACCTTCCACTCCGCACCCAGAAGTGCTCCCTGGACCACTTGTAACTTCTACATCTGGGCCCAAAGGCTTCCAGGGATTCCTGCCTGCACTGGGCAGTGCAGAATACTTTGTGGTAACCTCTTATGGGATCCAGCCCTCACTGCTTCTCTTCCATCTGTTCCTCATAGACAGGACATTTCCCTGACCTGTAAGGATCACTTTGGTAACAGTCCTGACACTGGCTCTGCTGTTCTGGGAAGTCCAGCTGTTACTCCTGCACTTTTCTTAAATCCCTTCTCAATTTTAGTAGCACAGTAAGATGTGGGCAAAAGTGAGGCCTGCTGAAACCCATTAGAATGGTTGAGTGGCACACTGGGTAAGGTTGAAGGACCCACGTTTTCCATAGTGATAGTTATCCATAAAAATGAACACTGTAGGAGACCTAATCCCAAAACATCCAGCACAGCTTCTGCAAGCTTTAGTGGTTTGTCCTGATGTAGAGAATTGTCCTGATGTAGAGCTTGATATTGTTTTTTCAGAGAAGGGAGCTTCACTTTGGATTTAACACTGCAGTCTCAAAGTGAAGTCTAGTTCACCTTGATACCTATTTGGCTCATTCATTTTGAGTGATGCTTTTGAGATCTGTGAGTGGAATATTCTGGGTTAAAAGAATAACACTGCAGCTTTCTTTCATGAAACAGAAATGTTTCTTTTCTTTCTTGCATGATGTTGTCAAGACAACAGTGTCCTAATTGAACCTGTACTGTTTGCCACAGTGTTTTGGAGCACACAATGTTTTGGAGCAGCTTTTGTTATAGAAATATTTCCGAACCTGAGCAGCCTTTCTTTTTCCCTTTTTTTCCCCCCCCAGTATTTAAAAATACATAAGGAAATATTTATTCCTGGCTAGACATTTAAGATCTAGAATTAAGAGGTTTTTTTTTTTTTTTTGTTCATATGACCCTCAGAATACACAGTTTTTGTGCTAAATTTTAATCCAAAAATGCCATAAATACAGACGAAAGTCTAAGGTTCTAGAAGTTTAAAAGTGAGGGAGTGAAAAGTGATGACACTCTGTAACTATGATGACTCAGAAATATATGACATTTTCTGTTATTCTGTAGGGTGATGACTTTATACCATCATATACTTAAACAGTGTGGCAAATTTTATAGTAACTTCATTAATCAATTTGGCACTTTTACAGTCTCAGCTTGCATTGCACTTAACATGCTCTTTCAATATTTGATTGCCCTGACTAAATCCATAAAGCAAAGAAAGGAGAGATTAAAATAACAAGAACTACGTTGACGCGAATTCAGTTCAAAGCTTACGCTGGATTCTGCTGTATACTTTTAGTGGGGAAGCAAAAAGTTTGCTCTCCCCTTTTGTGAAAGGATTGTGTCAGAACAGGACAGGCCCTGAGGGACTTGGCATGAAGAAATGGTGGCAATTACATCAGTCCTTCTCCTTCCTAGGAGTGTACAGTCCTGTTGGTCAGAAGGATTTTGGTAGGAAGGTTCCTGTCAATATGAGTCTTCCCTAGGAATCCTGAGCAGGCTTTCAAAACTGGTTAGGAAGAAACAATTTGTGTTTCTCTGATTCTAGACTGAGAACTTTGATGACAAAAGCAGCAAAGCATGTGGTGAGATTCAGATCTGAGCAGCAATAATCTTTATTTCAGTGTGCTCATTTCGATATTGATCACAATAACCAGTAAACAAGGGAAGATGAACCAATTTTATAGAAAGTTTCTGCTGACTCTACTCAAAGGCCACAGAGATCCTTCCCATTTCAAGAAGAGCATCCTTTTACAGATGACTCCTTATATTCTTCTTTCTTCAGCTCAGGTAAAGAGAAAACTGTTCTGTGGCAATAAATACTTAGTAATTAGGCCAGAATTAATTTCTACCTATGTATAAAAGCCACTTGAAGATATCACCTGACAGAAATCCTGTGCTAAGTTTGCAAAGCCCAGAATTTAAATGTTAGGAAATGTTTTATTCACAGCTGCCAACAGAACCTGAATTCAGATGCTTTTTGTGTTAAGATACAGTCTTTAATTGCATAATCACATACTATTTTTTCCACAGGACTTCTGTCTCGCTCGGGGCACAGGACCTACAAGAGGGCCAAGTAGAGGTTATGCAGGCACACATAAATCTGCCACTTCCTAATTTAGCTGTCCTTGACTTTGCAACCTACATAATTTTGCTTTCAGAGAGATACATATTATTTTCTTTTCTTAAACCATGATAGAGGAGCTTTTCATAAATGGTTCCTTTTGGTGGGAAACTGTTGGATGTCAGCTTCCTAAAGTAGACATAGTTAAGAAATGGATAATTCAGTAAACACAGCCTCTGTGCATTTTTAAACATGCATAGACTAACACTTCATTTGCTCTCAGCTTGGAGTGTCTCATGGTGTTTCAAGTGCTAAAAGATTTACTATGGTTTATGACTTAAATATTTCTAACTCAATTTGTCGTTTAGCACCAAACCCCCCTGTCCTGCAGCACACTCAAAGGCTAAAGGGCACCGAAGCATTCTCCTGCTTAACTGCCCATGGATTGGAGCAGCTCTCATGACCTTTCTATTGCTCTCGGGATCTTTTATGAAATTAATTATTAAAATGCAAGGCCTCAGGACTATCTGTGATGTAATGCTTGAGGTTTTCAGCGCAAAACCAGATTCCTCCCGTCACCATTAATTTTATACATTAAACAGCTTTGCTTGAAAAGAGTTATTCTGTTCCTCAGTATAATTTTGATTTTTCAATGTACGTTACTACCAGTTTGCTCTTCTGCAAAGCACTATTAACTGAGTGCATTTCCATTAAATTTCAAAATACATCTTAGGCTTTATGACTGGATGTTCCTTTTAAAACATGCAAGTTCTGGCAGGTATGACCTGGGGTGCAAGCACAGCTTTATTTGATAAGAATAAGCTATTTAGCTGTGTAGCTTTGCTTATGGTTCCATCATTAAAGTGCTGGGAACACTACTGTAAAAAATGGACTGAAGCTACAGGTAGAATGAGCAGGAAACAAATACAGCTGAGAGGAATGAAGTGTGGTGAGCAGGCTGTCATATCAAGTTCTCCGAACCTCATAAATGGAGAAACCCAGCCTTGACTCGCATCGACTTTTTAGAACAACATACCAGTTATCAGAAAGAGCCCTTCAGCCCAAGAAGATTGTGTTTAATAGGTGACCAAGTCAGTGGGTTTGTAATCTGTAAAAATAATCTGCTACAGTCTACTGGAACAATAATTATGGAGTGGGAAATGCATTTTAAGGCCTTTTAGTGGCAGCTCCACAATTGATCCTACAGAGACTATTTTGAATCCAGGTTTTCATGCCTTCAGCAAATGCAGGTTTTAAGTAAGAATTCCACTGTGGAACCTTGAAAACCTTCAATACAGATATGTGCCTGTGCTGTGGAGTAGATGAACCATCTGAGGCAACACTGAAATAATCCATTTTTCCCTTTCCAATTTCTCCCCATCTGGGTTTACTAGATTACCCAACAAATATGAGTTAATATTCTATCATGCAGAGAGTTCTCATGTTTGGAGGAACTGCAGATTTCATAACAGTTTTATGAGTTTAGTGTTGCTTTTTTGGAAATGTGCTTTTAAACAGAGGATGTGTTTTATCTTTCTTTAGAACATATTTTCTTGATTTAACTGGCATGGGTTCATATTTTTTTGAATAATTTAAGCAGTCTGGGTCCAGGGTCCAAATTGTGTTGATCTTAAATATAATCCTGATGGAGTGAATGTTGAAATAGCAAAGAGAAGTTTAATTTTGTGTTGAAGACCAGGGTCAGTGGGAAATATTTCAGCTGTTACGCTGTCCTGATTTAGAAGGCAAGTGAAAGGCTTCTGTGCATCGCATTGATGTGATGTGACTGAGTGAGTGCAGATGCATCATGATCTGGAGTCTGCTAAACTTGTGTTTGGAGGACTCTGAATATATAAGGAAGAGTCTGTTCCTGGGAGAAGTGGAAAACAGGTTCTGGAAAGATCCCAGCAAATGACAAAAAAAGTTATGCAACATTTATTGGTAGGATGTGGAACAAAACAGATGATTTACCAGTTTATTTGGAGTGTCTGAGCACCATGGACGTTAGCGGTTTTCACCAGTGTCAGGCCAGGAACAGGGCCCAGGAGCTGTCCTAAAGGCTCAGGAAAAAGTGTTAGGAGCATAAAATTAATAATCCTTGTGGAAGATGCATTTTATATTGTGTTGACTATTTGAATTTTCTGTTGGCCTGCTTCTTGTGCAGGAGACGTAACAGGGAAGCACTGAAACAAGCCCAAGGAAGAATGATTACAGTAGCTGAAAATATCTAAGATCTTATGCTCCTGCAGGACTGGAGATCCTTTCAAGAAAGCTGGGTTCCCAGGGAAAGTAGAATCTCAAATCTCTTATTACTGGTCAGAGCCTAACAAATAAAATTTCCAGTCCACAGGGGCAAAAATGCCATAGAACACACAGTAGAGCTGTGCTTCAGGCAGCCATATCCAGCCTAGGTGGTATTTGGTATTTCTGCATGGTCCAGACATTAACCCATGCACAAAGCATGGATCTGTGCTTGGGATAGTTAGTCTCCCTCAGCTTAAGCATTTGGTGTGGAAAAACCTGTAGTGGAACTGTTTTTTTAATTGGGTGGAGTAGAAAGGGAAGGCAGTGAAACTTATTATATGAAATTATTTCTAATATTTGAAAAATTAATTGAATAATATTTTGGTAGTATTAGTCACCCATTTCCACCAATTATTGATGAGGACTCAGCACAAAAAAACATTTCATTTTTCAAGCTGCTCTCTTTCTTGAAATAAATATTGGATGTAGAGAAAACGTGGAGATATTTGAAAGAGATCTAAAAACAATGGGGTCCTCCTGACACAAAAAAAGAAAAAAAAAGAATGGAATTTGTTCAGTTCCTTTGGAAACCCAGCCTCCGCCTTCAGAGCATTCTCAACAGTCTATATTTTTTCCAGTCACTAGCAAAACAAGGGGAAAGGCTTTCCCAAGGGAAATCTGCTTAAGCCTGCTGCAATGTCTGCGGGGAGCATGGGTGCTGGTGGAGAGTGATACAGGGAGGAACTGTGCTGTCAACAACAGGAAGCTGGTGAAAAACGAGCGGTGCCCCTGGGGAGGTGAATGCAGAGCAGATGGCTCTAATTGTGAGTCACACTGTGACAACTGACAAGAGAAATTCTGCACTCTTGACACTTTAAAGATACCAAAAATACCAGAGAGCACATTCCATGGCTTCTTGAAGACTTCCATATCGAGGTAGCTGGGGGGGGAGAGCTCCAGCTCCTCCTGTTTCCATCACTAAACAGCCCATAAAATTTGTTGTTGATAAGCTTCCAAGCAGCCAAGCATTCTAATACTCAGATAAGTCACTAATGTTAATAAAACCACTGAAGAAATAAGAAGGAAGAGGTGCAAAGGGGATTCATGTGCAGGGCAGCACCAGTTGCTTCAGATACTGATCCTTTCAATTAAGGGTGGTTCTGGATAAGAAAGGGGAAAGTAACATCCTTGTTTATAAGCAGTCTTAGATTTTGAAATCTCTCTTCCCCCCCCCTCCCCCTTTTTCTTTTTTTTTCATCCAGAATGACTGCAAGCATTTTCTCGATGTATTCCAATTATTGTCCGGATACAAGGTTGCAGATTTATATTGTGCTTCTTTAGCAGAGTTACAAAAAGTCAAGACCAGCAACCATTCATAGCTGGTTGCCAATTTTTTATTTTGGGATGAATGCCTGGCTTGGGTGGGTCTCCAGATGTCAACAGTGCTACTCCAGAAATGTGTTTTAGTTGCTCTATTTGCTCTCTTGATGCAATTGCTTTACTACCAGTAGTTTACTACCATGCTCGGGTAGTCTGTCCCTTGAGCATGGCCAGGTTGTTTTGTGTGCACCAAAATAACATAAATCAGCTCCTTAGCTTGGAACTCTGTGATCACTGATATCTGGCTGAGGCATTATTGTTCTTTTTTCTCTGGTCCCATGCAAAAATTTTCCCCTGGGTATTTGGGGAGGTGTGTGTGTGTGAATTTCATAGCATTGGAAATATTTTTGGGAGTGTCTCATTCTGACTGGATTCAGATGTCTGATATTTTGGCAATCTCCGCTGTTTTTCAGGCCGTTGATATTTGTGGAAGCTGCTAACAATGGAAAAGTGCATCTTGTCACTTGGGAGGGCACAACACTGCACAACTGTTCCTCCTCCAGCTGCTGGGGTGCAGTTTCAAAGCTGGTGTTGGATAAGTGGTCCTGCAGGGAGGTGGTGGGTTCGCTCCAGGCAGGTCACACAGTTCAGAGCCTCTCAGCCCACTCCTGTGTTTCTGTGTTGGAGCTATCTTTATCACTTTCTTTTATTAGTATTTTGTTTTTTGTTATACCAGTTAAGCCTCTCTGGATCTTGCAGTAGCCGTGGTAGTTGTGTCATGTCACACTGCATCATCTGGAAATCCCGCTGCTCTTCCCCTCTGCACTGCTGTGTTACACTCCTGGGGTTACCCCACTGGGCCCTCCCTTGGGCCAATTCTCTTGTGTCACTAATGCAGTTTGAGATGAGAATAACTTAAATTATTGGGCATTTTGGAACAAGACTTTCCCTTTGTAACTGCTGCGCCAGACATTTGACCAGTTTGCTAGCAGATGTTTTATTAGAGGTCGGCTCCTATTGCCATTTTAAAGATGCTGTTACTCTGAAAAGCCCAGGATTTACACTGATGGGAATTAATCTACATAAATATTTGTGTTGTCACACTTGAGAATTTGTAAGTTGTGTAACATCCATGTACACCAGGTTACATTTTCTAAAATAGTGAACCTTTTTTTATCCAGCTCACAAATATCTATGCAGATACACATATATGAGTCCTCCAAGACATGCAAATCTCTGCCACACTTCTGTGGTATCGCCACTGCCAGAGAAGACAACTGCAATGCAAAGACAAGGAGCAGGACTCAGGAAATCCCCCTACTTTCATGTTGGGTGAGAATTTCAAAGTTTGTCTCTTGTGGTGTTATTTTTTCCTGCTTTTCGGAAAAGGAGCAAGCACCATGTGATATTGTGTTCTCGAATCCTTGGCAGGGATTTTGAGACCACAACTCTTCTCTGCTTCTTAAAGGCTTTCCCTGGGAGAAGTTGTAGGACGCGGCAGAATTTCTTTCTTCTTTGTATCTGTGTTGGCTAAGGCAGGACAGAGGAGCTTGAAAGGGCTCGCCCTCCTCAAGGAACGCTATCTGATTCATAAGCATTCCTAGAGGTTAGGGCTGGTGACTATCAAGAAAGCAAATACTTCACGCAAGGGTAAGTCCTCTAATTGTGTTTGTGTTGAATAGCTGCCAGATCCCCATGTCAGGATGTCTGCAGTCACGGCTCTGATCTCACCATTCCTTCCTCGGCTGTTGCACAATTGTGTTGCATGTTTGTGGTACGGGAGAAAGTTGGAGAGCTGGGCTATGAAACCATCTCAGGGAAGGAAGCCATGTTTTATTTTAGTTGCTTGGTTTGGATAAAAGCCTGTAGGAGATGGAGTAACATAAAAAACCCCATAATGCGGCCCATTCATGGAAAACAAACCTGGTCTTCTCCACAGATACGTGAAATATGAGGTTCGATAGCCAGGCTGGAAAAGGAAATGTCAATAAAAATGTGTTTGCTGGTGTAGTGGAAATCCTCACGTACATATGTGTGAAGTTATTAGTTGTTCTACCTGGACTCTCACCTGTGATTGCAAGGTCTGTTGGGGTCAGGATTGTAAAGCCAATAAGGAAACTTTTGAAAAACTGGTTATGAATCTGCTCCATTGATGAATCACTTCAAGGATCTGTTGTGGCAGAGAAGTGACAAATAACAGGTTATGAAATAGGAAAGAAACCCAAAGATACTGCAATGAGCTTAGCAGGGGACAGGGAAGGGAAGAACATGGTAATTCCTTCCAGCCACAGCAGAAGAGTTTTGGGGACTCAGAACAGGTAAGGATTGAAAGCCACTTGGGTTACACAAATATTCAATCTTGAAAGAAGACAGCAGTTGCCTTAGCCACAGAAATGTTGATGAAAAGTAATATCCTGATCAGTCTCAGCACCATAAATCTGTTTTAGATGATAAAGCTGCGCATTACTCCTGTTTGGTTAGAACAAAGCAAATGTCACAGAGGTCTCATTTTAATACAGAAAAATAGTAAGAGGTTGAGTTAATCTATGACCATCATATCATCTCACATAATAAAATCTGGTGAGCTGGTAGCAGTGCTCCAGGAGGATGTCAGTTCCACTTCCTAAACCAGGAAGGGGAGAATTATCCAGAGCAATAAAGAGCTTGTACAAATAATACGAGGGAAATCAGAAGTTAATCTGAATACCAACTCACTCAATCTAATCAGTATGAATAGCTCCCTGCCAACTGCTCTGTTACCTGAAACAGGGGTCAACTGATAAACATCAGCCAGTCCTCTCATTAAAAAAACACAACTAACAACCCCCCTTCATCTCCGAATCTCAAATTCCATCGTTCCCGATAAGCACTAACCAGTTCCTCATCTCTCATTTGCAGTTCATATCCTGAGCTACATAGATTTGCTGTTAGAGATAAGGATATGAGAAAGCAAAGTGATATTAATACACATGTTGCAACCTGCGAGCCTCTCTGGGGCTGCCGTGCCTGGCGCTGGAAATAGAGGTGGTCAGCGTGTCTGCACTGGGATTTGGGATCTGGCCACATGCCATTTGTTTGGCAACATTAGCTCAGATGAACACAGTCAAGGAAAGCAGTATGAGCCACCTGGGTGGGAAACAGATGACTGGCAAAAGAGGGAGAAAGCAAGAAAGAATGGGAGCGGGAAGGACTGACTGTGTGTCTGGGAGCTGCAAGGGGGAAGAAGGACAAGGAGCTGTGATCCCAAATTTGTGAAAGATGTCACCCAACTCCAATCAAACCATGTACACTACCTTTGGATTCTCATCCCATGCTCACCACTGTTAGATATTTGTCGAAGTTAAATGCAAAACAACATTTTCTGCCTTTCCCTTTCAGCGTGGGTGAGGTTTCACCTGGTCCTAAAAACCAGGTAATGCCAGTCAATGTTGGCATTCAGATGGCAGCCAGTAAAAGGTGGTTCCTGAATCTGTGTTCTGGGGTTTGAGTCAAACATTCCTCTTCAGCCATTTATCCAGTGTTTTTCTTAACTTTTGGAAAGGTACAGAAGTTGTCTTTCTCTGCTTTTCTTGGTAGCTGAGAGAAATAAGGGTTGAGTCAGCTGCACCACAATGCAGAATTCTTCTTTACAGCAGGTTAGAGGCTTCCCAGAGAAAATCGCTCTTTTCCGTTCTGCAGACTTTGGTTCTTCATGTGTTTTAGATTTGCAGATAAACTAGTCAAAACTAATCAAAAGCAAAACAGAACACAACCAATATAAAATCCCCCAACAGACTTTTTAAATGTCACCGACTCAACTATATTTAGTTTTAATATTTTTTTAATTTCAGTGTGTGGGAAATAAGCAGGGGTTATTTCCTCCAGCAAACCAAGGTTTTCTTAGCCTGTTTTTTTGACTTCAGATTTAGCTGAAGTCAAATATTATGACCTGTAATAATCTGAGAACAATATGTCTTTTTTACACTCAAATTGCTATTCACTGTCCCTTTACTTGTTAAGGGAAAAAATAACGCCTGTTTCAGTGAGCCACAGGTAAATTAAATTTAAGTCAGTTCTGTGAGTATGGGTAGGGGTCTTGGAGAGAAGCTGCCTGTACCAACTTATGTATACTTATATTTATGGAAGGTCTACCCTCAAATCAGAAATAAGTCAAAATTACTTCAGTGATATGTTTTCCTTTTGAAAAAATTCACTTTTGTCAAAGTGAATAATATAGAGAAACCTATAAATGGATTAATTTAGATCATTATTTGTAGAAAATAGATGTATTCTTTCACATTATGTTTCCCTGTGAGTTGTAATGTCACCCATTTTTCTTTTCAAGCACATGCTCTCCCTTCCACTCTTTACTTTTAATTTCAAAGGGGGAAAATAATGGGATGAGGGGTTTTGGATAATTATTTCATTTGAAATGCCTAGACAGTAATGAAATAAAATATTCAATGCATCATTTAAAAGCCAGACACCTGCTATTGAAGGGGAAATAATTCCCCCCCCACCCTTGTTCCCCCACTCAAAAAAGAAGAGAAAGAAAAAGAGAACAGGTGCAGTTAATGGGCCAGACTAGAGTATCATGGGAGATTTTCAAAGCCACAGATGAATTTAGCCACACCACTTCCGAGGAATATAAATGAGTGTTGTTTTCTTGGGTTTTCTGAAGTTTGAAATTATGCTGTCCAATGTAGGCTTTGGGGGGAAGTCCACTTGAAATAATTGCAGACATTTGGAATTGACATGTCAGCGCCACCTCATATGACAGGGATGAAAGCCACTCATTCATACACGGATTTTCCATAGCCAACCAGAATACCAGAGAATATTACCAAGCACTGCCAGTGAAAAGCAGGAATAGCCTTGCCTTGTGATTCCACTCTTTATTTCATTACGTTTTCAAAACTGTCTCTGAGTGGGGAACAGGGTCTGAGCGTTTGTCTCAGACAGGCAACTTAATCTCTCCTTTTCCTTTGGTTTTAGCAGAACCTTTCCTCCTACCTGCACTCCCTTTTGCATTTTTTTATCTAAAATTGTCCTGGAAAATTATGGGTTTATGAAAATGTAACATGTGTCTCTATTCTGTGAAATTAATACATTGTTAATTAAGAAGTCCTTCAATCCCACATACCCCTACTCCAAATATATACATGCACTGAGACACATATGTTGAATCCATTAAAAAACAACTTTCAGGAACCTTTGGAATTACACAAAAATTAGACAAAACTGTACATTTAATACACCATCTGCTTTATTAATGGATAACTTGCTCGTCTCTGGGCCTACATCACACGTTGCTCTGATCCAAACACGCACCCAATTAATTTAAATGGATTTGATTTAAATGTGATCTTATTCTAAAACCTTAGTTCTTTGAAAGGTCTACCATTTCGTAAGGTCACTGTGGAAAGACAGTGAAAACTGTGTTAAAGTGATAATGGCTTTCCTAATTTCCATAACAGAGCTTTTTCCCCTCATGCATTCTAACCTTAGTTGACCATCATCAGCACTTTATATACAGTATGTAAAAATTGTTTTGGCAAAGTGGCTGTGTAGTCAAAAATGCAAATTACCTTTCTTGGACTGTTTATTTCTTATTTTTATTTTTTCAATTAATACCTCTCATGTTTTCTTCCTTACATTGACCCACTGCAGGTAAATTCAAAGCAAGAAGCACGTTATTTTTTTTGTTCCAATGACTCACTTCAGCTGGGAACAAACTCTGTTGTGTTAGTTGTTCCTTCTAAGATAATATCATACACTGCATTCCAACATAATAATAGTTTTTAATTCAAAATCATAGAAAAATAAAGAATGGTTGAAAATAACCCATAGGTAATGGAGTGAGCTACTGTAGAATCATCCTCAGGTGTCTGTTCACTGTCTATTCATCTGTCTCTTTTTTCTACAGATTGGGGGAATTCTTTTTGTATTTTTTTTAAGACAGTTCTTAATGCTTGAACAAATCTCTTTTTCTTCCCTTCGGTAATGTGGTTAACTGTCTGGAATGTGAGCCACTGGAAATTCTTCCCCACAGAAGAATCTCCATTAAGCTTTCAAACAGAGTTACTTCATCCCCACAGCTGCATGGATAGAAGGCTTTCTAGTGCCTAAATACTTACTGTATATGTCATCCTTAAATTTAATTTTTTTTTTTTTCCCCAGCCAGAGCTCTGGGAGCAGGTGCTAGCCTTTTGCTTCCTTTCTGCTTCCTCTGTGGTGAACGGGCTGGAAAGAGCCAACTAATTAGAAAATTCTACAGGGAAATTAATTCTGCAAACAGCTGAGGAATGGCATTTCAGTATAATGCTCACTTTGTCTGTCACCAGAGCGGTGGTTGGCTACACAAGTGGCAGCTCTCCCAGATGTTACACATGTTGTGATGAGACCAGAGCTGCATCATATGTTGCCCGTTTACTAAAAGTTGTGGTGCTCTGGAAGAGTAAATACATTAAAACCAACCTCTGGGATGTGCTGTGCTGTGACACAAGGCAGCAGCATGGGTTTTTTTACATATGCTTGAAGTGTAGCAGTGAACCAAATCGTTTTTAGAGAGCTTGGTTCCGAATGTTTTCTTTGCTTTCATGTAGGGCTGGGGGCATGGGGAAGGAGGGTTTGAGGAGCCTCACTAAACCACTCTGTGTGAAGGCCTGGGCTGTCAAAGGGTGATGTACACTTCGAAGAACATGTGCAGGTCTGTGACATGTCTGAGCAAACCCCTCACTTACCCAGTTGGCTGCTCACGTGCACGTGAGGAGAGTCGGATTCGCATCCGCAGGCTTCCCTCTTCGGAGGCACTGTGACAGAAAAATGCAGGCACAGGGCACTTGTAAGGAGTCTGCTCTGAGATATTCATGGAAAAAGTGCTTAGTGAAGATGATGACAGACTACTCCTGGCTCAGAGATCTCACCAGTACCAGTTTTGTTACCTCAGTACTTCTTACTTTTGGACTAAACCCCACCCAGCCACTTGCATTACCTTAGCGATGTGCCTGGTTCTCAGCTCGCTTCTTACGACAGACCTCTGTGACTCTCAAGCCCAGTGCTCCTCCCAGCCACATTCCTCATCTGTTCCTTCCACAGCCCCCAAATTTTCCTCCAGCTAATCTTCAGGAGCAGACTTCTCATGCACTTTGCTCCCAGATTGACTTGGCATCCATTGCTTCTGAGCCACCAGGAGATGGCCCTGGGCTCCGTTTTAGCATTCAGCTGGGCACAAGTGGCCCTCACACTCCAGCTGTCTGGGAATTTACCCTGATTTTAATATTGGAAGAGTGACTTGTGAGTGCCCATTGAGTAATAGAGAACTGCTTTCTTATCTTTTTGGTCCCAATATGATGGTGAAGCTTGGAGCACTCTGAACACCTCTTTGTGGTGGTTCATGTTTCAGGTGTCTTACTCTCCCGCTGTAGCTCTTGTATTCTTGAGCTCTCTTTTGTACTCTATCTCTGCCAAAAGTATCTGAATGCTTTTCCTTCCTGTGTCTCCTAAGAACTAATTTGTCTTATCTAAGAATATAAAAAATAGGACATTCATGCAATTCCCATGGAGATATGTTGTTTTTCTGCAGCTGAAGATTTTCCAAACCATTTTTCTTTGTCTTATATTTGATTGACTGTAACAGGACTCAATGTTTTTTTCTTTTTTTTTTAACTTTCCATTGTCCTGTAGTTCACAAATGCAGTACAATAATCATTCCATATTCTGTCTCAGTCAAAAATCTCATCACTCCTTATTTTCTTATCAGTCTGTTCTCCCCAGCATAATTACATTGCTTAATATGTTGCACAGTGTTGGGTTCAACGACTGTTCTTAATGGTAAAACATCCATATCCTATTACCAGTCCAGTGTTAATGTGCAGATGTTTGTTGAGAATTATTTGCTTATGAACTTTATGTAAATAAAACCTCGACATTTTGGCTATGCTCATGTTGATGTGTGATCATCTTCCAGCATGAAGCACTAACTAAAGGGCTTTGACTTTGAAAGAGTCATTTTCACAGATGAAGATCATGCTTGCAGAAGAAAATAATAGCATTCCATCTTTGTCTTTAATAAAAATCAAGCCAGTTTCTGTGTTTTCTAATTTTACTTCACCTGTTAGTAATTACAGTTTTCCTAATGAGATTTAACTGCTTAAGAAACCATTGAAATTAAATCCCAGCTAAATATTAACGTCTTCCCCTGATCTAATTCATAATTTGAAAACATTCTTTGCATGTTTTAATTGCTTTCTGTAGATGCATACATTAACAAATTGGAAGGACTAAAAAGAGTCTATCTCCAAAAGAGAGGTGCATGGACTTTTGGATGTGAGCAACTGGAGTCTAAAGTCTCTTTGAGCCGGAGAGGTCCTAATGTCTCATACAGAAGATTTATTCTGCAGTCACATTTTCTGAATTAATTGAGTTTTTAATTTTGAAGTCCTAAATGCATCACTGCCTGGCAGTTTTCCAAAGTGCATTGTGGTATAATGATGCCTACATTATGGAAGTTTGTCAAGTGGTGTGTGCTTAACATGGGGACCTGTTTGCACTTAAAACAAGAACTGAATGAAATTATTAAATATTATTATCACATATTCTTCCCAGGATTACATTTTTTATTATGGTGTGCTTAATAATTGCAGGAACATTGTCAGCTGAAATTTCTAAAGCGATTGCCAAGTAGGAAACAAAATGGCAAATGGGAAATAAAATGTGCTATTTATTGCAGGTCAAACTAGATTGCCTTTATATTCTACCTAGATAAAAGTTCCTAGTGATTTAATTTTCTGTTTATTGTCATCCAGATGTTCAAAATACTGACCCAGCTGGTGTGGAAATTTCATTTTTTCCAACTTACCATAAGGAATTGAATCATAAACAAAAATCATAAACCATTTCCATATTCCATCCATGGAGATTCACTAGGATGATTTGCACTAAATGGATTTTTACATGGAATGGATTTGTATTCCAAAGTTCAGCAAGAGTCAAGACTACATCCGTCTGTGTTTAGGAGCCAGAAATTGTAAGTAAAGGAGAAAACACATCTGTGTGTGGAAGTTCTTGAAGGATTCACCATTTGTTTAATGATACAGCTGATGTTGTGAGTGCTCCTGGAGAGTACGGCAGAGCTGGAGCAACATGGATGAGGAAGTCTTCCTTCAGGGTAAAGTGAAATGCTTTGTTTTGTCCTTGTGTCTTCAAGAAGACTGCATTTCCATTTTGGCTTCAAGAGATCTCCCCTTTTAAAAATTGAAATTCTCCTTCAAAAAGGTAATGCTGGTTTAAGAAATTAAAACTTTTATTTATTTAATTATTTTCACTTCAAAGCAAAGCAGTAGTTCACTCACCCATTTTGGGAACAAAGGTACTCACTGAAGCTGATCAGAGTTTGCAAAAGGTTTTAGTAAGGCCAAGATTTCATTTTTCAGTCAATTTTTTATTCATCAAGAAATTTCATTCATCTCCAGCTATAATGTTTTGGTTTACAGGATTTTTTTTTAATATGTGTTTACCACCCATACTGCAAGAGTTAATAAATAAACCCAAATTGATTTATGACTTGTTTTGCTTGGACAAGTTTACGAATAGAAATGTTGTATAAGTTTTTTAATTAAATTCTTTCTTTCCTCCATGGATGCCACTATCCAAAACAAATTGAGAATTTTGTTGAGAAAGTGCGCTCACACTTTGTAATATTATGGATACTCTTGAGATAAACTTACATCTGGGGTAGATATTCATAAGAACTGTTTCCAAAGTTCAGAATGGAAACTTTTAAATTTTCACACTGTCCTTAAGTTTTAATATATGCCTGGCTTTATACTGCATTTCAGTATTTACATAACTTCTATATTTTGCATAACAGATGCACCTCAGAAAAACGTAAGCCTTTTCTTGATAGGTTTTGGCAGCTGCTGTGGGTAACATCCCTTGTTCAACTTCTAGATTGTTCACCGAGATCAACATTCATCAAGCATTTTGTCTACTACACTTTAAAGATTTTCCTCTATCTGCTCTAGAAATGTTACTGTTATTCTTTTCTCTGAAATCCCACCAATTTGTTATTTGTAGGCATGACCCGGAGAGGAAGGAAGGAAGGATAAGGAGACAGTGGGAGTGAGTCAATATTTTATTGTAATGACACTCTGGTGTTATTCCAGCCAGTCAGTTTTACTCCTAACCTGCTGACTGCAGTGCTGTCCGTGGCAGATGCTCAGAAATGAAAGGCTACACCTTCTTTGCTTCTAGTTCCTGTGATGTGGCACAGATGAGAAGATAGGTGGATATTTATGCCGGCTTTATTCTCTGACCAAAGAATCGGACAGGCTAAAGCTGTGCCACGTCTCCCAAAGGCCAGGTGTGTATGAGGTGGACCTGTGTCCATTGTATTTATCAACAGTATCCAGAAATACAAGAACCTAACTGTGCTGAGGATTCATCTAAGGATGTTATTTAAACACCTGTATTTCATGGCCAGAAAACCACTCTGTTAAACTCATCTGTGAGCCTGCTGCCTCCGTAAGAGGAGTGTGTTGAGGTGACTAAGGGTACCAGGTCATGTCCCTTATGGCTGAAAGAAAAAAAGTCATGGCATGTGAGTAAAACCCCAGAGATTTCCAGAAAAGACCTTGATTTTTTGGCCATAAGTCAATAACTTTTTTACCAACACAGATACAACATTAGGCCAGTACTGGCTGCTTCTGGAATCCCACCTTTAACACCAGCCTTCTTCAGTGCCAACCTGCTTGCCTTCTTTCCAAATGTTGGAAAAAACCCTGAAATCTCCGCTCCTCAGCCCCAAAACAGAAGAAAAGAGGTTAGTTTGTGTTTAACTTTGGGATTTTTTTGGTAGGCCATCTAGAAAAAAGAAATCGAGCGGAAATCAGATGAACATAAAATTACTTTTGACACATTTGGCAAATAGTAGTGTTTTTAAGAAGTCTGCTCACAAACCCTGTTGTGTAAGCAGCCACTTTCTCAGTTTGAGTAAGAGGATTTCTTGCCAGGAAGCAGAAAAAAAGATCACCAGCTGGGGATTCATCCTTCCCACTTGTATTTTCTTTGCCTGTGATTCCCAAAGTGTTTGGTGGAAATGGCAATGTTGTACTTTTACACCTAAAGCACAGGAGATTAAAGTTTTTATAGTGTGATATGAAAACACAAATGCTTGAAAAGTTACATTCCTGGAAAAGAGAGACACAGAGGAGCTGGCAGAGAAAGCTGATGCTCAGGAGTACACTAAGGACCTTCAGAGGGTTAGCATTTATGGAAAACAAAGCACTTTTTTAGGAGCCTAAATTACACACTAAGCAATGGCCCCAAACTTTTATTACATTCTAGGAAATTAGCAGGAAAAAGAACATAAAATACTCATAGTTATCTGTACTAAATGCTAGACTGGATATTTTATCCTGTCTTTAATGCTGGGGAAAAAAACTGAATGGTCTGAATTACTCTCATTTTTAAAAACTAGAAACACAATCTGGGAAGAAGTTTTTATGCTGTGTTGCTTTTTAGCTGGGTTGTTTCTAAAGAATTAAAAAGAACTGTGAATCTCATATTTTGCATTGCATAATGAATGGGTCAATGACTGACCAAACACACATCATTCTGTTCCATTCACAAGATTATGCCATACACAGTCAAGTGGCATTTGTCCAGAAGCTGACATGTCCTTTCATTGCTAAAAACCTTGGTTTGGAATGGAATGGAGTCAAGTACAGGAAGGAAATGATTATGGAAGCTGTAAGAATTTGAGACCTCAGCTATCTTCAGATACAACAAAATATTTCCTCCTGTTATCAGCAGGTATGTAATTACTGATCAGACAAAAATGCCAAGAAATATTTCAAGAAGGTATTTGGCTTCTGGAACCTAAATCTGCCATCAGAGTGCTTGTCAGACATAAGCAGAGCATCACACTGGCATATTTTTTCTTATATGAAGAGAAGTAAAAGAGGTAAATATTTGGAGCTTGGGCTTTTACTGCCTGTTTCAAGGCAAAAGATCAAAAGATCCTTTCTTAAAAGAAATATAGGTTCCAAAGAACGTTGGTAAATTAACTTTTTTTTTTTCATTTAAGTGGATAAGGCTGTGACAGATACACCTGATTACATTATCAGAGTCCAGGAATTTTAAGATCAGCTCAGCTTCCAGAAAAATTCAAGCTATTCACAAGTTAAAATAATTTTCAAGTGCATCATGTGAAAGGCAGTTAGAACTACAGATGGGATGCTGATACAAAGAATTTTCCAAGTTCATTGGAGAAATTTAAGTGTGGCGCTGATTGTATGTGTTTAGCCTTCACACAATAACAGGGTTTCCTTCAACTGGAAATTATGAAGTCAAGCATAAAACATTTGCATATCTAAAATGTATTCTAGACTTTAAGCCACTTCAAATACAGGCATTTTCAAATAAAATTTTAAATTTTGTTCTATGTACTGAATAATTTGCATTCTCTTAGAATGATGTACTGTACACAAGAATATAAAAATAATAACAGCATTTTCTTGCTAGTGAGACAGAACAAACTCTTTTAAGTAAAAATATAGAATATTTACTGCACAGAAAGAAGAAAATATGTTGAGCATGGATAATAGTTATCCATGTTTTCAGTGGAAACCACCTCTTTTCTGAATAGAGCTGGTTGCTATTTTTACCTGCATCCTCATAACTTAAAATGACCTAAAAGAATGTTAAGTGAAAGCCAATTTTAATTAACTGCTATCTGATCAGTTAGTATTTGAGGGGATCAACTCTACATGGAAGTAGTGCAGGGCTAAATCTGCAGAGAGGACATTTCTGGCTAGCACAACACCTCACTTTAAGGCATCCTGCCAGCTAGCAAGGATTTTTGCTCCAAGACTAGGCACATCTCTTCCTTAATGAATGGACCGGAAGAGCTAAGTCAGCTCAGAGTAAAGTGGCTGGAGAGCAGCAGGCTGAGGTCCTCCAGGGAAAACCAGCAAGATGTCAGCTGTATCCCTGAGAGTGAGACATTTAACTCTATTTAGGTTTCTCTGCTGGGAATTAAACATCTCCAAACTGGCTAAAGGGAATCTCAGGCCAATATTCAAAGCATTCACCTGAGTGTGGACCTGTTTTCAAAAGCCATTCTGCTTTAGCTTGAAAACACATTTATCTGTCTTCTGGATTCTTTTTATTAAATTTTAAAACAGTATAGATTGCATATTTTGAGGGATAGGGAGGAGAGTGAGGCTGATCAATCAACTTGATAAAAAGATATTCCTTGGCAGAGCAGAGAATGATGTTGAGGTCTCAGATGAAACAAATATTTCTGCAGAGAAGTGTTGGTACCTGAGAAACTGCCATGATTTCTGTGGCAATCCAGTAAATCAGTGCAATAAGTATTCAAACACAGCCACATGTATATGGAGACAGAACATCAGGCCAGAGACTTATAAATATAATATTTCTTCATGTATACCATGAAGTAAACTGTCTCAGTATACAGGACAAAACAACAGCAAATACTTCTGCCTTTTCAGGACTAATTTTTGTAAGTAAATATTCACTTTATCCAGTTAAAAATTTTTAAGACAATGGTCATGAAACCATGACTTTTCAACACTACTGTCAAAGTCTGGAAGTCACTGAGTAGGTCATGCAGATCTGTGTTTCCCTGAGGGCACAGACTGCTTGGTAAATCTGCTTGGCCTTCTCACTTATGGATTGAACTTAAAAAGTCAAAACAAAACAAGAAACCTAACCCCTAAAAACAAGTAGCACTCCTCCTCAGAGGATGCTTGAGGGAGTTATTCCAACTTGTTCTTTCTCCCACTTACCTTCTATAGAAGGAAATATTTATGGAGGAAACAAACTGGAAAAGACCACAAAGATCCTACCACACAGACTTCCTGGTGTTATTCTACAGAGGAAGAGGCATAAATTCTTTCCTCAAATTCCTTTCCCCATGTAAACAGGGGGAAAAATATTGTCTTTTGTCAATTTTTTGTTTTGCTCATTTGTCATTATCTTCAAAACAATTCTATGAAGATACAATTTTTTAATCTTGACTGGCGTGTTCAATAATAAAAATGATCCTTTGGGTATGCATTTGTAGTATGTGCTGAAAAGTATTGTTTGCTAAGTGGCCTTATCTATAATTCAAAGACTATTTGTGTGCTTTGGAAGATCATTTGGCAAAGTCTGTGTAAGGAAGTAATTTAGTTATTTGGCTGTGTTAAGGATGAAATTAATTTAAGATGAATTAGGACTTCTAGAAAAGTGATATGAAAATAACCCAACAGCCAAAGTTCTTGGCTTTGGACGAGGTAATTAACCAGTACTGGAAGAGCCGTGGTGAACATGCAGTAGGATATCCATTAGTGGATCTAGAGGAGCAATTTAAGGAGGTATTCACCCGGGTGAGCACTTGTAGCCTGTTTCAGTGACAAAATAGATTAATTTAAATCACTGCTTTAGATTATTCAGAGGGAAGAATTCATTTCGGTTTGAGTCCCTCTCTCCTCCCTCTTGTTTCTCCACAGCCATAAAAACGTAGAGGAGATGTTGCAACTCAAGTATCCAAGTGAAGGCAAAGCTCCATCTGAGACTGACTTGGGTTTCAGAAGGTTCAGGTCCACCACATGCACTTAGAGACTGGCTATTGAGACCACACTGGTTGGTAAGTCTTTGCTAAGTGAAGATACAGTTCACAAGCATTTGTTTCGAGTAATTTTCAGAGTAGTGATAAATCTGCAATTTTATTTTCAGCTCAACAGGACATTGGATGTTGCTAAGCTGTTTAATGTGTGTAACGTGATACTCTATGATAAAAATGATGCATTAGTGAGCTGAGTGACAAAAAGAGTGTGTCTAAAAAAGATCCTTAAGGATAAGCCAAGATCGTTTGCATTTATTTTAATGATATCCAAATGGTGTCCTAACTAAAAGTGTTAATAATTACAATGAGCAATAAAACTCTAGAAAGAGTTAAATTTACTGGCAGGCTTTATTCTGCTGCAGTGTTCTGTTTGACACAGTTCCATAATCTCTTCCCTTCAATAAATGTCAGCTACTTTGTTTTATTTTTTAAATTTCTTCAATGTCTTAGCTGTGAGGAGAGACAGAGCATGGAAATTGTCAGGGATATACCATGTTTCGCATTCACATGCTCACGGTTTTCCTTAGAGTGACTGAAAGGTCAGAGAAGATGCTGCAGGAAGACTTTCAAGCAACAATAAATATGGAAGTTGTACCAGAGGGTGGGACTGGTCTTCTGTTTATCTGGTACTAGAGGCACTTTACTGGGCACATGATTTGTAAGCCTTATAAAATGGTGGAACCATAACAGCCTTATCCATCTCCTACCAAGAAATAAGCAGCACTAATAATCTTAATCCTCAATCCAGTCCTAACAGTATTTCCAAGGACTGTTTCAGAAAATATAAACACATTAAAGAATAGCCAGAAACCTAATCTACTCAGCAATCACAGATTTCTCAGTTGTGTGTTGAAGACATAGCAACCCAAATTATCCTTGAAATGACTCTATTTATTTCAAGCCATAAACTTTTCCGAGCTGTATTTTTAGACAACTTCGTACTAGTAGTATGAGGGCTTGTTCCAGACAAGGATTTAACTTGGGTCTATATTAACATATAATTTGTAAAAGTTTGTAATAAACATCCTTCACTGAGACTGGCAGAAACTGTAGGAAGGAAAACACCACCACTAACTTTGCCTACTTGCTTTGATTCAGACCTCATTGTGCGATGTTTGTTGTGAGAGCTCCAAAACTGCACAGAAGTGATGAATTGTTGTGTCACTAAGACCAGAATTTCCAAATCAGCCTCGTCTTTTTAGATTTTGACTTCCAGTATAAATATTCACCAGAGGCTTGGTGCTTGGATCGAGAAGTGTGCTAGCAGGCTTTCATTCAGATAGCAAGAAATATGCAATGCATAATTCCAGACCTTAGGCCTGAGCTGGCATCCTGTAATGCACTCACTGAAGCTGATGAAATTTTAGGGTGTACAGGAAACACCAGCTGAAGTCTTACAAATAAACTCTTAGTGAATATTTATGTAAATATGATAAACAGAAAAGGAAAGTGCCAGTATGTTCATGCTGGTGGTCAGTCTGAAATTACTGCTCTTCTCAGGCCAGTTTTTATATCCTTTAGAATAATAGGACCATCATTATTTTTCCACTGCTGACATAGTTTCCCGTCTGTTAGTCACACAGACTAAAAGCAGGTCTGTAATCTCAGTTCAGCCACATTTGGAAACTGGTCTTGCTTGTAAAGATGGAAGGAAACCAAGCAGGAACCTACTTCTCTGCAGAAGCATTCAGTTTTTCCATGGTCCCTCTTTTCTCCACGCTGACCAGCTTCTCTGCACTGGGTAAAGTTTCTTCCTTCAAAATACCAGTTTATCATTGATCAGGCTGCATCAATGACTTTGAAAGGGTGTTCTAGAAACTGCTGTGCTGTATTGCACTCTGTGTGTGTTCTGGTTTATTATTATTGAAATCGTGTAGTTGTTCTGGTCAAAATTGCTCATGACATTGTTTAAAACACTGGGCAAATTCATAATGGGAAAATCCATTTCTCTGAAGTGCCAACATTTTAAATAATTTAAAGCTATGCTTCCTGGTCTTCCAAAAGGAAGCTTAATCTCTTATTTATCTGTCCAGGAAGCTACTGTTCAGAGGTGTTGGGCAATCTTGAATTAAGTGGAAAAAAAGTTGTTGGAATGAATTAAAGAAATATTTCTTTATAATAAATGGTGGCATTTTAATAATTAGTAAGAAACCTTGTGTTTATAGATTTTTCATAACATGGCATATAAGTAATGAAAACAGAAGGTTGTTCAGCATATAAAAGTCAATTTTAGAAGAATAACAGATGGCAAGTGCCAGAGCCAGAAGAGAGTGAACATCTTTTAAAAGCCATGTGATCATATAATTGAATGGATTAAACATGAGAATTCACAAAAATTGAGGTGAGTTAGGTTCTGTTCTCATTGACACTGGATAAACAAAGACATTTCTGCTTCCCTACATGTGCACACATTTATTAATGCTGGAATTAACAGCATCACAACCATGCATTCACCAAGCCTCAAACTTCAACATGACTTAAAATGATCAGTTCCACATAACAAAGTGTTTATGTGGGGAAACAAAACAGCAGAAATCATTCCAAAGTGCTGAAAAATGATGAGTATTACCTTGTTAACATTTGTTTCATAAGCATGACCAAACCAGTAAAACAGAAGAGTGCCAGGATGTCAGGAAAAAGAGTGGGAAGATGAGCAGGAAGAAGGGGGAATGACTGACCTTTCCATTATTACAGAGCTTGACAAAGCTGGAAATAGTTCCACCTTCTCTGAGTCGTAGTATCTCAGAAGACAATATTCTCTTAAAGAAACAAATGAATTTTAAAAGTCTGTAGGAACATGCCAAGGACTGTGTGTGCCTATTTATGCCAACCAAACTGCTACTCCTTTGAGGAGTTTCAGCATTCTTGATGCTAGGCACTGTTTTGTTTTAAGTCATCTCCACAATGCTTTTTTCAATCAAATAATTTATTCTTATATGTGTTTTCTATGAGAGGGAGGCTCTGTCACAAGCAGAGCCAGCCAGCTCCCACCTGAAATACACAGGCCACACTTCTGGTGCTTGCTCTTTGATTTGCTTCCTATAGCTACCTAGATACAGAAACAGAACTACCTGCGACCAGCTTTTCCACCTAAGGCCTGGAGCAGATAACTCGGTACATTCAGGGAAATTGAACAGACCAAGAATCATCTGCAGTGTCTTTTCCAAATATAACAGTAGTTAGGCTCTCCATTTTCCCAGAGAGACAATACATACCCATTAAACCTACTCATGTCTTCTGCCACACCACTGGAGATAAAGCAGGCTTTATTGAGGTCACACAGTTGCTCTGTTTCCTCTTTTATGGCAGGTTCCTTTTCTGTGTTAAACTCATATGTAAAAGGGGCAGCTTTCATATGGTTTTGGAGTGTGTGACCAGCCATGTAGTCTCTAAGAAACAGCCAGTTTTCTTTTTTTTTTTTTTTAATTTTTTTTTTTTTATTGCTGTAGGTCTTTATTGGGTATTGGGTTGAATATCTTCCTCTCCACAAACACTTTTCTGCCAGAGAAGCAGAAGACAGCTTTCTCCTGCCTTCCTGGAAAGTCCTGCATGGAATAGTCTCCTGTAGCCCACAGCTCTCACAGCAGTAACTCAGTCAAGTGCACAGATTCCACTCTGACCGCTGTGTTTATCACACTGATCTGACAATCTCTTTGGGGAATCTGAGGAGCCTGAATGGCTCAAAATATTATTGATGGGCTGCTGAAGGTCTGCTGACAGTTTCTGTAGAGTCATGAGGGAATTGACTGCGCACTCTCTATTAATCATCCTGTGGCTGAATCTCTCAGCTGATGCTGAAGGCTTCAGCCCTCCATTTAGCAATTTGGTCAAAGACAAGCTGGTGGCAACTGAAAAGTGAGGCCAGCTGACTGCTGTATCCAGTGGTAGTTTGTGAAAAATGCTTCAGTGGTCTCAGTCCAAATTTTATGGACAGAACCTTAGAGTCTCCAAAAAATTAATCCAAAATATCTCCCAGTCAAAGGTTCAGGGACAGCCAAGTTTATAAAGATGAGAAGGGTGAACTTGTCTCTTCCCAAGAAGTATTCTCTGTACACCAGCAATGAAATGCAAAGGGGTTCATTGATGTTAGCACCACCCATGCTGTCAATAAAGAACTTCTGTCCTCAGAAATACCAAATCGAGTTCATATGAATTTCCCACTCTTCTGAAACCACTTTCCTACCAGGCAGAAGAGATCACAGAATTGAAGAGCATTCCCTCTTTCTCACATCTCTGCAGTCTGTAAGCACTGTGCCTGTCACAACATTCCCAGGAGGTTTCCTTTACCATCCTGTCTCATCTCTGCAAGCAGCTGCTTCTGTTTTGTGTAAGAGTTCTTGGAGTTCTTGCTTTGCTTATCAAACCTAAAGCACCGAAAAGCTGGTAAATAGGTGAGTTCTGTTTGGAAGATGAAATCCCACTGCAGATGGAGAGGTTTGCTTAATCTATAAAGTAATTCTGGAACAGCTATTGCTTTGGCAAAATTCTAAAATGTAACAAAGCTTGATTGTTCTTTGCTCCTCCTAATTTGCTTCCTTTAGGGTTATTGCTGCTCCTAACTCCGCAGATGTTAGTCCCGTTGCTGTTCACAGGAGTTAAATATACACAGGTGTATAAGAGGGACTTGATCATTTACTCTCAGTGTTCCAAGGTCAGCTGAAGTCTGAACCTTTTACTTTCTCTATGCTCCACCAAGTGAGAACAAAACTTACGCAACGCTTCCTTGGGGAGCACTAGGCCTGAGGTTTTTACAGTCCACAAGACTAAAATTCAAATATGAAGCACAGCTGTTTGGACAGGAGTCTTAGACCTCTTTGTTCTGACCTACAGTGACCCACTCAGCCTCACCAACACATGAAACTCTGAAATTCCTGCACAGCTAACGGCTGGGATGTGAAAACTGCCTGGCAGGCAGTGTCCAGTTTAGGGTGCTCTGGGATTTGCAGGTAGAAGGGCTGTTCTTTCCGTTCCTTTCCCCTCACTCCCGTTGCTCATACAGGTCATTCCATTCATGTGCAGGTTTGAATCTCTGTCCACCATCCAAACTGCTGACCCAGTGATCCTGTGGCAAATGGTGACATTCCTCCCTTCTGCCAAGGACAGACATTTCTGAGCCCTTGGTAACAGATGAAATAAAAAAGGAAGCAGTATGGCGTAAACTAGTCAGTCAGTTTAATTAGAGATAGACTTCCTCTTCTAAATACTTTTTTTTATCCCTCTGGTAGTATTTTGAAGTGTAAAATACGTATTAAAGTGCTACTCAAACCTTCCCTTTGATTTAGCTGCAATTTCAAAAATATTTAGAATATCAGCAATGAGTGACTTTGCAGAACCAAGACAGGATATGCTGGATTAATAACTAAATGTTAAATAAGTAGTTAAATGGACTGGCAGGGGCCATTGAGGCTTGGATGAGGTGGAGGCTGCTTGGCCTTTTCTTGGAGTCAATGATAGATCATCTTACACCCCCTTACATTTAGAACTCAATTCTAAATCATCCAATAATCCAATTCAATGTAATCTTCTTTGCAAAAATTGTATCTATTTTCTATATTAACGCCTAATCACAACAAGATAAGGAGTATGTTGATCTGTTCTGAGTGTCTGACCTTTCACATCCATTTTGCTGTTGTAATGCATGTGTACTGCAATGGAAAGACTGTGGAAAAACCCACAGTTTTTTATGCAGTGATATAATGAACATCTTTGTGCATCCAAGATAATAGGAATTCCAACATTTGTGCTGAGAATAAAATACATCAAGCACAGACTGAGTAAATCCTGGGTTTTTTAAATACAGCAGTAATTTTGACTGCATCTTTGGCTGGGTATGACATGGAAACTGGTGATTGTTTATGCTTTGCTCCTTTTTTTTTTTGGTCTGCATTAAAATCCCACACGAGAAACAAATTTTTTGTCTGGGAACAAACTGTTACTTTTTTGAGGACAGAGTTCTAATGACTTGGGGAGTACGTCTGCTTCTTTTCAGCTGGGAAAACGCAAGGAGTATAAAATCCAGATGGACAGCACATGATGCTGGAACCAGCCCTGGCCAATCAGCCACATCACATTGATTAAAGGAAACCTATAAGAAATCAAGTAAAAATCCAAACACCAGGGAGTGAGAGAGAAAACTGGCTGCACTGTGGGGTTTCATCACAGCTCTGGCCTCCCCACACCTCACTGAATGTTAACCTGTATTTAATATTCATTAAGGTGTAGGGAGGCAGGCAGGCCTTG